>NW_012152397.1:750298-895675 GCF_000956105.1 Propithecus coquereli
TGTCTTGTAGAGTACATTTGTCTGATTATTTCCCTATGATTTGATTTAGGTTAGACATTTTGGCCAGAATACTACATAGATGAAATGATTCAATGCGAGATTTATAACATCGTGTAGCACATTAATGATGGGTGGTTCCATTATTGGCGATGTTAAGTTTGAGCACTTGGTTAAGGTGGGGACGGAATAGTTTCGGTATGACATCAATGTTGCTACCAACAGCAAACCTGCTAAGTAAAGTTCAGCATTACTTGGTAGTTCTTTCTGCCTGTATCCACGTATAAGGGTTTATAGTTTGGGTATTGTGTTCAGAGTTACTTGAATTGATTTGTATCTCTGTGGTTGTATTATCAACTTGATGTATAGTTAGCTCCATTTGTTTCTGTTTGTATTTCATTTTCAAATTTGCTTTTTTCTTTTTTGTTTTACAGTTTTTTGACTATGCAACATGGTTCATAAATCAAAACTATAAAAATATATAAATATTCAGATCCACTCCCATTCCCTGTTAACCCATTTCCATCCTCTCCCATACATAATCATTTTATTTTTGGCTTATCCTTCTGTTTTTCTCTTTACAAAAATAAGCAAATATGTACATGCTCTTCCTTCATATCTAGACGGTATTGGGATGCTAATACTTTGTTGTAGTTGGGTTGAAAGAGATCGTAAAGCACAACGGATTCTAGGCTGAAGAAAGTAAGAGCCAGTGGAGTTTAACCACAGTTTATGCATGACTTTGCCTGCCTGCCTGCAGCCTGTTTGTCCTTCAGGATACAGCTCAGCCATCACCTCCTTTGGGAAATGTTCTTTAACCCTCTGCCTGATTTCCTCCGCCTAATTAGGTTCCCCTTTGTCCTTTTATCACTGTGATACCCACTCTGGGTCACAGCGCTTTATGGTACTGTAGGGTAGCTGCTGGTTTCTGTCTCTCTCCTCTACTGGACCATCAGCTTCTCCAGGGCAAAGTCTGTCTTTTATCTCTGCATTTCCCATGGGCAGCAAAACACCTGGCACAGAGCAGTAGCTGCAGAATAAATGATGGATGAGTAAGTAGTCTACATTTATTTGACTTAGTATTAAAATTTAGCAGAAATTAAATACTTTTGCAGAACTTTATCTTATACTCAAATTAGCTATAATAATTTTTATATTGATAGAAATTAGTATGAAATACCTAAAATTGTTTTACACATCAACAAGCCAGAAGAAGTAGGCACATGTCCCATTGTCAGAATAAGCTTCTTGATGCTCTGTGTTTCCTGAGCATGGATCCTCTTGATGACTTCCAGGATTCGGGGCTCCTGGGCCATCCTTAGTGATCCTGAGCTTGACCAGATGTATGTGTAATGGAAGGTGAAGACACCGCTTTTTGTTTCTCCATACTTCCTGTTGAATGCTTGCCACGAGGAAACAGTTGTGTGGGAGTACATGCTCTATCTGATATGGGTCTTGAGTCTATCAGCCACTTCCATTGAGCTAGAGATCCTGGTCCTTCTGTAGTACAGGGATATGGAGGAAAGGGATTCATTATTTTTAACCTGTTGGTAGAAATAGTGGAGATGACCTTCAGATACTTGCTTCATCACCTGCCCCCCGCTGAATATGTGTAAAGGCTGCAAATCAAAAAGTCTGTGAGCTGCTTTTTGTAAGTCTAGCAGAACTTTATTAAATGCCCCTCCGTCCTTAGCCCTTGTTTAGTTTGGCTTTGTTTTTCTCTGGTGTATCTATCACCAGACTGGATTTACCTTTCTGGCTGTGATTAGTATCTATTTCTATTTTAGGCAGTGCTGATGCAGTCACGGGAACAGGTTTCAGAAGAGCTGGTGAGGTTACAGAAAGATAATGACAGTCTCCAGGGAAAGCATAGCTTACATGTGTCACTACAGCAAGCAGAAGACTTCATCCTCCCGGATACTATAGAGGTAACTTATTTTCTACATGATCAAAAATATAAACAAGTACATTTTCTGAAATGGCTATAAATTCTTTTTTTAAATAGCTTTATTAAAATATAATTCACATACCAAACAATTCAACCTTTTCAAGTGTACCATTCAGTGGTTTTCACTATACTCACAGATATGTGTATCACAGTCATTTTTATCACCTCAAAAAGAAACAGCTATCACCCCTATTCCCCCTCTCTCCCAGCCTTAAGTAACTACTAATCTACTTTTTATCTCTATAGATGTTCCTATTCTGGACTTTCATATGAATGGAATTATATAATATGTGGTCTTTTGTGTCTGACTTCTTTTGCTTAGCATGATGTTTTTAACATCTATAAATTATTCTTTTGGGATCAGATTGAGAATGCAGCAGAAATTAAATGTTGAAGAGGTCACGAAGCCCCTTGTGATCTTTGTTTTTGTATGTAGCACTTAAAAGGTTATAGCATACCCACCATCTTTCTCTCCATAAAGATGACACTTTTGGTCACTTACGTTCTTCTGTGGTAGAGTGAATATGGTTTACAAAATTGGTGTCCCAGATATTCATAGCTGTCTCTTTAACTTTAGCCAACCTTTATACTCATATATTTTTAAACCTTTCAAAATATAAAAATGTCTTAGGCTAAACGTACATAAACCCTATAAACAGTATAGGCAAAGATGAGATTTCTAAGAATGATTTTCAAAACAAAATAGAAAGATGTTACTTATACATTCTTTTACTTTTTATTTTAGATAAACTAAAAGAAATGTATAAGTAACATCTTTCCATTTTGTTTTGAAAATCGTTCTAAGAAATCTCATTCAGAAATTTATAATTTTGTACATGAAAGTTTCCCCTAATTCTACCCTGTAGACTCAACCTGTGCAAAGACTCAATTGCCCATCTTGGCATTAGCTCCTTGCTTGCCCTACCTTCCCTCAACTTGTAGTTGTCTCAGCTCAGGTTACTGGTACTCTGGGGAGAGCCCTTTCTCCTGTCTGAACTGGTGACTGCTTTCATCAAAAGGTGTTGGGAACCTAACTACTTTTGCTATCAGCTTAAAAATCACTGTTCTACCACCTTCCACCTCTGTTAGACTTTTCTCTCTTGGCAGGAAAGAATGTTCTCTTCCATGTTCTCTAGAGACTTTTTATTCCTAAATTTAAAAAAATGTCAAGAATCCTTGAAGGATGTAGTTAATCTAGCCTGTAAGCTTTGATTCTTGGACCTGCCTCAGTAATAAACCTTATGAAATTTTTCTTGTGTTACAGTTTTTAAACTGTTGTCCTTTAATTTATATACATTTATTAATTATTTGAGAATCTAGTTTTTAGAGTTGCTTTAGGATATAATTGGAAGGATTTCTAAAAGAAGACAGAATTAAAATTTAGGGGAAAAAATAAAATAAGATTTAAACTGAATTTATTATAGAAAAACAGCTGACAGCCGATCACCTTAGAAAGCCATTCTTTTTTTTTGACATAGAGTCTCACTCTGTTGCCCTGAGTAGAGTGCTGTGGCCTCAGCCTAGCTTACAGCAACCTCAAACTCCTAGGCCCAAGTGATCCTCCTGCCTTAGCCTCCCAAGTAGCTAGGACTATAGGCACATGCCCCCCCGCCTGGCTAATTTTTCTATCTTTAGTAGAGATGGGGTCTCGCTCTTGTTCAGGCTAGTCTCAAACTCCTGAGCTCAAGGAATCCTCCTGCCTTGGCCTCCCAGAGCGCTAGGATTATAGGCATGAGCCACCGCGCCTGGCCAGAAAGCCATTCTTTGCCGTTGCTTTCCTCTAGCCTAACATAGTTCTCTGCTTGTGGTAAATGTCCAGTAAGTGTTTGAATGAATGAATGAAGTGAATAAATAAATAAATTTTATATTCTTAGCATTCACACTTCTGAATTTCAGTCTTTTTTGTCTTCATTCCCTAACTCCTCCCAAATTCATGCAAGTAATAGTAGAGGCTCCTAGGCCTCCTAGTGAATCTCATATTGTAAGTCACTTAACCTTTTTATTTGTCTGCTTGTGAAACAGTTTTGAGGAAATATATGTGGTTCACAACACATATTTTGGCTGGAAATGTCTTATTTCTATGACATGCTGAGTGTTAACCTGACATGGCATCTGCCCTTGAAGCCCTAGATCTTAATTTTTGAACAAACAACATCTAAAATTCTGGTTGTAGAAAATATTTAGCTTCTTTTCTTTATTTCTTTTCACTCTCACAAATCCAGTAATCATTTTTCTCTTGAATCCAAGGCACTGCGGGAGTTGGTATTAAAGTACCGTGAGGACATCATCAGTGTGCGGACAGCAGCAGACCACATGGAAGAAAAGCTGAAGGCGGAAATTCTTTTCCTCAAAGAGCAGATTCAAGCAGAACAGTGTTTAAAAGAAAACCTTGAAGAAACATTGCAGCTAGAAATAGAAAACTGCAAGGAGGAAATAGGTGAAGATAAAAGTGATGTAGTTTTTAGAGAGACTAAATAAAACTTTTCTGATTGTAAGAAGTAATAGTGGCCATGGAATGTGGAAAACAGAAAAGTATAGGAAAGAATTTAGTAAGGACTTAGTCCATTTTTCCAGGTATTCTGATATATCCAGTAATTGGGAGTGAAAACAAACAAACACAAACCCCAAAAAACCCTCATTGTCTTTTTAGGAGCTCTGTGGCCTTTCTTTGGCAATTACTCACAGATAGGAAACTCAGTACTGGAACCCAGACCCCAGGGAACATGATTTGATGGGTGATATTTCCCTGCAGAGCTTGGAAGTGTTAAAAGCTGGAGATACCTCCGCTCCCCCTGCCCCCCCACCCCCCACTGCCAGAGTGAGCAATGTGGATATTCCATCTAGAGGTAGTTTATGACCCAGTATCCATTTGTGTGGACTCTGCCTGTACCTGAGTTTGATTATGATGCTGATTGGTTGCGGACAATTTTGAGAAACTCCCCCCATGTTCAGTATATATTTGCTTTTTAAGAAAAAAATTTGTAATGCAAAGTAATAAATGAATACTAATACTTCTTTTCCTTCTAGCTTCCATTTCTAGCCTAAAAGCTGAATTAGAAAGAATAAAAGTGGAAAAAGGACAGGTGAGTTTTAAATTAATTTTTTCAGCAACCCGTGGTTATTTATTGACTGTGCTAGACACAAGGAATAAAAGGTAGTTAAGGTATGGTCCCTGCCTTCAAGGAACTTCCATTTAGTGGGAGAAATACAGTGGGGATAAGGATGTGGTGGTGATGGAGAACATACATTGAGAATCTGCTGTGTCTCAGGCCATGTGTTAACTGGAGGAGGGACACAAAAGACTGTACCCTGGAGTTTCCAGCATAGAGGGAGGACAGGCAAGGTATGACATGATATGTGCTTAAAGCTGCAGTAGAAATATGTGCAAACACTTTTACAAATGGAGATGTTTTCTAGCTGGCTTAGTTGTCTTCTCTTAGACAACATCAGCACCTTTGGTAATGACTACATTCAGTTCCCGACCTCATTGTTTCTTGACTCAGAGCCCTTGCCTCCCCTCTTTCCTCCCTTCTCACACTCTGGGCTGCACCTTGCTGCACTCTGACATCTCATTCCAGCTTTACATTTCTTGACCACAATCTGCCATTCTTCCAGCTCTTAATCCTCATTCAGACCTTCAATTCCATGAACTTTTCTTTTCCTCCTGGTCTTAGCAGCTTCCTGATGGCCTGCTTTCCTTCCCTTAGGCTGCCTCTTCTGGGGTTGCCTCTTCGCCTCACCTCCCACCACACTTATGCTGCTGCCGCCCTCCCTCAACTGCTGCCCACCCTGCTCTAGTCCTGCCGATGCCACCAGAATTGATGACTCATGCTGTCAGATCAGCCTCTAGTGCTCCTCAGGTAGCCCTCATTTGTCCTGAGTGGTGGCGTCAGAGTCACCTTACCTAAGCTGCTCCCTCTCAGTCATGAGGCAGGGCCACCTTCAGCTTCTGTTCTCCTACCTTTATTCCCAGCCTTCTTTCTCTCTTTTTTCTTCAGAAAAAGTGATGACCTGCTTTGACCACAGTGTGTCACAGGTGCTATGACTGAGTCCCTCCCATCTTTTCCAGGTGTCCCCTCAGTCATACTCTCACAGTCCTGGGCCTTGAACCTCTGCCTCTTGATCAGTCTTTTCCTTATGCATGAACATGCTCAGGTGTCTCCTGTTCAGAGAGAGTAAGTTTCTCTTTGGATTGCACTTCTCTCTCAAGCTACCAATCTTCCTTCTTCCCTTTCTTGCCAGGGTATTGGAAGAATAGTCTCCACTGCCTGACCTCCCAGTCACTCCTCAGCCTGCTGCAGTCTAGTCTGCCTCCTGCCTCCACTCTGCGATTGCACCAGCAGAAACTAACAGTGCTCTAAACGAGTCTCATCCTTTCCACTCCTGCTGCCACTGTTTGGGTTCAGACTTCGCTTCTCGCCTGGCTTATTTTAATAGTCTAACTCATTTCCCCGCCTCCAAAATTCATCCCCTTCTAATTCATCTCCATATTGAAATCAAGGTGATCTTTAAAAATGATAAACTTGATTGTGTCCCAGTCTAGTTGAAAACCCTGCAGTGGTTCCCTTTATCTCCAGGTTCAAGTCCCCGTTCCTTAGTCCGGCTGGAGCTCTCCTGCCCCCACACTGCCTCTCCAGCCTTGGCCTCCAGGGCCCAGCACTCTGTGCCATAGGCAAACAGAACTCACCACTGTTCCCAGATGCATTTTTTACGTATGCCATCCATTCCCTCTTCTGGAGTATCTCTCTCTTCTTTCCCCTTACCACGCTTTCCTTGGCCCCTGTAAAATTTTTCATCTTTTAAGAGTCAAATGTCATCTTTCTTAGGAAGCTTTTATAACTTCTCTGGCAGAATATAATGCTTCTTCCTCCATGTCTCCTCCATAATTATTTACATGTCTGTCTCTCCTGATTTCTCCATCTCGAGGCCTTAGAATAGTAGGTGCCTAATAAATGGTCAACGAAAGAATAGGTCTAGAAGACTAAATTGGGGGTCCACAGAGATTAAGGGGTGAGAAGAGCATTCCAAGTGTAGCCAAGGTCCATGGCCTAGGACCCGAGAGTTTGGGCATAATTCTCTAGGCTGCAGGCTCTTCTAGGCAGTGTGCTGTGGCCTACAGGAGAGTTTATGAGTTTCAGCTTTTTCATTTTTAATTCCACAGTTGGAGTCCACATTAAAAGAGAAGTCTCAACAGCTTGAGAGTCTTCAAGAGATAAAGATCACTTTGGAAGAACAGTTAAAGAAAGAGACTGCTGCTAAGGTGATTTTTTTTTTTTTTTTTGGTTCATTTAATTAAAAGCAGGGCTAAGAAGGTAGGATCACATCTTATTTGTTTAAAAGAAAAACTTTGAAGTGTCACCTTTTAAAAAGTTGGCAAGACTGTCAGCTTCCCCCCTCCAAAAAATAATTAAATGAATTGATATATTAGAATTGAATTAAATCCTCACTCTGCCAGCCCTGGAAGCCGGTGTCATAGGCCTTCCTAGTTTTGGATAGGGCCAATGACCACACTTGGGCACTGCCCAGTTAGAAGCACTGCTTTGAATGTGTCATTCCATTTGACTGATATATTAGCTGAGTTAGAATAAAAGTGCATGTGGCTAGTTATGGGGTAAGTTTCCCAGAAACATCTTAGTGAGCTGTGTGTTCAGAACTTTAAGTATAGAAAAACTGTGTTGGTGTTGTTCAAATAGCCCCTTGTTTTTAGAAACGTTCCCACGCATCCTGCTGAAGTGTTTTTTTGTAAAGAAGATTGGAGTTAGCTGGGGCTGCCTAGGGCATATTTCCTGAGAATTTTCCTGGTGGATACTTGACTGTTGTGGTTGTCAGAGGAAATCCCCAAAGTTTCTATCCCTGTTGCTGTGACAGCTACTGATCTTAGCAGCTGCATTCTGATGATTAATCACTGTCACCAACTGCTGGTGGGGTGGGCAGCACTTTAATCCATTTCTGGCTTTCCCACTCAGTTTGTTTTACAACCTAGAGCAAGTAGCCAGCTTGCACCCTTGCCCTATAGATAAAGAGAGCAATAGGATATAGCAGTATGGTGGATACCCACACCTTTCTGCTCTAGTAGTAGGTAACTACACATTCCTAGATTTCCTAAGTAATTCTGACCTTTGGCTCTTTGGCATTAATCCTCATTCAATACTTGTATTTTTTAGGCTACTGTTGAACAACTAATGTTTGAAGAGAAGAACAAAGCTCAGAGATTACAGACAGAATTAGATGTCAGTGAACAAGTCCAGAGAGATTTTGTAAAGCTGTCACAGACCCTTCAGGTGAGGCATTTGGGGAACCACTGCGCAGAGCATTGAAGCACTTTTGGAGGAGAGAACCTTGCCAACCCTGACTTGACCTCCGGCAGTAGCTAGAGGTTTACACTGTGGCTGCCCCTCCCTCCACTCCACATGTCTACCTGGTCATTCAAGCCAGGAACGTGGTGTGTTCTTCAGACTCAGCCCCCTTTCTTTTCCTCTACACCTTGCCAATTTTGCCTCCTTAAGAGTAGTAAAGTATAAACTACTTAGCACACACCATGTAACACTCTTTCCAACCAGGCCTACCCCTACATTTTGCTCATCTTTCTGCCTTGTTTTATGTTCTAATATTTTTCAACTACTTGTGGTTCCTTGTCTACAGCATGGTGTTCCCTCTGCTAAGCATCTCATCCCCTCGTGACTTTTCTTTCAAAGCCCAGCTTACATTTGTCTTCTCCACGGAGCCGTCTCTAGGTCCCTGAGCTGGGCTAAAGTGCCTCCCTCCCTCTGCCATGCTCCCTTGGCACTCCGTGAATGTCTGTAGTGACATTTAGTATATTGTGCTAGAACTCTCTGTAAGCATCTTTTTTCCCAACTGAACTGTGGATTCTTACGGGTCAAGAGTCAGGTCTCCTTTGTCTCCATAATCTCAGCACTTTGCATTTTGCAGTCCCAGTCTGTTACATAGCAGCTTTTGGGAATTATATTTGAATTTAATCGTTCGTTCTTCTTGCTTCCCTTCTTTGAAGTGACTGCTTCTCTGGGAAATTAATCTGCTGCATCTCAGCTAAACCAAAGTAAAGTTAAGAAAACCTAGGCAGGAGCCACCTGCACTTATCTCACCGTTGTTTCTCCAGGTGCAGTTAGAGCGGATCCGGCAAGCAGACTCCTTGGAGAGAATCCGGGCAATTCTGAATGATACCAAACTGACAGACATTAACCAGCTCCCTGAGACATGACACCCCTATAGCAGGATTCTAGCCTGCACTTTGGGTTTTTAACTCCTCTTTAGAGCAACATTAATTATTATTTAACTATTAACTGAAGAAACAGAAGTCACAACAAAAGGAAGACTGGAGAAATGCTTACTTCTAGAGGGAGAAGACTGCAGCACAGGAACAGCAAACAGCCAGGGTGATTTGTAGCAGACCTTTCAAATGGGAACACTAACGAGACTCCAGACTTGATCCCAACAGGTGTGGGATCAATTTGGTGATGGAAAAAGTGCTGTTTCCTTGCCTGCTTTCTCCAACATAGATTTTTGGAACACATTTCCCTACCCTAAAGCAACATCCCAATAGTGTTTGGAATTACATTTTCTGTTCATAGATATTGGAAGAAAGAATTTTCTTTTTCTGTTGTCTAGAGCTCATCAGTAACAGTATTCAGCTAGCAGACAGAGGTGTAGTATGCTGTATGAATATTTTATATTAAAATATGAAGTTATGAGAGCAGGCCATTGGCTACTGACTGTATTTCCCTTGCTCAGTGCATTTTTTTTTCCTTTTACCTTTTTATTTTGCATTGGAGGACCTTAAATGCTACTGAAACTTACCTGAGAACCATAGGACTGTGGCAAATAAAACCAATTCAGCAACTGAATTAATTATGAAGATCTGAAAACTTGGCTGGGGCTATCTATGTTGGAAGGTGAAGTTAAAGGAAAAGCACAAGAAACTGTTTGGAAGCACTTTTCTGCATACCTAGATGATCTTCGTGGACTGACAGGTATCAGGGTAAAGCTGAACTGGCACCATCTACTTTTTTGAAGTGTTTTAGTTTAGTTATTGGATCAGTGAAAAAAAATATTAATAAAACAAGCTTTGTCTGACAGCCTCTAGTATACATTTATAAATCTGCTTATTTTCAACTTGGATCAATGGGCTTGAGTACTGTTTTTTTCAAATGTGTCAAATATGAAAATGGTAGTAACTAGGTTGACAGATACTTTGTATTTTTCTTTCATAATTTAGACCTGGAATGGAATGTGACAATGCTTACAGTAAAGTTGGGGGGGAAACCAGTTAGTATATTGATCGTTTTGGAAGTCTGCTTTGTCATTTTATGAGGTTAGATTCCTATGTGAGAAACCTTCAATGAAACAGGTCTTTGCCATAGCTTTATGCAGTGTTGCAGAAAGCACAAAGAATGGATTTGTATCCACTACTGACCTGCGGCAGTACTGTCCCAGAATGGTCAGTGGAAGGCGATACTGCTTATTTATAATTCATCATCCAGATAGTTCAAAAGTAAAATTATCGTTTTCAAATAATTTTTCTGATTGGTTGCATAACAGCAGGTTATCTGAAGGAAACTTACGGGAATTAGTGAACTAAGTAGATTGTTCGGTTCACTTAAAGCCACCATCAACTCACAGTGTAACGTGAATTGTCTTTGTTATAAATGAAGTCATTATGGACTTGCCCTAAAGGTCTTTACTTCCGTCTTCCATAGGACAAATGATAAGGACTACATACCTTATCTCTTGGGTTATTATTGAAGTCTTGCATTCGTGATTATGAATTTAAAAGTAAATACTAATTATGGGAATAGTGCTAAAGGCTTGTCACGCATGAAACATAATTCTGATTGGTTTAAAGTCCCTTTGTATACAGTGCTATGTGGTTTAGATGGAACATATATCCTCAATGAGTTTCAGGGAATTTTACTAATTACAAAATGCAATCAATTTAAACTATATAGGTTTAAGACTAGCCCCTTGGATAGGCCCCAAGCTAATTTCAGATTATTAAAATTAGCACTGTAAATCAGGATGAGTAATTCATCATCTTTCTGAACCTACTGAACTATAGGTTCCAGTGAAGTGTTCTGCTGAGACTGAGCACCTTACAGATAGTTTTCTCCAGAAGATGGTACTGGGGCAATAAAATCATCATGATTAGGGAACTGTTACTGGTCCCTACTGTGGCAGATAGAAACTTTTGGAATCCAGTTTACTGAGGAAAATATAGCAAAACTCAAATTGAGACTCTAGGTTTTGTTTAACAACCTGTTTCTGGTATGAAACTGTGACACTATCATCTAGGCAGGAAACAATTCTTTAAGTAAGTTGGGTTTCCTACATAAATGGGAACTAAGGTGGGATTTAGCCCTTCTAGACAAAAGAAAGGATCATTTGGGTTTCACGAGTATTCCTGTGCTTATGCTCAGTCTGTACACACGTTTTCACGCATGTCTAACCTGATTTACCTCTTACCTGTAATGTACCTTACCATGTGGCTTTCAATTGGCAGTCACTCAGCCATTTCTAGGCAGGTACAGTACTACCTTTCAGAGTTCATATTGGCAGGTATAAAAAGATGACTAAAGCTGAGGACAAAACCACATACTACATACCAAGCTATTTCTTTCTTCCTTTGCGGTGCCAAACTTGCACATTGTACCCACTCAGTAACAAGTTGTGTTGGGACATAGAGAACAGCCAGACTCAGCTCTGAAAGGTAATACTGCCTGTGAAGAAGTGAGCCGGCAGTGACCTTTGCAGTTGTGGATCTTGAGCTGTGCTCTCAGCAGATTTCAGGTGTAACCATTTGTTAACTGTACTGAAGGTGTGTCCTTAAGAAGAAAGTGTTCAAATTAAAAAAGCTGCTGCCGAGTATACTGTGTGGTCTTTTCCTTTGAATCCTAGGGTTCTGTTCTCCTTTGGAGTCATAGTTCTGGCACTGCTACTTTAAAACACAGCTCTTACTCTTGTTCGTATATGGAGAAGACTCAGTAGGGTTCATGGAGATTTGGCAGTGTGCAGCTGGAAGTCTGTGTTCCTGAGCCCTTGCTAAATACAATTATAGACTTGAGTTATACAGCACATTACAATTTTTAAATAAAAGCATTTATTCAATAATTATAAAACAAATATTAAAAAAGATGAACCACACCAAAGGTCTTCCGAAATGCCTCTTTATAAATTAGATAATGCTCCGTTTGTTTTACAGTATGGGTCTAAGCCTTCAGTGATGTTAACTTCCGTTGTGAATCTGCTCCTGGTGGTGTCAGAAGTTTACGTGATTGCGGATATCATTGATTTGCTTCACCATTTCCCTTATGTGTTCACCCCTGTAAAATCATAAAGTTCATGTTTGGAAATCCAATGAATGAGTAAGCCATTAGTACAGATTCTTAAGAATTTAAACTAGTAATGTTGACATATCTAAGAACTGCTTTGCTGGGCCGGGCACGCCTGTAATCCTAGCACTCTGGGAGGCCAAGGCGGGAGGACTGCTTGAGGTCAGAAGTTCGAGACTAGCCTGAGCAAGAGCAAGAACCCATCTCTACTAAAAATAGAAAAAATTAGCTGGGCGTGGTGGCACATGCCCGTAGTCCCAGCTACTTGGGAGGCTGAGGCAGGAGGATCGCTTGAGTCCAGGAATTTGAGGTTGCTGTGAGCTAGGCTGACACCACGGCACTCTAGCCCGGGCAACAGAGTAAGACTCTGTCTCAAAAAAAAAGACCAAAAAAAAAAAACAACAAAAAAACCCACAAAAAACTGCTTTGCTAAAATTCACAGTTGAAGGTTTCACATGGATGGCAATGGTATTTACTAGTTAAGGTGACAAACACTGGTGCAAGTTCTGGAAATATTTTTGAACATATTGTGATATACCTTTGATCATAAAACAAAATCATGTTTTAGGAAGGTCATCATTTTTGATCCTCCCACCATACTCATTTCTTAAGTCCCTGTCATGTGACTCTCATCCCAGTAATTACTTCACTCATGAGTGCCAAGACTCAGGTTTCTAATAAGACAGATTGATTTGGGCGTACTACAAGGGAAAAACTATCACAACAATAGCTGATTGTAAGTATTTACTTACTCCTCCTTCAGGATGGACTGAATGCACTTTCGCTGGTAAGCACTGAGAGTAATGGTGGGTTTTTGAAGACTCAACACTTTTTCCATCTTTCGCTGTTGATAGTCTTTTTTCATAGTAACCTTAAGCAGCAAACAGAACATAGATATTTCAGCTATGGTTTGCCACACATTTTCACAGTATCTGTTTTAGTAGGTAATTTTTACACTTTATAAAATTATTTTCTGTAGAACAAGTGCTTAAAAGTAAGTACTGAATTTAGCCACTTTGCATCCATTCCTACCTGTTTGATGGCATTGCCCAAATGTCGAAGTTGATCAGGAATCAGCTGTAATTCTTTCTTCATGTCTCGTTCACTGTCAGAGAGAACTGGGAGCTGAGAGTGAAAACTGTGAAGTACTTTTTTCATCCTTTAGAAAAGGTAAGCAAACATCTCAGCTTAAGATCTCTATTAATTAGGAGAAACATAATCACAAATAAAGCTTGTAATTCATGACTCTGGTGTATGTGAAAGAGGCCCCCATATTCCTATAGGGTTAGGGGAAAGCATCATGTCTTCCCTAACATACACGTTAGAGAAGGAGGGGAATCAATTTAATTCTGTAGGTATGTGAGGACCCGTTAAGGCCTATTTTCCTAATACCACTGGTAATGCCTAAGTACTTAATAGCATTGTTAGTACCTGAGTAGGAAACTATGTCATACAGCCCACTGACCTGTTCATGATATCTTCTTGTTTTTCCTTGGCTTCCTCATATTTGTCAGCTAAGCGTTCAGCCATTTCTCGCAGACTTTTCCTAATGGCATAAGAAACAAGATTCTTTTTTTTTTTTTGAGACAGAGTCTCACTCTGTTGCCCGGGCTAGAGTGAGTGCCGTGGCGTCAGCCTAGCTCACAGCAACCTCAAACTCCTGGGCTCAAGCGATCCTACTGCCTCAGCCTCCCGAGTAGCTGGGACTACAGGCATGCACCACCATGCCTGGCTAATTTTTTCTATATATTTTTAGTTGTCCAATTAATTTCTTTCTATTTTTAGTAGAGACGGGGTCTCGCTCTTGCTCAGGCTGGTCTCGAACTCCTGAGCTCAAACAATCCGCCGGCCTCGGCCTCCCAAAGTGCTAGGATTACAGGCGTGAGCCACCATGCCTGGCCAGAAACAAGATTCTTGGCGTCCACCTAGATGTTGAAGCCAACTGATGTGGCTCAGCCCCTTAGGGAGAGATGTAGTTCCAGTCTTAATTGATTTATTGGTTTCTTCTCCCTGGTTTTCACACTTACCTCTCCTCTCGACAGTACTTGAGATCTTCTAGTTGTTTCTTTTTTTGGTCACATAGTAATTTGACCCTTCAAGAACAAATAAAGTTTAATCAGAAGCCAGGTCTAGGCTGTTACACATCAGCTACCAGCCAGGGACTGATGGTTTGTGAACAGAGGACGTCATACCTCCGCTGAATCTCTTCCTTTGCCAGGTCCTGTTTAAGAATGTACTGTTCTCTGAACACCTGGGTGGCTCTGCTGATGAGCTGAAGACATTCTTCAGGAGGAGGGGCTATATCCTTTTCAGATGATCTTAAAAACAAAGTTTCTACCATTATTTTCCTTAGCTGAGTAAAATAACTGAAAACAGACTCAAGTCATAACTGCTTTTTTCTCCCTCTATTCACTAGCTGATTCAGTGCCCTGTGTTTCTCCCAACTCCACCACAGTAAAAAGTATAAGACACAGGGGAGGACAGAAAGGATGCACAGCAATTATGAAGAAGAAGAGAACTCAGTTTTAAAACCTCTATGCCCAAGATCCCATACTTCAGAAATGCTGGATTGGCAACACTACGTTGCAAGATGCTTCTAATATGCTTTTCAAAGGAATCTGGGGTTTCAGCCAGAATGCGGAGGGGAGACTCTGCCACTTCAACATCTTCTCGGGTACAAAGCAGGGGAGGAGATGCTGGATGGACTGTACTTCTGCAAAATAAATAGATAAATAAATCCATCGAAGTCTACCATGGAATGATTTATCGTAAGTATCATAGGAAAGCATAAACCACATTTATTCAGAACTTTGAGAACGTAAGAAACTATAAGGTGTTACTTTTATTAAAGTATAAGAATAGATGTTTTGTACTTTGAAAAGGTCACTTAGGGACGCTACACCCTTACTTCACCAAAGCTGCCATTTCTCAAAGCATTTTGGACTCTGCCACTTCAAATTCTTTTTGAAAAGATCAAGGCAGCAAAAAAATACAAACCCATCGTAGCCTTTTCACAAAGGACTTGAGAGCCAGTTTATAAGCCAGAACCACAAACCTAAATAAATTGTTCATTTCTTTTCTAGGTATAGTTTAGATTTGATCAAAACCAATGTTAACATACTACTATATATGCCATATTTGGTTCTATACAACTTGATTTCTAAAATTACATCCATTCAAATGCAAATATTCAAAAAGAATTTCAGAAAGAGCTTGAAAGATCTCAACCTTTGGCAGCATCAGTAAGTGACTTACTTTGAAGGCAACAATTCAAATTTGGAAGAGTTAGACAGTAACATTACTTTATAGATAATGTGTATTTCAGGCAGATGGGCAGAAACATATGATTTGAAGATATTCAAATAATTAATGTTTATTTTTTCCCCCTTTGGGATTCACATTTTTATTCTGAAGTAACCTAGTGTGACTAGGTTTTATTTTACTAAAGGTAATACGGGTTTTTAAAAAAAATATGCTGCGGCAACTGACAATTCTTTCCCCTGTGATTTTATTATTTTTGTTTAATCTTGCTATAGTTTTTAGTGTCTTTTAGTATAAATAACACAAAATTGATAATCGAATTATTTATTTTCCCTTCCAAATAGAACTTGTCAGTTTTCAAAGAGCATGGAAGATCCTCTAAGGACAGTAAATTAATGCCAGTATTCTGAACTAATGTCATTATCCAGAAGCGCATGCTTTGAACTGACCCCAAGAGACTGGAGGGTCTAGTGTTCAGAGGTCCTGGTGACTTTTGGTTTTGGTATTTCTATTCTTGAATTTATATAACTCAGAATGACCTCCCAGAGCTCTTAGGAAAGGAAAATGGTGATTATAGCTTAATATCTGGTTCCTTAAGGGGACCAAGGACTAGGAGTTTAGCTTTATACCACTTTTCTTCCAGAGTTTATATATTCTATGGTTCCCCTCTCAAGTTGGCAGAGATGGAGAAATTAAAGAGTGTAAGTATGGACTTTGGAGTTGGTCAGACCTGCATCTTAACTCTGTGACTTCAGCATTTACTTAACCTCTTGAGCCCTGTTTCCTCTTCTAGAAAGTGGGGATAACAGTGCTTTCCTTACAGGGCTGCTGTGATGATTCCAGGAGGCAATGCAATGGCTTGCTTCTGAGCCTGGCACACAGAGCTTGATAATCATTAAATCTAATTCATATCAATAATGGAGTTTTGCATTACTGAGGGCATCTTCCCAGTTTAAATTCTACAGAATTAATGAGAGCTGTGTGGAGAATACAAAACAAGACGTACAATAAAGGCCTTATGAGGCATTCGTAGGTACTGGTGATGCAGATCATTGTGGGCCCCAGAATGTCAGGGACAATCCAGAATCCTCGAATTGGAGCTGGCTGCCTGAAAAAACACAGTTACAGTAAATTACAAAGCAAATGCAATGAAACCAAGAGCAAAGATGGGACTGAGGTCTGCGGTCTTCTCGGGTTGCTTGGGACAGGCTATCTATCAGTGCAGTAACCTCAAAAGTAGTGACTTGGAAACTTGTAATGCAGCTCTGCACTTAACAGTCCAGAGCCCATTTCACTAAGTCACTCAGGAATCCATAGCCATACAGTGGTACTCACTGTAATTTCAGCAGTTATGAGTTACACTGAAGTCCACTATTTATGTCTCTCCCCAACTTGCACCTAAGTCCCAGCTAACTTTGTGTGCCTCACCCAATGTCTAACAGATTAAGTGCTCAGAAACTGTTAAATGAACAGAATTTCAGAGTCTATCTCACATTAAACATTCAATGAGGCCCAATATCTATGCCATGGGACTTCATTTAGTGTGCATAGCATGCATCTCCCTCTCAATCTTCCTTCCTACTTCACTAAAGAAACTGAAAACTGTGGCCCTCATCTGGGAACTGTCTTCCTGCCAATACACTCCCTTACTGGCCCCCGTGCCCCTCCCACCTCTGTACCCACAGCACGTTTCTGCCCCTGAATGTGGATGTCACCCCCTCTCACACCTTCTGAAGATTGTACCATCCACTGTCATTTCAAAATCTCCTTATTGTCTATCTTACAAAGAAGCTCATGTCTCTTGTATTCAAAACATTCTCCATTATAATGCCCAGTTCTCCTTAATCTATTCTCCTTTTCCCTTAAGAACCAGTAGCCTTTAAACAGTAGTTGACAATACTAGTTCCCCTTCTGTATTTCCAATTCACCTTTTTTCCTGAGGGCAGGTGGATCTGGGAGGTACTAACATTTTAGTTTTCATTATTAGTGTGAGACATACACTACTGAATATATACACTATGTGTATATATATTATATAACCAGTATTACCCTGGTCAAGAGTTAGGACACTGCAGTTTCCCATGTGACCCTCCTGATCAGAGCCTTTCACATGCCGTAGAAGTAATCACTAATTCTGACTTTTATGACAGCATGTCCTTGCTTTGCTTTATAGTTTTCTTACCTATATATTCATTCCCAAGCAAGCCTGTTTAGTATTTTCCCTGCAGTCGTCTATACTGCCAAATCTAGACCACGTTTCTTAGTGTATACTGAGTGCCTCACGTCTGTACACTTGGAGTCTAACAGAGTGCCTCGCAGATACTCAGTAACTGATGAACAGAATAAAGGGAAGTGTCTAAAATGACTCCAGGTTTCTACTGGGGATAACTGGGTAGATGTGATACCCTTCAGAAAAATGGGACATAGGGAAAAGAGCAGACTGGGGAAGACAGAAGATGAGCCAAGGGAACATCTGGAGTTTTATGTTCCTATAGGACATCCAAGTGGAGGAGCCCAGTAGGCAGCTGGATATACAGGTCTGGAGTTTGGAGTGGTTTGGGTAAAGATGATATGGATGTGGAAGGATCAGCACTGCAGCCATGGTTATGGCAAAGGTTACTCAGGAAAGGGCCTAGAACGATTAGAGGAGACCTGAGGAAAGAGTTGTGAGCAACACTTATGAGCAATGAGTGGAGGCTGTGGAGCCCAGCCCAGGAGGGAAACTTGAGAAAAGGGCTGCCAGAGAAACTGAAGGAGAACCTGGAGGGAAGGATGTCAAGGATGCCAAGGAGAATGTTTCGAAGAGGTGTGGGCAACAGCATCAAATAAGCCCAGCAATACAGTGAAGGGCAGATGTAGTCTCTGCTTTCATGAAACGTATTCTAGTAGTGGTGACGGACATTAAACAGATATAAATTGTAATATGTGCTGCAAAGAAAAAGAGAATAGGAGAACCTTAAGTTAGATTGTGACTCAAAAGCATTCTCTCTGAAGAAGTGACATTAAGATCAGAAAGAAGAGTAAGTTAGCCAAGAGAAGACAGCAAGCTGGGGGTAGGGCTAGGGGAAACACCTTTCAGACAGAGGAAACAGTAGGTGGAGTGGCCCTGGAGCAAGAGAAAGCTTTTGATGAACAGGATACTCTTAGGGAAGAAGTGGCATGTCTGCAAATTACTTTCAAATGATTCAGCAATGAATCATTTGTATGTGAGCATAATGTATATATATGTATCTGAATTACTGAAATGAACAATTGTTTTCTGTGTATACAAGGGAGAGGAAGGTCCTCACCTGCATGGCAATGGCTTCGTACAAAGGATGTGTTCGACAAAGCATTTCTGTTCAGTAGCAAGTTCCTGTAAACTATCTTTATCTTCTTCATCTATAAAGGAACACATTATATAAATTAACTGATGCTTAGACAAGTCTCCAAATCAGAATGCTAATGATATTAGTTAAATTAGATTAAGTTCCTGTCTCAAAACACTGCTTCTCAAGGACTAATGCCTTTCTGACATATAGAAATATCGTTTCCCCAGGGGTCTAGATTTCTCCCCCAAGAAGGAAAGTAAGATTTTCCCTAGTAAGGTTTTTAAATGCAGAAATGTTTCACTGAGGAGAACAATCCCAAAAATTATTCCCTTCCACAGTCTCTTCCTTACTAACACTGATTTTTATACGGGCTGTGTATCCTTTATCCAAAATGACTGGGACCAGAAGTGTTCCAAATTTTGGATTTTTACATATTTTGGAACATTTGCATTATACCTAGTGGTTGAATGTCCCTAACCTTGAAAATTCAAAATCCCAGATGTTCCAATGAGCATTTCCTTCGAGCATCATGTCAGTGCTCAAAAAGTTTTGGAGCATTTTGGATTTCAAATTTTCAGATTAAGGATATTCAACCTGGAACGGCTTTTTGAAACATAATTCACAGTATCGTACAAATCACCCATTTAAAGTGTACAATTCAATGGGTTTTTAGTATATTACAAGAATTATACGACCATCACCACAATTTAGAATAGTTTTGTTTCCCAAAAATGAAATACCCCCATACCCATTAGTAGTTACTCCCCAATTTCCACCAGCTTCCCCTAGGCAATCACTAATCTACCTGTAGATTTGCCTATTCTGGACATTCCAAATACATGGAATCATATAATAAGTAGTTATTTGTGACTGGCTTCTTTCACTGAGCATGTTTCCAAGATTCAGCCATATTGTTGCATAAATCAGTACTTCATTCCTTTTTATTACTGCATAATCTATTGTATGGATATATGACATTTTATTTATCCATTCATCAATTGATGTACTTTAGGGCTATTATGAATAATGCTACTATGAACAGTCATGTACCAATATTTGTGTGGACATAGGTTTTCATTTCTCTTGAATATCTGGAGAATATTGCCATTTAACAATATCAAATTTTCTTATCCATGAACGTGGATTTCTTCACTCAGGAGTAGAACTGTTGGGCTTCTGGCAACTCTATGATTAATCATTTGAGGAACTCCCAGACGATTTTCCAAAGTGGCTGTACCATTTTACCTTTCTATTAGCAGTGTATGCGGGTCCTCATTTTTCACAAATGAGGATCAGCACTTGTTATTGTCCATCTTTTTCATTTTAGCCATCCCAGTGGGTGTGCAGTGATATCTCATTGTGGTTTTGTTATCTCATTTCCATAATGACTAATGACACTGAGCATCTTTTCATGTGCTATTTGTATATCATTGATGGAACAATGTCATGTAAATCCTTTGCCCATTTTTTAAATTGGGCTATTTATGTTTTTATATTTAGTTCTAAGGGTTCTTTATATATTTTACATCCAAGTCTGTTATAAAATATATGATTGGCAAATAATTTCTCTCATTCTGTGGGTTGTTTCCACATTTATGATAGTGTCCTTGACGGACCAAAGTTTTTAATTTTGATGATGTTCAATTTATCTATTTTTTTTTTTTAACACAGAGTCTCACTCTGTTGCCTGAGCTAGAGTGCTGTGGCGTCAGCCTAGCTCATAGCAACCTCAAACTCCTGGGCTCAGGCGATCCTCCTGCCTTAGCCTCCCAAGTAGCTGGGACTACAGGCATGCGCCACCATGGCCAGGTAATTTTTTCTATATATTTTTAGTTGTCTGGCTAATTTCTTTCTATTTTTTTTTTTTTTAGTAGAGATGGGGTCTCACTCTTGCTCAGGCTGGTCTCAAACTCCTGAGCTCAAGCTCCTGCCTCAGCCTCCCAGAGTGCTAGGATTACAGGCGTGAGCCACCGCGCCCGGCCTACCTATTATGCTTTTCATGTCATATATAAGAAACCACCACCTAATCCAAGATCACAAAGATTTATACTTACGTTTTCTCCTAAAAGTTTATTATAGTTTTACTTCTTTCATTTAGGTCTTTGATCCATTTTGAGTTCATTTTTGTGTATGGTATGAAGAAGGGGTATAACTTCATTCTTTTGCATGTGAATATCCAATTGACCTAGCACTATTTGTTGAAAAGACTATTCTTTTGGCTGGGCGCAGTGGCTCATGCCTGTAATCCTAGCACTCTGGGAGGGGAGGAGGGCGGATTGTTTGAGCTCAGGAGTTCGAAACCAGCCTGAGCAAGAGCGAGACCCCGTCTCTACTAAAAATAGAAAGAAATTAATTGGACAACTAAAAATATATAGAAAAAAAACTAGCCGGGCATGGTGGCGCATGCCTGTAGTTCCAGCTACTCAGGAGGCTGAGGCAGGAGGATCACTTGAGCCCAGGAGTTTCAGGTTGCTGTGAGCTAGGCTGACATCGTGGCACTCTAGCCCAAGCAAGAGAGTGAGACTCTGTCTCAAAAAAAAAAAAAGACTATTCTTTCCCCCACAGAATTGTTTTGGCACTCCTGATGAATCCAACTGAATGTAAATGTAAAGGTTTATTTCTGAACACTCAAATTCTATTCCATTGACCTATGTGTGTATCCTTATGCCAGTATTTACACTGTCTTGATTACATGGCTTTGTTCTTGTTTGTTAAGAATGTTTTGGCTATTCTGAGTCACTTGCATTTCCGTATGCATTTTAGGATCAGCATGTCAATTTCTACAAATAAGCCACATGGAATTTTGATAGGGATTACATTAAATATTTAGCTCAATTTGGGGAGGACTGCCATTTAACAATATTATATTTTGTGATCCATGAACATGGAATGTTTTTCAGTTATTTAAATGGTTTTATTTCTTTCAACAATGTTTTATAGTATTTAAGAGTATGTTTTATACCTCTTTTGTTAAATTCATTCATATTTTATTCATTTTGATGCTAGTGTAAATGGAAATGTTTTATTAATTTTCTTTTCACGTTGTTCATTGCTAGTACATAGAAATAGAAGTGCTATTTGTATACTGATCTTGTATCCTGCAAAGTTGCTGGACTTATTTATTAGTTCAAATAGATTCCCTAAGATTTTCTATATAAAAAGATCATGTCATCTGAGAAGACGGTTTTACTTTTTCCTTTCCAATATGATGTCTTTTTTCATTTCCTTGGCTAATTTCCTTATCTAGAAATTCCATTACAATGTTGAACAGAAGCAACAAGAGCAGACATCCTTGTTTTGTTCCTTATCTTAATAGGGAAGTATGGAAAGTGGAACATGTAAACAATTAAATTGGACACTTTCCAAGCACAGTGTTGAAGGTGCAGCCTGGTTTCTTCTTGTTGATTATAGTAAGATAAGAGGAAACACATAAATGAGGAAAGAACTGTTAAACAAAAAGGAACAAGGACTTGATGATTTGGGAAATTCTCGGCCTATCTAGATGGCAAAAGATGCTACAATTAAGAGATTCCCTGTCAGGAAAGGATGCTCTGGACAAAAAGCCATGGTGTGGCTGTAACACTTTCTGTTTATACCTCAGAAAGATAAAAAGATAAGAATAATAAGTCACACAAAGGCTCTTTGAAGAGATTAAAAGTGTAATTTAGATCATTCAGCCATCTCAGCGGAAGCAGAAAAATAGATATGGGATTATCTATCTAGAAAAGATCTGTAGATGAACCTCATGTCTACTACAGTGAATCCCTATGATATATAAGGGAGACCCAAAAAGTTCTTGAGAATTTTATAATAACAGAAGCATTGTTGGTTTAGACTGAAAAGGTCAGAGAGGAGAGAAGGCCCTTAAAATTCTACAGGCAGGAAATAGGCTGGTAAAACTACTTAACTACAAACAAATGTGACCTTTCTAAAAAATGAAAGATGACTCAGAGGGCAGAGCTGTAAGCCCTGAGGTTAATCCCCAGGACTTGAAATCTACTGGAATTTGGATTTTGCAATTACTTGGATTTGTGATTCCTTTTTCTCTTCCACGTTCTCACCATCTGCACTGGATTGTCTGCAACTAGTATCCTATTCCTTTTCCACCATTGTGTTCTGGGAGCAGATAACTTTTATTCTAGTTTCTTAGGTCCACAAAGAATTTTGCCCCTGAGTAGATTATACTCAGAGTCTCACCCATACTTGATTTAGATGACATTTTGAATTTTGTGTTGATGTTATAATGAAACTTTTGAGGATGTTGGGATGAGGTAAATGGATTTTGCATTTGGGTCAGATGTGAGATAATGGACTTTCCAAAGATGTTCATGTCCTAATCCCCAGAACCTGTTAAAATATTAGGCTACATGGCAAAGGAGAATTAAGGTGTAGATGGAATTAAAGCTGCTCATCAAATGGCTTTAAGGTAGGGATATTATCTTTGATTATTTGGGTGGAGCCAATGTTATCACAAATTTCTTTAACAGTGACACAGGAGGGCCCACCTCCTGTAATCCTCGCGCTTGTGGAGGCCAAGGTGGGAGGATTGCATGAGCCCAGGAGTTTGAGACCAGCCTGGGCAACATAGCAAGTCCTTGTCTCTACAAAAAATAAAAAAATAAATTAGCTGGGCGTGGTGGTGTGCACTTGTAGTCCCAGCTACTTGGGAGGCTGAGGCAGGAGGACTGCTTGAGTCCAGGAGTTTGAGGTTTGCAGTGAGCTGTGATGACACCGTGGCACTCTAGCCTGGGCAAAAGAACAAGACCCTGTCTCAAAAAAAAAAAAAAAGGTCTGAAGGTGCATAATAAAATTAAACTAAATTATCTTTACTCTTCTCTCATGGAACTTGGTGTGATGTGTTATGCTGCTGCTGCACTCTAGCCCGGGCAACGGGGAAAAACTCTAGACCCTGCTCAAAAAAAAAAAAAAAAAAAGTGAATCAAGGAAGCAGAAAAGGTCAGAGTGATACAATGTGAGAAGGACTCAACTCATCCCACTTTCGCTGGCTTTGAAGATGGAGGAAGGGGGCTACAAGCCAAAGAATGTGGTAGAAGCTGAAAAAGGGTAGGAAATGAATTCCCCCCTAGAACCTCCATAAAGGAAAATTGCTCTGCAAATTTAACCCCAGTTGAGACCCATGTATAACTTCTAACTGTAAGATAATAAATTTGTGATGTTTTAAAAAAGTAGGTTTGTGGTAATTTATTACAGCAGCAGTAGAAAACCAACACAGAAAGCATTCAGTCTTTTTATTATTAACCATAGTGTTGGCTGTGGGTTTTTCATGGATGCCTTTCATCAGTTTGAGGAAGTTCCTTTCTATCCTAGTTTGCT
This sequence comes from Propithecus coquereli, assembly GCF_000956105.1. Lineage (NCBI taxonomy): Eukaryota > Metazoa > Chordata > Mammalia > Primates > Indriidae > Propithecus > Propithecus coquereli. Next base: position 774,493 of record NW_012152397.1, read on the forward strand.
GAGAAATACTCAAGGCTGTTGGATTTTCTTAAAATGCTTTATCTGTGTCTATTGAGATGATCATATGGTTTTTGTCCGTTATTCTACTGATATACTATAATACATCAGTTGATTTTTGAATGCTAAACTAAGCTTCCATTCTTGGGATAAATCTCACTTGGTCACAATGTATAATCCTTTTTATATGTTGCTAGATTTAGTTTGTTAATAATTTGTTATGAATTTTTTGCATCTATATTCTTAAGAGATATCTGCCTGTAGTTTTCTTTTCTTGGCTGTCTTTGTTTGGATTGGATATCAGGGTAATACTGACCTCACAGAATGAGTTGGGAAGTATTCCCTCCTCTTCCAATTTTTTTTTTTTTATTTCAGCATATTATGGGGGTACAGATGTTTAGGTTACGTATGTTGCCCTTGTCCCCCTTCCCCCCTTCCAATTTTTTTGGAAAAGCTCATGAAGAACTGGTATTAATTCATTAAATGTGAATCCATCTGGTCCGGGCTTTTCTTTTTGGTCAGTTTTTTGATTACTATAATCAATCTCATTAGGTCTATTCAAATTTTCTATTTCTTCTTGAGTCAGTTTTGATAGTTTGTTTCTTTCTTGGAATTTGTCCATTTCATCTAGGTTATCTAATTGGCATAGAGTTGTTCACAGTATTCTCTTACTGTCTTTTTTATTTCTGTAAGGTCAACAGTAATATCTCTCTTTCATTCCTGACTAGTAATTTGAGTCTTCTTTATTTCTTGGTCAGTCTAGTTAAATGTTTGTCAGTTTTGTTGATCTTTTCAAAGAACCTTCTAGATTCACTCATTTTTCTCTATTCCAAACTACTTTAATGGAACCTCTGAAACCTTCTTAAAAGTACAGAAAGTTAATAAACTTACCTGATGCAAGAAATTTGTGAAGTTTATGAATCCACGTCAGCCCAACACTGTGTACACCAGCTTCATGAGTACAATGATATCTTGAAGGGCACTTGGGATCTGAAAATGGAATCATTAATGATATAAAGGTGCCATTAGAAAACTGAAAGAATTTACACCAGTAGCCTACAAACACATTTGTTGATGGAAGGCTTATAGGACTTTTATATTTGGCACTGTTAGGGGCTTTGAAATTAAATTTCTTTTTAATAAAGACAGGGTCTCACTGTGTTGCCCAGGCTGGAGTGCAGTGGCACAATCATAGCTCACTGCAGCCTGAAATTTTTAAATTTGAAGTCAGTTTTCAAATATATTTTAAGTATAGGCATACCTCGGGGATATGTACCATTGCAATAAAGCTAATATCGCAATAAAGCAAGTCACACAAAATTTTGGTCTCCCAATACATATAAAAGTTATGTTTACACTATAATATAGTGCTAAGGTCAACAGAAGAATCTTATTATTGGGATGTAAAAGAAATTTTGTTATGAAAATAGGAAATTTGTTAGATACCACCCCTATGTTATATAGTAGCCATTTCACTTTTGTCACTTGGGAAATCTGGGTGTGCTTCAATGATTATAATATGCCTTAAGCACAAATATGAACAAGTCAAAAATTTCTTAGTTTCACAAATGAAAATGTTACTCTTATTAGGAAAACCAAGAAAAAAATGCCTATACTTAAGATTTCCCAAAGATATATATATCTGTATAGAGAAACCAATTAGTTTCTGTCACTTTACCTCACTAGGTCTGTTTCCTCATCTATAAAGTTCTTAGACTTAATAGTTAGACTGTATCTCTCAAACACTTTAATTAGACATGCCCCATATGAGTTCTCTTTGCTATTTTATTACACAAGGAATACTACCCCCTTAAATGTTTTGGCTATACTTTAGCACACAGTTGAAGCCATTACTACCAAACCTAGGCCAACTGGCTAATGAGAGGTATAAGCACATTAGGTCAAACTGCTACCAGATTGAAATCCTTCCATGTTGCTGTGAGTGATGGAATTTCACTTTTTTTTTTAATGGCCAAATAGTATTCCATTGTGTGTATGTATGTATACATATATCACACTTTCTTTATCCATTTATCTATTGAGGGACACTTGGGTTGATTCTGTATTTTGGCTATTATGACTAGTACTGCAATAAACCCAGGAGTGCAGATACCCTTTGACATACCTGTTTCTTTTCCTCTTCATATGTACCCAGTAGTGGGACTGATGGATCATATGGTAGTTCTACTTTTGATAGGACCAGGAAAAATTTACTATTATAAATCTGTGTGGATCCAGACTGAAAGTATATAGTAGTGAGTGAAAGGCCAAAAGAAGCCGGTCAACTTTTTAAAGGCCTGAACCACGGGACAAGTAAATTACATGTGAACAGTCTGTGATCATCTTAGTATAAATATTATGGGATAAAAGCACTAAATTTAGTGAATATCTTACCTCTGTGAAGTTTGATTGGACAAGAAAAGTCAGAATCAAAGGAATCATCCTCTGCAGATGCCAGTTTCAGAGCAAGCTCCAACTCAACACATTCAAACACATACAGAGAAGGAATGAGGTCAGCCCTGGAATCCCAGGACTTTTCTGACTGTAAAAAAAAAAAAGTGTTGTAACAAAGATATGGTAGATGCCTGAGGTGACGGATGCCTCAATTGCTCTGATTTGATTAATTCACATTGTGTGCCTGTATCAAAACATCACATGTACCCTATAAAGACATACCCATAATAATTAAAAATCTTAAAAAAGTGTTGTAATTTTGATTTTGCATGTCTATTTGAAAATGTACACAATTAAAAACAAGCAAAAAGCTGGGTAAAACAGTGCTTTCAAATTCTTCTTAATTCCACTACTATCCTAAAGGTGCACTGTTATTCTTTTTTTTTTTTTTTTTCTCTTTTGAGACAGAGTCTCACTGTCTTGCCTAGGCTAGAGTGCCGTGGCGTCATCATAGCTCACAGCAACCTCAAACTCCTGGGCTCAAGCGATCCTCCTGCCTCAGCCTCCCGAGTAGCTGGGACTACAGGCACACGCCACTATGCCCGGCTAATTTTTTTCTATATATTTTTAGCTGGCCGATTAATTTCTTTCTATTTTTGGTAGAGATGGGGTCTCGCTCTTGCTCAGGCTGGTCTCGAACTCCTGAGCTCAAACGATCCGCCCTCCTCCCCTCCCAGAGTGCTAGGATTACAGGCGTGAGCCACCGTGCCTGGCCGCTGGGCCATGTTATTCTTAAAAGAGAAAAAAAAGCTCTCTCTTCTTTTAGGAAGATGTTAGTAAATGAGTTTGGAAAAAAACCAATTCCGAGATTCAAAGGTTCTTTATGTCTATCACCAAAGACTAAATATAGAGATCAGAGAAGAAATACGTAGGTTGGTGGACCAAGTAAGTTAGGCAACCTTCTAACTTTTACATTTAGATTGTTAAGTGTGCTTCAATTACTTTTAAGTGTTTAATTTCCAAAATATCAGAAGTGTTAGATATAAGCTAAAATTCCTGATTATGTTAAGCAGTCGCATTGGGTCAGAAACTATACTAGGTGTTGAAGGTACAAAATATACTCACAACTAGTCTGTACTTACTGTTTGGTCATCTTCTTCTTCCCCTTCTAGCACAACACAGTGATACAGCATTCCTGATTCAGTAGCAATCACTAAGATGTTGGGCACACAGGGTAAGCAGAGTATAGCACAAGCATCATAACCATAGTTATCTTCAGCTGCAGGATGCATGGGCAATGGGCCCAACAGCTTTCCAATATTCCCAGGACTAAAGGAAGAGTGAAAACATATTTGGGAAATGTTGACAAAAGATAATCATGCTTGTCCCTTAAAATAGCGGTCCCCAACCTTTTTGGCACTTTGTCTTCCTCCAGCTATCATACCCCCATTATAAATGTAGTATATTCCCCATGTTTCCACTTTTTTGCCTTCCCACTCACATTCCACCACCATTCTCAACCAGAAATAATTTTGGCAATGTCTGAAGACATTTTGGGTTGTCACAACTGAGGGTTGGGGGAGGTTACTGGCATCTAATGGGTAGAGGCCAGAGATGCTGCTAAACATTCCCCCACAGGACGGTCCCTACAACAAAGAATTTTTCAGACCAAAATGCATCATGCTTTTACCATTCCACTGAAGCTAGGCCACCCATGAGATTTGCTAAATCCAAAAGGCACTTAACTTGACCTTCTGATGCATTTATCACTAGTTAACAATTACTGCTGCTTGACATCCTTAACACCTGTAACAATTCTTCCTTGTAGTTCTCTCTCCTTTCTCTCTGAATATACCTTTCTAATGTCCTTTTTTAATTTCTGTCTCTTAAATATTGGTTGTCCTCCACAGTTCTGTTGTAAGCCCTCATCTTTTTCCAAAATTTACACTTACATGAGAGCATATTAAACTATGCGTGGTTTTAACTACCACCTATGTTCTGATGTTAACTCCTAAATCTTTTCTTCAGAAATGTAGCTTCTCTTCAAGGCTTTGGACCCACATAGTTAATTTGACTAGACAGACACATTTATTGAGTGCTAGATGATACCTTCCAATGAACTGACAGTTTAGTTACTGAGGCAGACATTTAGCCAGAATTACTATACCATGTGGTAAGTGTTAACAACAGAAGGATTTATAGGGTACAAAGGAACAACAAAAAGGTATAAAGACATTGAAGCAGGTATTAAAGGTATCAAAAATATGTAAGATAAATAGGGAAAGAATGATTTCCGGGAATGGGGGAGTTCAACATTCCAAGCTGGGGAGCAACTTATGCAAAGTCCTAGAAGCATGAAAGACATGGAAGTAAGAGGAAGGAAGCTTATTTAGTATGATGAGAGGCAAACTACAAGGTCTAAGGCAACAGAAAAATAGCTAGACAGATATCCAGGACTGGCTTATGAAGCAGACAATCTTGTAGGCCATGTTAAAGTATTCAAAGTCTATCTGCTGGGTGAGTGTATCACTAGAGGTTTAAATCAAGTGACAGAGCTTCACTTTGCAAGGATCAGTCTGGTATTAGTGAGGTGGATGACACAGAAGGGTCCAAAATGAGATTCAGGGAAACTACTTAAAAGAAGAATGATCTAGGCAGAAGACGATGAGGTTCTGAAGCAGGGACAAAAGAAGGCAGAGAAGCATATATACATTCCAAATATTTAGGCTGGATGGCTCATGCCTGTAATCCTAGCACTTTGAGAGGCCAAGGTGGGAGGATTACTTGAGCCCAGGAGTTTAAGACTAGTCTGGAAAAAATAGCAAGACCCCATCTGTAAAAAAAAAAAATAAAAATAAAAAAATTAGCCAGGCGTAGGGACACATGCCTTTAATCTTAGCTACTTGAGAGGCTCAGGTAGGAGGATCATGTGAGTCTAGGAGGCAGCTAGAGGCTGCAGTGAGGTGTTAATGTGCCAGTGCACTCCAGTCTGGGTGACAGAGCAAGACCCCATCTCTTAAAAAAAAAGGAAATTTTCTTCATCAAATCAACAGAAATTTGGGACTGATCAGATCTAAGATATAGGTGACTTTTGGGTTTGGGGCCAAATTTACTAGGTAGATCATGTTGTGGACAAATGAGGGCCCAGCAGTAAGAGGAGGAAGGGTAAGGGGGGCTAATAACGGTACCACAAAATCCTCCTGTGAGCGATCATATAAGAAAGGCAGAGAACATTTCTGCCAAGGAGAATGCATTCAATAGTGAATCCTTACCATTCTGCAATGTCAAGCTCTTTCGTATTTCTAATCTTTATCACTTCCCATGCTTTCTTCTCTTTCTTGGAACCACTTCTGCTTCTAATTCTATCTAGTGAATCCTTTAAGTCTAAAACCTTCTGTATTACCACTTCCTCTAAGTATTCCAAGATTGGCAGGTCTAATCATTTACTCCATCAGACTCCCTCAGCACCCTGAGCACATCACATTTTATTATAGTTATTAGTTTAGTTGTATGCCCTCCTGATGGACAAGGAACCACATAGCAGGGACCCTGTCTTTAATCCTGTATGTCCTTCTTCTGCCACAGAGTGTGCTCTGAATAAGTATCTGCTGAGTTGATTTGTAAGTGAATAAACTCTAATGTTCAGCCCTTGGCCTTAGGCCTCTAGAGTTACAAACTTCCCCAAAATTCTTATCCTCTATTGACTCTCTCACCATGACAGATGATTTGCCTATCTCGATTTTTGTCCTCCTTCATTGTCCTGTATTTCCAACTATCTATGGAATATTTCTACTTTATTGGTCCAATACCGGTCTCACACTGACCATCTGTAACAACAACAAAAAAAGAATCTTCCCCCCAAATTAGCTGCCTTTCTTTTTTTTTATTTCAGCATATTATGGGGGTACAGATGGTTACGTACGTTGCCCTTCCCCTGCCCCAAGTCCGAGTTTCAAATATGTCTGTCCTTTGTAGCTGCCTTTCTTGACCTCGATATTTCTATGAATGATGTACTCCCTTATCCAAACAGTAACAAAATCTTAGTGATCCTTCCTTTGTAGTTATCCACTATATTTCATTTCTCCCTTTGCACAACTACCACTCTAGTCCAAACTCTTGTAGAATATAAGCTTAATTTTGTAACAGCTTCTTTATTTTTTAAGAAGCAAGGTCTCACTCTGTTGCCCAGGCTGGAGTACAGTGGCACACTCATAGCTCACTGTGACCTCGAACTCCTGGGCTCAAGTGATCCTCTTGCCTTTGCCTCCCAAGTAGCTGAGATTACAGGCATGTGCCACCATGCCCAGCTAATTTTTTTAAAAAATTGTTTTTAGAGAGGGAGTTTCGCTATATTACCCACGCTGATCTCAAACTCCTGGCCTCAAGTGATCATGCTGCCTCCCAAAGTGCTGGAATTACAGGCACAAGCCACCACATCCAGCTCTAGCTTTATCATTTAATGCTCCCCACATGAATCCTCTGCTCTAGCCCAAAATGTCTAATCATTGAATCCTGAATGAACTTGCACTGGGTTGTTTTTTACTCTACTTTATGCTGACCTTGTGACTGAAATGGTCTTACTCTTCCTTGATGCTTCATTTCATCCTGCATGAGACCTTTAAGTCCCATAAGATATCAGTCCTTCTTTATGAAAATTTTCTTAACTTCTCCAGTCAGAATGATCTCTCCTTTCTCTGGGTTCTTACTGTCTGTGTATCAATAATGTGTTATAGGTAATGATCTTTTTGTGTGCATATGGCTTTTTTGCTACTACTGGGATATAAGATACTAGATTACCACGTCTAATCATCCTTATGGTGCCTTGCTCATATAAGTTAAACGATAAGTACTTTTTCGGCTAACTAGACTTGTAAACACAAACTCAGTCCTATCTTAAGTGATTATCCAAAAATTCTACAGAATTTACCCAAATATGATGAAGTGAAAAGCCAAATGATCTATACAAACTCTTTCTCCAAAATATGCAAGTCAAGCATCTGAAGGCTGCAACACTTCCCCAAGGCCAAAAACATGGATCCCAAGTCCAACCATGAAAATCTCTACTGGAGCACAAACTGAATGTTCATTTTAGGTGGGTTACCCCTTCAACTTACCTGTGTAGCAGACTAACATATGTCAGGAAAGTCTCCCCATTCTCATATAAGATGTACAGTGGGTACGCCACTACTTCATCTTTGCCTTTTTGTCCAAAAACATTCTTTGGGACTGCTGCCAATGGCCCAAAGTCAAATGCAACTGCTGTCTCTCCTAGAGATGCAGTATATGCCCTTCTGGAAAGAGATTTAAAGTATCAACATAAAATAAAGTTAAAAACAAAATGTCTAATAACAGAAGGTGGGTTATGTATGGAATCTGTATTCAATGCAGTAAAAAGATAAAAAAATATGATTGTAAAGAATGTTAACACTGGCAAATTCTCATAAAATTAAGTGAAAAAAGCAGGCCATAAAATTATTTGGTGCTCCTTTAATTTTAAACAGTTTAAATATACAGATACACAAAAAACCAAAATATACAAATATATACATGCATACATGGAAAAAAGGAACAGGAAGAAAACACATAAAAACATCAATAGTTATCTCTGAGCAGCAGGATTCATTGGTTCTACAAATACTTACTAAGCACCTACTGTTCCTGGTTTTGAGAGAGAGAAGAGAGATACCACAAACAGAGAAGAAATAAACATACAATACAAATTCAGAAAATGTCACAAAGAAAAATAAAGTAGGGTGAGAGGGTACTGATGGAGTGCTACTTTAGACTAGATGGTATGGAAAGGGCTCTGATGATATTTGAGCAAAGATCTGAAGGAAGTAAGGAAACAAATCTGTGGTTATCTGAGGAAGGAGCAGCTGAGGTGGAGGGAAGAACACATGCAAAGGCTGTAAGGTGAAAGGTGCTGAAGGATGGCAAGGAGGCCAAGGTGGCTGGAGCCCATAGAGAGAAATGAAGCTGGAGAGGGAGTCAGTTGGCAGACTTGTGGGCCCTTGTAAGCCATGGTAAAGACCCTGGGAAATCAATAGGGTGTAGAGAGCAGGGGAGTAGAATGATCTGATTAAACTGAAAGTACCACTTTGGCTGCTGTATTGAAATAGGCTATAGGAGATTACAAAAGATTTTCGTTTTCTTCATAATACTTTATATTTCCCAATTTTCTATAGTATACATTACCTGTCTAATCAGGAAGGACAAAAAACTATAAAATCATGCTGTTCATACATTTTAAAATTTACTATAATTGGTTATCCAAAAAGATTCCAGTTCAATACAAGGTTAAAGAATATGGTTAAAATAAAATCACAATTTCATATAGTTGAGACAGTCAACATCATTGCAAAGTATTATAAATACTATATCTTAGTTCCAATCACATAGAAAGGTATATGGTATCAGGAGGTAAAAAATGAGAAAACCCAAACACTAGAATAAAAGAACTGCCTGAGTTAAACTAAAAATTCAAGAAAATGAATGGGAACAAATAGACGTAGAAGTTAATTTAATGAGACTTAAATGACTCCCAAGCCATCAAAACTTAACTGGAGCTTAAGAAACATAGTAATATATCTAATAATGGTACACATTAATTAGTTAATTAATATTACTCTGTACCAAGTCCCATGAATAAGCACTTCATGTTTGATCTCATTATTCTGTACAATACCCCTAAGAAACAAGCACTATAATTTTTTATATTCATGAAATATATAGTCATGGAAATGAAGCTTAATGCAATTGGAAAACTTGCCCAGCTACAACTGGCAAGTGGCAGAGCAGAGATTAAACCCCAGGTGTGTTGACACCAGGGCCAAAGCTCTCAACAATTGCATTTGCTCTACTGACTGTGATCTAGACAATGTGCCTGTGAAAGGAAGTTCATCAGCTCTGAACCACATATTAGAGGAGAGAAAATGCCCTGATTCAAGAACAGGACCTATCAACTCCCAGAGGCAGGTATTTCACCATTGTAGAGATGAACACACTAGTTCATCTGCAATTTAAGAAGCTGGTGCTATAAGGCATTCACATCATTTAAGTGAAACTTTCAATTCTAGGGCTGTCAAAGAGACCTGAAGTGGTTCCAGGTCAGTAGCAATCCCTGGCTCCTGGCAGCAGCAGATGCAAATCTTCTCTAGAGGAACATACCTCCAATTCAGGCTCTCGATATTCTCAAACATTAAGATCAAGTAAACATAAGTTCACAATTAGCAATCACAAGGAACCCACCATGGTTATGGGTCAGAAGAAAGAACAAATACAGATTTAGATTCCTCCTAAGGATTTCAGATATTAAAACTGTCAAATATAGAATAGCTAAGTACAAAATATTCAAGGAATAAAGGTTAGAATAACAAAAAATAAATAAGACCATTAGATATGACCACCACAGAGACATGAAAAAAACTAAATGGAACTTCCAAAAGTGTTGCTACTGAAAGTTTCACTCCATATGCACACACTGTGGGTGATTATGTGTGGTAATCACCAGAAAGACTGACCAGGAGGCCAGAGGAATGGGGTTTTTCAGTTCAAAGGGTGACTCTATTAGTGGTCAAAGTAGCCAGGAACTTGTCCCTGTAGTGGTTAAGAAAATATAAAAAGAAGCAAGGGTCACAGGAGAATCAGAAGGGCTATCTATATTCCACTTCCAGGTTTTGGGATACAGACACTGGTCTGGGAGTTCAGCAATCTGCCTTATCCACATTGAGTGAACAGCTGGTAGGCCTCTAGCCCAGCACTCTCATCTTTCACCTTTTCTATAATTTTGCAATTTTATGATGTATTCTCTTATACAAGTTACAACAAGGAATCAGTTTCTGCCACTCACATCTTAGAACTTTCTTTAAAAAAGATCAAGCTAATAGTTACAGTGACATTCAGATTTGTACCTTCTTGTTACTTATTCATATTGCCTATTTTTGCTTACTTCTCACATTAACAAAAACATACGTAAAGTCATCTCTGGAAAACCTTGCAATCTCTGTTAAAATTACATTTATAATCCTAATAAACTAATTTAAAAAAACATTTCATGTACAAATAAAAACTTACCGTTTATTGAGTATTAGACTTTCCTCTTCTGCTTCCGAAAGTACAATCACCTTAGCTGGTACCTGGGGCTCACACAGAGAGTAAATTCTAGTAGTCAAAAGAGAGGAAAACCAACACTTAAAATTCTCCTTCACTTCCCAAAATTGCACTTTCCTCTCCATCCAGTTAGTTCTTGAGAATTTTCCTACCACTTACCACAACGATTTCTTTGCCAAAGACCTTGCTGTAACTGACAAAGTAGCCTACTTCATTTGTTCTTTAACTACATGAGATGGAGGTTTCCTCAACCTGACAAAATGTTCTCTATCCTTACCAAAATTCTTTAATAGCCTATCCATACCATTGCTCCTCTGTCTCTTCTGTCCTGAGCCTTCATCCATACTCACCTTGTCTAGTCATCTCCCTACTGACCTTAAGCTTGCCAGTTTCCTTTCATCTATACCCATCTGTCTCTGCCTAGTGAACACCAAATCCCACCAGAGAAGGAACCATATCTGATTCTGATTTATTTATTTTTAGAGACAGGGATCTCCCTCTGTTGCCCAGGCTGGAGTGCAGTGGTACAATTATAGCTCACTGCAGCCTCAAACTCCTGGGCTCAAGTGATCCTTCTACCACAGCCTCCCAAGTAGCTGAGACTACAGGGGTATACCTCCACGCCTGGCTAATTTTTAAATTTTTTTGTAGAGATGGCATCTTGCTATGTTGCCCAGGCTGGTCTCAAACTCTTGGGCTCAAGCGATTCTTCCACCTCTGCCTCCTAAGTAGCTCTTACTCTTCTTTATATACCAACTGGCCAGCAGAGTGAGTGACATTTAGCCTGCAATCTGTCTATGTTTTTGTTATATAAAGACCTCATATGCCAGGCATGGTGGTGTGTGCCTGTAGTCCCAGCTATTCAGATGGCTGAGGTGGGAGGATCCCTGGTGCCCAGGACTTCAGATCCAGCCTGGACAATAAAGCAAACTTCAACTCCTAAAAAAAGGAGACCCAATATTATGTCATCCCTGTTTTCTTAAGGAGAAGTACAAAACAGAATGTTTTTAACCAAATCATATTAATTTAAAGTGATTTATATTTGACAGCATATATGGCTATTATTAAAAGGAGAAAGAATTTTCAAAAGGCCAGTAATGTCATTATTAGAAATTCCTTATAAAGGGATTAGAAATCCCTTATAAAGGGGTCAAAATGTCCCTTATAAAGTCTTCACCAAACTACTTATTTTGTCTGATTCCACTAAGAATTTTTAAACTTGGTTTTGTTCCATTATCAATAAAATACAACATATATATTTACTAAATATTTTTAATGATAATTTAATTCATTTGAATACATATTCATTGTGGTCCTCCTAGGTGCCTACAAGCACTACTGACTTCAAAATATACATGAATAATAGACAGTAATATTACGCTGGGGAGCAGTGGGGAAAAAAAGTAAGTGCAACAGGGCATTCAGTCAAAATCTACTTTTGCCTAGAAGTTGTGAACAGGGTCCAAAGCTTAGGAAAAGAAAAGTGTTAAGTACCCTGTATTTTTTTTTAAAAACCCTTTAATATTTGGGGACAGATACTTCCTTCAGGGCTTAATTTGAGGAAGAATTGTATCTACACTATCTTCCCACCATCTCCTTTTCCAGCATAGTATAAAAGGGAGACTAAGAGAGGGTGTCAAAGAGGCCTTAGGAGTACTGTATAATATTTGTAAATGGGAGGATTTTCCCTCCCCTCTTTCTCCAAAGCCAAATGGATAGGCAGCAAAGGCTCTAAAACACTCAGCCAGATTTGGAGGTACTAGTGATAATTTTGTTGCATTTCCTACCTGAATGCCTGTTAGTCACTTTGAAGTTGTCTCAATCAAAAAAACTGTATACACTGAGTTCAGTACTATCCATAGTTTCAGGCATCCACTGGGGGGTCTTGGAACATAGCCCCTGCAGATAAGGGGTATTATACTCTATCTTGAGAAAGGGTTCAGGGCATGGATAGCTGACAGCAGCCAGTGGGAGACAGAGTTCCTCAGTCATGGGGGGAGCTGGAGGTTAAACACTGCCCTCCAAAACACACACACACCATCTGTACAGAGACTACCACACCAACGGAGGTCACTAGCAACAAATGGAACTAGAGTAAACCAAGATCAGGCATACCTCCCCATCACTGAGGGAGGGCAACCAGTTAGGTAACATCTCTGCCTCACCTATCCCAACCTCCCTTTCCCCACTCTGAAGGAGTCAGAGGAAGGAAGAGCCAGCTCCACTCCTTACACTTCACCACATACCCCAAAGTGCTGGGATAGGAGGAAGAGTAAAAGAGCAGACCATACCCTCTCCACTCATTTCAGATCCCTTAAGACACAGGTCTGACCTATGAAAGAGCTAGGACACATTTTGAAATGGATTTGAGATCAGAGTTTTGAAATGGACACACTAAGTTTTAATAACTAAAAGTAACTAAAAAGCTATGGGGATCTGTATAAGATGCCATAAAGGGGATCAACCATTCAACAGGGAAAGAAGATTTGGAAGAGCACAGTTAAAAGCAGTGATTAGGAAAAATAACACTGGAAGTATTTGTTAACCTCTGTTGAGTCCTCCCAATAAACTTTTTACATAAGGCAGATCCGGAAAGTTAACTGATAACATAGCAGAAATCTAAGTAGGATTAGGGCATTTAATCATAGATTGCAAACCTTGGAAGCAGCTTTAGAGATTATCAAATCAAACCTGCTCAATTTATAGATCGGAAGCTGACCACACCCACTCTCACTCCCCAAAAAAGAAGTTCAAGATCTCAAAGATAATAGAAGTGGCATTGGGACAACAATTTGAATCTTTCAATTTCTAATTATATTCTCTTTCCTCTGTGCTACATCATCACTAAAAGGGTGATATGATGAAGAGTTTGGGAAAGATTTTTCTACCAGTATTTACAGGTCAGATTAGGAGAGACTTGGAGGCAGGAAGACTAGTGGAGAGGGAACAGTAGTAATAGTTAGGTGATTCTTATGATCAAGAATGGGTTACAATAGCCATCAGATAAAAGCATTCCAACATTTAATGACTCATTTGGTGCTATGCTGAGCTGTTAACTGGCAAACAGGAACAGAGCCTTCCCACTCACAAAGCTACAAGAGAGATAAAAATAAAATTTACCTTATTACATTGTCTGATGTTAACAGTACTATGTGGGGATCCAGCATTTCACTTGGATACCAGGCAGCATGCTTCAGAGTCAGAGAGGTAGAACTGGTGAAAAATCTCTCAGCAATTGGAGTGGTACTAAAATAAAGATAACATTTTTCCAAAACATTTTGTAGAACTTGGATAAAAAACCTTCTAAAGGAAAATCTATTTTAACACTCTTTGCTTTTTTTTCTTTAAATTTCTTTCCCTTAAATCTTGCTGAAAGAGCATTCAAAGCATCTATTCAATCAATATCAAAGAATCAAAACAAAAATATTTTTGAAATTATAGCATATTTTATACGGTACAAGTGTTTTCATATATAGTATCTTATTTGATTCTTTTACTAGCCTTGTAAGGAAACTACAAGGGCAGATACTATCATTCCTATTTTGAAAATGAGGAAACAGATTTAGAAAAAAAAGTTTGGTCAGGCACAGTGGCTCATGCCTATAATCCTAGCACTTTGGTAGGCCAAGGTGGGAGGATCGCTTGAGTCCAGGAGTTTGAGACCAGCCTGAGAAACACAGCAAGATTTCATCTCTATGAAAAAACAGAAAAATTAGCCGGGCATGGTGGCACATGCCTATAGTCTCAATTACTTGGGAGGCTGAGGAAAGAGGATTGCTTGAGCCCCAGGAGTTTGAGGTTGCAGTGAGCTATGATGACACCACTGCTCTCTAGCCGAGGCAACCAAGAGAGACCCTGTCTCTTTAAAAAAAAAAAAAAAAGAAGAAGAAGAAGAAGGAAGAAAGAAAATAAACAATTTAAGGGGACTCAGCTTACAAGTTGTGGAGTGAAAGGTGAGTTTTCACCTTATACTGATGGTCCCCGACTTACTATGGATAGACTTAGGATTTTTCAACTTTATGATGGGTTTTTATCCGTCATAAGCTGAGGAACTCCTTATGACTTACAATGGGGTTATCCATCACAAAGCCAAAAAATCCTCAGTTGAACCATCCTAAACTAGGCACCATGTGCTGTACTGTCAGCATTAAATGCATTTCCAACTTAAAAAATTTTCCACTTACACTGGGTTTATTGGGACATAACCCCATCATTAGTTAAGAAGCATTTTCAAATACAGCTATACCACCCTGAACATGCATAATCTTGTCTGTATTCTTTTCAGTAGATCATTAATAACCATTTTTCTGGATTTGTTGAAAAAGATATTATATAAAAATAAGACCTAGATAAACTTCTGAGCAAACCTGTGGCTCACAGAATAAAATCGCATTTTCAAATACAGCTATACCACCCTGAACATGCATAATCTTGTCTGTATTCTTTTCAGTAGATCATTAAGAACCATTTTTCTGGATTTGTTGAAAAAGATATTATATAAAAATAAGACCTAGATAAACTTCTGAGCAAACCTGTGGCTCACAGAATAAAATCTTATTTTTACCTAATTGAAAAAATGGCCTAACTTCCAATGAGACAGGGATGTAATAATTCAGGCAGAATAAAAGTACAACTACACATATACTATAAACATTAATATCACAAGATGCCAGTCTGCAGACCACATGGAGTGCTCCAATGTTTCAACAGTAATATACTAAACACACTTTAAGAACCACTAGTTTTGAACAATTTTCTGTATGTATTAAAATTTTTTTTTTTTTTTTGATACAGTCTCACTCTGTTGCCCAGGCTAGAGTGCCATGGCATCAGCCTAGCTCACAGCAACCTCAAACTCTTGGGCTTAAGCAATCCTTCTGCCTCAGCCTCCCGAGTAGCTGGGACTACAGGCATGCACCACCATGCCCGGCTAATTTTTTCTATATATTTTTAGCTGTCCAATTAATTTCTTTCTATTTTTAGCAGAGTCGGGGGTCTTGCTCTTGCTCAGGCTGGTCTTGAACTCCTGAACTCAAAGGATCCACCCGCCTCAGCCTCCCAGAGTGCTAGGATTACAGGAGTGAGCACCATGCCCGGCCTGCAAATTATACAGATATACACTAAATGGAAATAGAACTTACCTACAATTCACTATTGATTTTCCGCCTTCAAATTCAGAATTCTTCCCCCATCTTTTAGGTAATTCTAATACCATAAGTCCTTTTATTCCTATAAGTGCTGCGTGATGTTGTGTTGGACTTAACAAGACTTGATAGATCTCAAACAGGGGTGGATTTATGCAAAGCAATCTCTGGAAATTAAAGCAAACCAATCAAAATAGTTAATTTTAATTTAAATATATGCAACAGTTACTTGAATGTGTATATGTGAATAGTAATGCTTTAGTTTTCTATAATTATAGGATAATGAAGCATTCTGGATAAGTACTAACATTTGGACCATTAATTGATGAAATACTTTTAATCATTTAGGTTGGGATGTTATATAAAATGAATCAGATTTCTTTACCTTGATAAACAGAGACTATTAGACATAATTTTCCTTCTTATGATCCAGCTTCTGCCTATCATTCTGGTTTTATTTCTCTACCATTCTCTCCTTGTACTTTACAGTCCAATCAGATTAGCTTATATTTCTCGGAAATCATGCTTTGCTCTGCCTCTGTATCTTTGCATACCTGTTTCTCCTCCTGCAATGCCCCTGTTTTTCTTTTTTAGCTGGCTAACAAGATTTACTTATTCTTGGAGACCCAGCTTCTATGTATTATACTTTCTCCTCAAGAAAGTATCTATGTTCTTGCCAGGAATAACTGCATCTTTTCTGTACTTCTATAGCACACTCTGGATAAATCTATTATAGTTCTTATCACACTGCATTCTAACTATCCTTTTTACTTGTTCATCCCGCACAACTGACTATGAATTACTTGAGATTTGTATCTTTCCTCTCTGTATTCTTAGCATTCTGGCACATTGCTGACTCTCAACAGATGCTTAGTAAATAGACGTGAACTCAGAAGTATTAAGAAATGATAATTCCTATGTTATAAATAGTACAGTAAGATAAAGAATGGCTTTAAGAGCTTCTGCAGCAAGCAGAATGCTGCTTTACCTATGCAGACTTAGTGTGATATTTTCAGGGGGTTCTGATAAGTTATTTGTCTCAGCATCATATGTCCTCAGAATTCACTTCTGCTGATACTTCCTATTTCTTCTCTCATGACCATTTCAGATTCCCATTTTATTTCTTTCTACTTTCAGTAATGCACCATGAGAAATACACCACTGTTTATCCTATATATGAAGAATCAATCTAAGCCAAATCCTTTTAGATGAGACTGTTCTGAATATAATGAAATTCCTACTAATTGCTACTGATGTCTGAAACCTGGTTTTTTGGTTGTTTTTTAGTTGCCCTTCGCTGATTCTAATCACATTGTTTTTTCTTGTCAGTGATTCTTTCCTTCTTTCCTCCATACTCAACCCCCATCTTCTTCCTACCTGATTTTGATAGTCTAACTCAAACCAAACACAGGTCACCTTTCTTCTGCTACATATACAATTCAATCACATTAGTTCATGACTGAACTATGATAATCACAGTATTTTGTTGTTGTTTTCTTTAAAGTCACTACTCATACTTTTTTTTAACATTCAAAGTTATAGCTGCTGATAGGCTGCTTTCTTTCCAATCTCTGAGTTTTTGAGATTCTGCAGGATTAAGGGTTATTCAAATAGCCACCAATATTTACTGGGAACTTGTATGTTTCAGGTATTCTGTCAAGTGCTGAACATACAAAAATGAGTAAAGCAGACACAGTCCCTGCCATAATGCTTACAAAAGAAGACAGACAATAAATATTTATAATTATAAATAATTAAATTATGATTGTGTCAAATGCCACATGTCAGCAGGGTAGGGTACTAGAATACTGTGGGCTGAACATTTGATAATTATTCTTAACTAAAATTTTACAGTAGGTAGATTGTAGACTCTTGACCTATTTTTCAAACTGCAGAAGTATTGCTAGCATCTTGTTAAAAGCAAATTCTCAGCAACAAGAATTGGACAGTAGCACAGATGTCATGCCTTATAGAATGAGTGCCAAGATTTTTATTTATTTTTACTTTTTAATCTTTAAAAGAAAAGAATCTATTACAAATAAACATTTCCGTAAAGCCAATATTTGATCACGGCAAGTCTGGAATACTTTCTGATCACACCCGTTTTCACATGCTGTTGGCTTATCAAAAATAAAAATCCCTTCCCACTTTGGGAATGGCCTAATTATCTAAAAGACGAAAAAAGAAAAAAAAAGGCTACCTCCACCATATCAAGAGCAAAACCTGGTGTTTTCAAATCTACTATCTGACTTGATGCTCACAACAACCCCAAGAGAAAGTTATGATTATACCTGTTAGTTTATCGGTGTCACGTAATCAAGTAAGTTTCTCTTCACCAACCTACTAAAAATAGCAACTCCGCCTACACATTCTCTATCCCTTTACCCTGCTCTGTTTTACTTCGCAACACTTAACCATCACTGATATTGATTATTTCACGGTCCTTCCCTTCTTCCCAGGCCTCCAGAACTTAAGCATCTTGAGAGCATGAATTCCTATAATAGTGTCTGGTAGTGTCGGAGTCATTAAACATTGGCCCAAGGAAAGAAATAAGGAATCTGAGGCTCCAAAAGGTTATACGGTCATGCTGGAGCGGAAAAGAAATAAGAGTGAAGGACTTTTCCACTTGAAGTGGGACGTCCCCGGAAAGACGTCAGCTTACGCCTTAACAGCACACCTACCAGAAGACGAAAAACAGCCAAGATGAGAAGGGAACAAAAAAACTAGTTCAGATCCCGGCCAAGGGTCACTTCCAAGAGCTGCCTGGCCGTACCTGGTACTGGGAGAGGGGCGGTTCCTCACCGCCACCGCTGGGACCCCGAAGGCGAACGACTAAGAAGGAGCTGCCTTCTCCGTCCCATAGGAAGAGCTCTCCGCCGAGGCCGAAGACCAAGTTTCTCGTCAGCAACGGCAGCGGCAGCGGCGGCGACGAAGGTAATGATGAAGAAGCTGGTTTCTCAGCCTCGGCTGGGCTCTGGTTTTTCAGTCCCTCCCGGAGCCGCAAGAACACGACATGGCTAGGAAGCCAGGTCTGCCACACCTCACCGTCGCCCACGGGTCCTTCGGCAGCCGCCATCTTGGCCCAACTGCTCTCCTCTCTCCAGTTGCTCATCCCGCCGCTGAGCGCAGCCAATCCGCGGCCAGCCGTCTACTGCTTCGGCCAATTACCGAGCAGGCGGTCCGGAAGCACAAGAGCTCGTGCTAGGGGCGGGACGAAGGAGCGGCCAGCCCATCAGGCAGGTGCATCGTCAGAGGAAAGCCAATCGCCAGTCTGGCATTTATTCTGAAGCCACAGGGGGCGGGGCGAGAAGTCAACAGAACAGTACTTGTGGAGAGAAAGCTTTGGTGCTGCAGAAGTGTAGTATCTGGGGAGAGTCTGAGACCTGTGTATCTAATTGCCTACTGGACACTTCCACGCACCCAGAACTTTCCTTCAAGACTTATCTCCGTCAGTGCAGGTTGGGTTTACTTCACAAGTTTACTTCAGCCAGCCATCCTTTGGTTGCCGGAATCTGTCTTCATGTGGGGCCGGTCGGTAAGACCACACTTCCCAGAATTTCATGCGATCTAAGTGCGGTCAGCGCCCAGAAACAACCGCTCCCAGAGTTCCGTGCGCGCCCCTAGCGGGCGGTGGTTTTGTTGGCGACTCCGGCAAAGAGGAGATGGCAGAGCCGTCGGGATCTCGGCACCGCTCGTTGTACAAGCTGGTGGGCTTGCGGCCTTGGAAAGAGGCTTTCAGGCAGGTGAGGGTGGGGTGCGGGCCGTGGTTTTCTCCCCAAACCACTCGCAGGGACTGCTGTCTTCTTTGCCTTCGCCTCAGCCCTGCTCTGTGAAGCAGGTGCCGGGAGCGCTTGGCCAGCGGAGGCGGACCTAGAACCCAGACCTCCTGCCTGAAGGTCTGGGTGTTGGCCACCACCCCGCCGCCTCCAGGAGTGTTTGGTCCCCTGAGTGTGGGACTAGCCTAGGTGGGCTCAGTCCCAGGAAGCCTTTGTTTTTGGATTTGGGTGTGTTTTAATTTTGAAGTGTGGTCATAACCGTACCCCTTTGCACCTCTACAATAACACCACCTACTGTCGTTGGGTAGGTGGGCACCGAGAGAGGCACTTTGTGTATATACGTCATGTGAGATAGAAATTATTTCTGTTCCAGAGAGTAGTACACTGAGGCTCAAAAGAGCCTTCGTTACTAAGTCTTAGCAGAGTTGTGCTCTGCCTCAGTTCTGGCCTCCTCTGAACACAGATGGGTGCTGGTAAGTAATGTTGCCTATTTCTCCAGGCATCTCTAAAGCAGTGGATGTATCCCAGGAAAATAGTCTGACGCTAGAAAGATTGTGTACATCAGGGTTTCTCGGCCTTGGCTATTGGCATTTTGAGGGAGATCATTTTTTGTTGTGAAGGGCTGTTCCGTACATTGTAGGATGTTTAGCAGCATCCCTGGTCTCTACCCACTAGATGCCAATAGTACTACAACCAGAGATGTGACAACCAGAATGTCTCCAAGCATTGTCAAGTGTCCCCTGGGGATAAAATCATCCTGAATTGAGAAACACTGTTGTACAGGAAGGCCATTACCACAGCCATATCTAGAGTAGAAAGAATTTGGAAGCAATATAAATGTTCTGTAATAGGACAGTAGATGCTGAAATATTATACACCCAGCCATTAAGGAAGCTGGCATAGAAGACAGGATATGAAATATGGTGATCTAGAGATACATGAACAAAGCACTGTAATTTTATGTATCTCCAAGTGGATAAGGACTGGAGGGGAATATGCAAAAATAACAGTAGTTAGGATGATAGTTGAAATTTTGTGTCTATAAATTTCCTTTAATGTTTTACCAAGTAATCTAAGAGTTTTTGTGTGTGTTTTTTTTAATGGAGTTGCCCCCACCCCCTCCTGTCTTGCTTTTTTTCCTCTCTCAAGAGATGCCTGGAGAGAATGAAAAACAGTCGGGCCAGACTCCTGAACAGGTACCGCCAGACGGAAGGCAGTATGCCAGGAAGAGCTCAGAACAGCTTTCTAGTGCAAGAGGTGATGGAAGAAGAGTGGAAGGCTTTGCAGGCAGGGGAGAACTGTCCAGAGGCTTTGGCTCAGGTCAGTCTGGGCTATGTGTTTTCAGGGAGGGGGACTATACCACCAAGAATTAGTGTCCTCTATACCTGTTTATGCAAGTCCTCTAAGCCCAGCCCCCAGCTCCCAATTAGAATTCTAACAGCTTTTAACTCAGGCTCATCTACCTTTAACGTTAGGCTCTTCTATTATTATAATAGATCAATGGTTCCTTAGTACCCTCCTGTAGACCTGCCGCATCATTGCAACATCATCACTTATGAAACTAAAAAGAAAGAAATTTTGTTTTTTGCCTTCACCTTTGGAAATTATTCAGTAGATATCAGCTAGGAATCTCTTTTTAAAAAACTCTCCAGGAACTTTGTGATTCTAATTTCAACCAGAGTTGGGAACTGGGTATGGATAGGAAACCATTTACAGTGTATCAGGAAGAGCACTGGATTGGAAGCCAGGAGTTCTGTATTCTATTCCTGATTTTGTTCTTGACTCTTCTTTCTGCCTCTTTGAGCTTTAGTTTTCATATTTATAAAATGGAGAAGATAATGTTGTTCAAAATGTGAGTACTATGTAAGAAAACATGTGAGAAACTGCTTTGAAGCCATCAAAGCAGTTAAATTGTGAAATGTGATACTACATAACATTTAATTTTAAAGTGACATGAAATCAATAAGACTTCTAACAAGTTTCAGGTTATGAAAAAATGCACAAATACAGCTTGAAACCTCTTTGAAAGCTCAGTAGTCCCTCAATTATACACATTACTGCAGCTCATACTACATTCTCCAAACATGTCTTGAGTACCTACTATGTGCTAGACACTATTAGGTGCTGGAGTGAACCTAATAGAAGCCATGTGGAATGTCCAAATAATGGAGAAATATATAGCCATATTACTATATAATGCATTAGTCAGTGGCTTCTGTGTGTCCTGTAGTATGCTAGGGTTTGCCTTTCCATCACCACAATTAGTGCTGACAATAACCCTCTCAGGTAGATTTTATTCCCACTTTACAAAGGCCAAAACAGAGTTTTACAGAGATTAGGAACTTTCCTGTGGCACACAGCCTTGGAAGAATGTATACTTAACTACTACCCTATACTGTCTCCCCAAAAATTGGTGCTGTTATTTTGTCATGGATAGTTTAATCATTTGTTGGTGACTTAGCATGACCACCTTATCCTGTAGTCAGCATATTCTGCAGGAGGACTGGATTGATTTTGTCAGGTAAATCTGGGTTCTTCAAGCCATACTTCTTCCAGGTATGAATCATTGTGGGACTTGGTGGGCTGATTATTACTTCAAACCTCTGATGACTCCACTGTCTCTTGCAGTTGGAGGAGGTGATGGACCTGGCTGTACTGGAGGAAATCCAGCAAGAGCTGATTGAGCAAGGTAGTCCTTCCTACCTGTATTTAGCTACTCTAATGCTGACCTTTCCTTCAATCAGGATTAGTTCTTAGCTCCGCTCCTTCTACCTCCATCTTCAGTCAAGTGGCCAGAAGGCTCCGTTTGTACTCTGAAGTCTTGGCTGTCCATCTTCCCAATAATAAGGGTCTTCAGGGTACTAGGCTTTGTGCTAAGAACTTCTCATTTCATGATATTGTTTTCTCCTGTGACTACTGTACAAGATAGTACTATTTGACAGAACAGAAGGTGGTGTTCTCATGCAGATCACACAGCTAGTAAGTGGTGGAGCTGGGAAGCAAAGTCAATTGTGTGATTCTAGTTCCCATGTTTATTCTACTATCCTGCCTCTGTCTTAATAGGTTAATAGTAAATCTGCCACTTTACAAGATACAGTGCATGGTCAGATCCCTTGCTCCACCCAATTTAAATGCCCCCTCTCCCATCCATTCTTTACTGACTCCCCAGGGTCTTGTGACACTCGTTGGGGTGTCCATAGCACTGTGTAGAGTGTATAATTTACCAAGTCATTTATTCCACATATCTTGTCTTGACTAGGCTTCATTTTTATCACCTGTAGAGATAATAGACCTACCTTATAAGTGTCTTGTAAGGCTTAAATAATATATATAGAAGACATTAGAGCAGTGACTGGCATATAGAAAGCTTTCAATAATTGATAGCTATTGTTACGGGGAGGCAGAGGCACGTACTCTGGAGCCACACTGCTAAGATTCACTTCTCAGCTTTACCACTTGACTGAACAAAGCACTTCATTTCCCTGTGCCTCAGTTTCTTCATCTTTGGAATAAGGATAATAACAGTGAAGAAGTAATACATGTAAAGAACTTAAAATAGCATTTGACACATAGTAAATTCTATGCAAGTGTTAGTTGTTGTTATGCTTGTCATTGACTCCAGTTAGACTGTAAATTCCTTATCTTTTTTTTTTTTTGGGAGAGACATGGTCTTGCTCTGTTGCCCATGCTAGTCTCAAACTCCTAGCCTCAGACAATCCTCCCATCTCAGCCTCTCAGAGTGTTGGGGTTACAGGCATGAGCCACCACACCTGGTCAATCTTTTTTTTTACTGATTTGCCCTTCCCCCACCTATAAAACATATCTTAGTGGTGAAATATAGGACTCACTAAGTATTTATTTTGGGATATATTTAAAAACTCTGAAGTGATAAGGATTTACTGTGTTGTGCTATACTCACAAAAAGCCATAAAGAACATCTTACATCACGGGTTGGCAAACTTTCTGGGAAGGGCCAGATAGTAAATATTTTAGACTTTGTGGTCCATGCGGTCTCTGGCACAGGTACTCAGCTGTGCTGTTGCCGTGGAAAAGCGGTTATAGACACTATGTAAACAAGAGTGTGGCTGTAGTTTGCTGACCCCTGCCTCTACACTGTGGGCTCACAAGGGCAAGAGTCTTTTTCATCCGCATATCCCTGTGACTAGCACATACTAGGTACTGTTGCATGTTTGTTGAATGAATGAGCACACAGATTCTGAACAACATGGATTCCAAGTATATGGACATTGGGAAACACATCACTTTAGGCTCAGCTGGGTGGGCCTGGTGTCAGAAGTAAGTGCTTTGTAAGTATCAGTTTTCTGCAACTGCCCCTGGGACCCTGTCATTCCATATCTCTGCTCCTGTGGCCTCCAGAGATGTACGTGAAAGTTGTCTCCTTGTCCCTTACCCTTCTCTTCACAAGGAGGGGATGGAGGGGAGGGGAAGAGATATAACATGAAGCTAACCCGAGAGAGCGGTAAATACCAGTGATTGGTACTATGGCATCTTTCCCTTGTTTGGAAGAAGCCTTTGAAAGATGAAGCTTAGCATTAAATACAGGGCAACCTGAGTGAAGCACGGTGAAGCATTCCAGCTTCCTTTGCCTTGCAGAACAGTCCATCATCAGCGAGTATGAGAAGAGCTTGCAGTTTGATGAAAAGTGTCTCAGCATCATTCTGGCTGAGTGGGAGGCAAACCCCCTCATCTGTCCCGTGTGTACAAAGTAAGAGTTTATAAAACCTTTTCAGCATTACTGGTTCCCATCCCCCACTCCAAGGTGAGTGGAATTTCCCCCAAAATTTGTTGCCTGAAAAGGTTTGGAGATCCAGGTCTGGTGGCCATGATGCTCTGGGATCCTAATTCTGCTTCTAGGTACAACCTGAGAATCACAAGCAGTGTGGTTGTGTGTCAGTGCGGCCTGACCATCCCATCTCAGGTGAGTGTTCCACACACAGATTTCGTGCCACCTCTTCCTACATATATCTACTTTCTTGAAGAACCTCCAGTGGAGGACTGGAGCTGATTGTACATTTCTCTTCCCAATTTCATGTTCAGTGATGTCACATTGGTAGCTTCAAATCAACCATGGTGAGAATATATACAGCATGAACACTGGTAAACACTTTAAAACAGGGCTTTTATGTCCCTGGAGGCCCACACTGCTTAACATCTTTATAGAGATCCCAGTTTAGAATTGGAAATGCCTGTATCTGATCTTCCATTATAATTTTCCATATATGAAGACAAACTTAATTCAGAATTTAAGCTTTAGTAATCTTAAAATACAGGAACCCTTTTGTCTGAGATGATGGGGACTGCAAGTTTGCCAGTTAACTGAGTAATTAGTTAAAATGGTAAATTATAAAAATGACTCATAATTTTCAGACATACAGATTTATTTGCCTGTCTTTGGAGCTCTGTTGACTAGAGAGCTGAGTCATCTTTTTTACATAAACAAGCCCTGTAATACATAGTCTAGAGTTGCCAGTTTTTCTTCTATAAAGTGGATCTAGAAGCTGAGTGTGCAACTTTAGGATTTTTTTCCTCATCTTTTACCTAATTTAAAAGCTTTTTTTTTTAAATTTTAATTTTTACCTTTTTGCGACAGGGTCTTGCTCTGTCACCCAGGCTGGAGTGCAGTGGCACAATCATAGCTCACTGCAGCCTTGAATGCCTAGGCTCAAGCAATCCTTCTGCCTCAGCCTCCTGTCCCTAGCTGGGACAGCAGGCACACACCACCACACCTGGCTAAATTTTTTTCCTATATTTTATAGATGGGGTCTCACTGTGTTGCCCAGTCTTAAACTCCTGGCCTCAAGGGTTTCTCCCACCTTGACCTCCCAAAGTGCTAGGTTTACAGGCGTGAGCCACTGAGCCCATCCTGCTCTTTTTTTATTTTTTTTAAAGAAACTTATCTTTTTGAGTGTTTCCTAAACTTTTAAGCTTATTATAAAAACAAAACTTTATTTTCATCCCCCTATGTCATTGGTTTACATATCATATAATTAAATCACTGAGTTCAGTTAGCACAGACAGATGTGGGAGCAAACACTGCTGATTCTTAGTAAAAATACACTCAGCTGGTGGGGGCAGGAGTAGAGGGAGGCTAGAAAATAACTCACTATCTTTTTTAATGTTCTTCATGCCATGAGTGGTAGTCAGTGTGTTTTATGGCAGGAGCGGAGAGCACTGGTAATCTGGAGAAGGGGTTAAATGGAGATTGGTTAAGAGATCTTAATACAGTCAGGGACCCAAGAGGTTCTTGAAAACTCCAAGGAATCAAGCCATCGCAGCAAGCCCGAGTATAGTGGTTGGCAGGAGGACTCAGGATTTTCAAGCTATTATCAAGTTGCTAAGATTAGGTTGATCATTTATATTTTTTAGTGTCCGGAGTTGACAGAGCAGAAGCTTCGTGCCTATTTAGAGGCAAGTATAAATGAGCACAGTGCACATTGTTCCCACACACCTCAATTTTCAGTCACTGAAGGAATAGAAGAAAAGTCCAATCTTCTTATGAGCTGTCTGGTAAGCCTCTCATGGGACCCAGTCCGTGGTAAGTGGGGGTCGAGGGTTGGTTTTATTCCCACCTTGGTAGAAATAATGGCTTAGAAACAGCTGGTGGGGGCAGGAGCAGAGGGAGGCTAGAAAATATTTATCTTCTTTAATATTATTCGTGCCACGAGTGGCAGTGTTTTATGGCAGGAGTGGAGAACATTGGTAATCTGGAGAAGGGGTTAAATGGAGATTGGTTAAGAGATCTTCTTATGAGCTGTTTAATGGCCTTTATTCTCTCAGGAATTTACTTGCATAGAAAAGTGAGGGTCACAGGTCACTTTAATGAAAAGGCCAATCATCCCCTGAAAGGGGACGAGAAGAGGCAGCATAGGATCGCGGCAGGAGCATTGGTCTGGGAGTTAGGAAGCCTGGCTGCACTGTCTGCTCATTAGGTCAGCTGGTCGTTTCATAACTGTCACACCCAGACAGGCCTTCCTGGCACCACTTTTGCAGAAGGAAGCAGGACAGGAAGCACAGCAGGGCAGCATCAGGCTTGTCCCTCAGCAAGGAGTCTTCATAGAAGTCCAAGGGTTAGTCTCTAGCCTGAGTACCTGATGCCATGTCACCTCTAATACTGTTGCAGTTACCTGTTCATATGTCTTTGTCCTTGAGGCCAAGGACTGTATCTTTTGCTCTCAGTGCTTGGCACATAAGTAGGTGCTTAATATGCTTATGCAGATGAGTTAAGGTAGGAGGAGAGTTGCAGAGGCCCAAGTCAGGTGGCTTTGGCTTCTGCCTTCTTAGTAAAGTGAACAAGTGAGTCTTCCACAGATTGTTAAGGGTAGCAGAGCTGGAGTGTGGAGGTCCTTGAGTGTCAAAGTTTCAGACCAAGTGCTGGAGGGGATGGCAAGGGCAATTAAAAGCATTGCCTAACTGCTGAGTGGACAGCTGCAGCTCAGCAGGTATTTGTCAGGGACCCCAGTCATCCACTCAGCTGACCATTGGTGCCCTGGAGCTCAGAGCAGCAGTGATGCCAAGTTGTTGGTGAGGTTTGAAAGGCGGGTGCTGCGCAGCAGTCCTAGGGAGAGCGTGACTGACAATGCTGGCTCTGGAGTGGGCAGGGAGACTATTGTTGGGAAAGGGGGTGTCCCAGCAAAGATGGGCAACAGGTGAGGGAAAGACAAAATTATGCTCAGCAGGCTCCCGGAGTTCAACATTTTGAAAGGTAGACATTTGGAATGCTCTAGAGTTTCCAGTTTGCCTCGAGACCTTCAGTTTTCACTTAAGGAGGGGGGAATGAAGGACCCCTGGGTTAAGATCCAGTGAGGTCAGGCTGTAGGCTAATTCCGCGTACATGTTGTGGATGAGGTGGAAGATAGGTGTGGGTTACAGAAGATGGTATGTATTTCAAGGACTTGGAATATTTGAGATATGACGGTGGTTTGGTGGTTGTCATGGGGATGGAACACGCTAAACCACCTATTAGCAGGGTTATAGTGCCTTGCAGAGAAAGCCAAATGTATTACCAATGAAGTAGAAAGAGTCAAGGTTAAGGATAGACAAGATCCCTTAGCATGGAATTAGGAGCCAGTTTTATACTCACATGCTTAGTGACAATACAGGCCAAGGGAAGATGTGGTATAATCAGCGGGCCTCCAAGTTGTTTCTGCCTGTAGTGAGCATGCACGTGTCAATCTTGTGTTGAAGGAGTCTCACCTCCTTGCTGGGCTCAGAGCTCCAAGCTGTAAAGTTTGAATAATCTTTCAGGTCACAGGTTTCTTGAGGGTGAGGGTATTTGATTATTTCATCTCCAGGATTTGATCTTAGCTTGAAGACTCCATGGCTAATGGTTTCCAAGGCTGTTGTTTGAAGGCCACAGACAGCAAAGACCCAGCCAAGCCCAAGGCGGGGCGGGGGTTCATCAGTGGCCTCTTTGACAAACACCACTGGACTAATTCATAATTGTAACTGAACTCAGTCGGCATCTTCTAATTATTGATTACAACTTTTAACCAAATATTAAGATAATTTTCATGACTAGAATATAACTTAGGCTAATTTTTTTCTATTTAAATCCAGGCTTGTGATACTTGGGCTGTGATCCTCTAAACAACTCATTCACTTTGAGAAGGAGCCTTATATATACAAACTTTGTATTTGTAACTTTTTTGTATTAAAACTTTTCAAACATCTCTGCTCTTGGTGTTTTGTGATGCAGGTTGGAGGGGAAGAAATAGAAATGGAAAAGACAAACTACCTTGGAGGAGATAAACCAATTTTATTGTCCATCATTATGTTATACAAAAATCTAGATTTGTACAGAAAAAAAGCAAATGAATACTAAATGAGAATGCAAAAGAAATAATTTAAATTTGCTATTTTTTCCATGATAGTAGGATGATAACCATTTCAAAGCACGTGCCTGGCTTCAGAGCAGGATTTGTTCACCAGCCAAGGCCTGCCATAAAAGAAAGGCTTTCAGTGTCCCTGTATGCTCTACTGGCTCTTGACAAAACTCTTGAGATCTTCAAGAAAAGTAATGTACTCCTGGTGTTCCAGGGCTGTGCTGAGCTCCACCAGCTCATCCGCAAAAGTGTTGTCCACCCCTCGGTCCGCAAGGAAATCCATTAGGTGGTCATACAAGGCCTATGAAGAACAATGTTTTTTAGTTAAAGAAAAAAAGGACCATCTGTAATGCATATGAATTAAAATACTTCTTTCTCTCCTTGAACTAGGTAGGACCCTCCCACGCAAAGCCCAAGAGCATCCCCCTCTTATCAAGTACTCACCCAGTCTAGGGAATCTGTGTTGAGTGTGTAATTAGTGTCCTTCCATTCAGAATCACCAGTGGACTGAAAGCTAACTTCCCTGATAGAGAAAATGTCACTCTCAGCCTCTTCTTCTTGTCCAACCTAAAAGGAAATGTATTTGGGGAAACTGAAGGGTTTTTCAGGACAAGCCAGACTCAAGCAAAGAAAATGACTTTACAGCTTGAAACTCACCAGATTTTACTCTTATTCCCTCATCTCCCACCTCTCTTCCCCTGGTCTAAGATACAAAGTCTTTTAAAGTGTCTGCTAAAAAGGACCAGGAAGGTCTCAGAAACTCGGTGTTCCCAAGGGGCTGGCAATTCCACCCTCCATACCTCATCCTCTGGATAGTGACAGTCCAGCACAAGGGCCTTCTTGCCATCGTTCTTTATAACTTCGACCACAAAATTAGGAGTTGATGTCAATTCAGGCTGAGGAAACAAAAAGTCAGTACATGCCATTGTTGGAAAGGGTTGGATGCCTGGACCAAAGGTCTCGGAGAGTTCAGAGTGTCTGATGGCCACTGCTATTAGGATATTATTTAGCCACTTTAATAGTCTTATGTTATAGCATTCCCAAATAAGCAGCTTAGAATCTTTAACACAGGATATCTCACTTCTGTTAGCACCCTACTTGGTTAAAGAACACACTGGGTTTAGAATGAAATGTGCATTCTGGCCCTAGCTATGTGCCAATTATTTGACATTTAGATCAGTCCCTTAAGCTTCTTGGGCCTATTTCTCCATCCATACACTGCAGAGTTTGCTTAAGTTTCCAAGATCTCTTTCCAGCTTGACTGGGGAGTCTTCCTTTACTACAACCATAATCAAAGGCTGGTACACTTGGCTAAGTGGCCGTCCTAATGGCTGAATAATGGCAGCAGCTCTTCCTTTGATGGTGAGCCCTGGGAGCAGACTGAATCTAATGTCAGGGAGATGCTAGTCAGGGTGACTGAGACAGAAGCACCCTGGAGGGCTGTGCTCTCCACACTAGGCCAAGAGGTAAGACTGTACTGATGCCTGCTTGGTCAGATCTAGGGAGCCTGTGGCTCTCATACTGGTTTTTGGGCACACCACTTCCCAACATGTTTGAAAACTGGGTCCCATCCAGGTCCAACCAAGAGGGCCAGAAACCTAAGGAAAGGATCTCCACCTGGCCAAGTGTTAAAATCTGTTGCCCCTGGCTTTCTTATCTTGGTTAAGTGGCTAGTGTTTGTTACCAGCTTGTGACATTTTAGGAACATTCCTCACATGGAAACGCACCAAATGATAATCTCCCATATCAAACATCTCCCCATTATGGGAGGGGTTGAGGCAGTTTCAGTTCCTTTCTGTTAAGAGAATACAGGTCAAACTATAAAGCCTGAGCCTGCAGATGACAACTTATTCAGTCCCTGGAAAAGAAAGGGGGCCACAGCCCCAGTGCTAGAGCTGGCCAGAAACTTATCGATTCTGTCACTCAAGTCCCACGGATGGGTGTCCTTTGCCTTTTCTCATCTAGCATTAGGGGGAATTTAAAGAGAAGAAGAAAGAAATGCTCCTTCTCTAAGCCCCTGGGGCAGCCTATCAGAACGGAGGTAAAAGCCAATGATAGTGTGAGGAGCTTACCTCCTGTTCCTCAACCTTCTGCCCTTGGGAGGACTCCTCCTCACCATCAAATGTTGGTGGGATGCTGTTGTT
Source organism: Propithecus coquereli (assembly GCF_000956105.1). Lineage (NCBI taxonomy): Eukaryota > Metazoa > Chordata > Mammalia > Primates > Indriidae > Propithecus > Propithecus coquereli. The sequence continues at coordinate 804,900 of NW_012152397.1, forward strand.
AATGTTGAAAGTGACAGTGATCCTAGAAAAGAAGAACACATAGACAAGGCACAGTTTTACCTGAGTAGATTAACAGATAAGCACGGAGACACGCAACAGGTAAGGTTTACTGAAATAATTCCTCTATCTTTGCAGAACTTAAAAAAGGCTGGGTGCCTATATCCAACCCTGAGACTGATTCAGCAGGTCCAGAGTGTGCCTACTAGGTGCCAGCTGCTGGAAGTCAAACCTACAGGCTCTAGTTTATCTCAGCCAGTCATGTGGAGGCTACTTCCATCAGGCCAGTGCCCCAGGGCTCACTGCCACGTGTCCACTGGTGGTCTCACAGCCACAGCGCCTGACACGGTCCACCCTGCTCTTTCTAGGGAACCTTGGTAAAAGCAAGCAGCTGAGAAGCTCGGGGGATGGAATAGAAGCCCCTTTAAGAGCTTTTCTCCTCCACAAAATCTGCCTCTGAAAGGAAGGGAAAAAGCAATAAGGGCTGCATCAGCTGAGGACCAAGAGCAGCCCTAGCCCTAGGAAGGGGAGGCCTCACAAAGAACAGCATGCTGCAGGACAGATGCATTCTTCAGAGTACTCGTGCGAAGTTTTATAATCACAAAGCACGCCAGAAACACCAACTAATGACAATTTGAAGGTGCAAGAATCCTCACCTGACACATCATGATCCTGAGTTTGAGTCAAAATTACTAGGACATGAGGTTTGGAACTAGAACTGCTGGGCCGCACAACTCCAGCAGGCACTATTCCATACAAGAGTAGGCTAATTGCTGCCCCCTGGAGTCGTGCTAACTGGCTGCCTTGCCATGGAGCAGCTTTCTCATAGGAACAACTGCAGTTTGACGTTCAGCCACAAAATTTGTTGAATTTGCAACAGTGCTGACCAAGCTGAGCTCTTCGACTCCTGGGCACAGAAATGCAGTGATGTTCAGAAGAACATTATTTATAATGACCCAAAACTGGTAATGAAAAACCTAGGAAAATGGTTTAGGTGAGGTTACAGAACACGTAATTGACCTATATATGGGAAAAGCACTATATACTGGGCAAAAAAGAATCAGAACCCTACTTCACACCATATATAAAAGTTAACTCAAAATGGATCATAGACTTAAACATGAGCTAAAACTATAAAACTCTTAGACGAAAACATAAGCATAAATCTTTACAACCTGGGGTTAAGCAGTGCTTTCTTAGATGTAACACTAAAAAGCAAAACTGACAAAAGGGAAAATAGGTAAACTTGACTTCCATCAAAATTAAAAACTTGTGTCAAACAATACAACCAAGAAGTGAAAAGAAAACCCATAGGATGGGTGAAAACACTCACAAATTCTGTATCTGATAAGGGAATTATATCTGGAAAATACAAATAACTCTAACAACAATAAAAAGACAAATAGCCCTATTTAAAAATGGGCAAAGAATTTGAACAGACATTTCTCCAAGGAAGAAATACAAATGGCCAATAAACACAAAAAGATGCTCAAGATCATTAGTCATCAAAGTAATTGATTCAAAACCACAATGAGATACCACTTCACATCCACTAAGATGGCCAAAATGATAAAGGTGAACAATAAGTGCTGACAAGCATGTGGAGAAATTGGAACCCTCACACACTGTGGTTGGAATTGTAAGATGGTGCAGCCACTTTGGAAAAATAGTCTGACAGTTTCTTCAAAAAGGTCAACACAGAGTTACTATGTGACCCAGCAATGCCACTCGCGGGTATATACTCAAGAGAAATAAAATATGTCAACAGAAAAACTTGTACACAAATGTTCACGGTATTATTCATATAGCTAAAAGGTGGTTAACAAGTCAAATGTCTATCAACCGATGGATAAAATGTGGTATGTCCATACAGTGGAATATTATTCAGCCATATAAAGAAACTAAGTACTGATACATGTTATTGTCAACATGGATGAATGCTGAAAACAATGCTAAGTTAAAGAAGGCAGACACAAAAGGCCACAAAATGTATGATTCCATTTATATGAAATGTCCAAAATAGGTGATGTACAGAGAAAGTAACTTAGTTGATTGTCAGGGGCTAGAGAGAGGGAGGAATAGTGACTGCTAATGGGTATTGTTCTGGGGTGATGACAATGTTCTAGAATTAGATAGTGATGACTGATTGTTGTATACTTCAACAAAAGGGTGAATTTTATGGTATATAAATTAAATCTCAATAAAGCTGTTATTAAAAAAACAAGATACAGAATTGCAAGCACATTGTTGAGGTCAACTATAAAAAAATTTCAAGAAAAATTGAAAGATTCTACATGTTTATCTGTGTAACAGGATTATGGATGACTGCATGATACAAATATAAACAACACTTAACAGTCAAGGAGGGAGGAGCTGAACTAAGTTAAAAACCCCTGCCTCTTTCTGATGGCAACCTTCACTACATTGTAACCCTATCCCGTTACATGGGAGTTACATTATTTTGTATTTTCAAGTACTGTAAAAATCAGGGGGCAGGAACAGGCCAGTTTTCTGTTTTTTCGGTTTTTTTTTTTTTGAGACAGTCTTCCTGTTGCCCAGCTGGAGGGCAGTGGCATCATCATAACTCACTGCAACCTCAAATTCCTGGGCTCCAGTGATCCTTCTGCCTCAGTCTCCTGAGTAGCTGGGACTACAGGTGCATGCCACCACACTCGGCTAATTTTTTTTCTTTCCTTCTTTTTTTTTTTAAAGTAGAGATAGGGTCTTGCCCTAGCCCAGGCTGGTCTCGATCTCCCAGCTCAAGCAATCATCCCACCTCAACCTCCCAGAATCCAGAGTGCCAGGATTACAGGGAGTGCTAAGATTGTAGGTGTGAGCCACTGTGCCTGGCCCCAGGCCAGTTCTATCAGGACTTTTTTATCAGGACTGTAAACCAGAGATCAAACTAATTCTGTCACTACTACAAGAACTTCTGAATCTGCATGCCTAAATTTTAGGCAGGGCATAGTTTCCTTCAACAGTAAAGATTTAATGAATCTCTACCTCTCAGCAGACTTCCAGCTACGTACTTTTGTGCTACTTTCTTACTGCCTCCTTAGTAACCAGCCCACAGCAAATCTGTGTTCAGTGAATGAACTATCAGGAGCTTATGAAGTTGTTCAAAATGAATCCTGTCTCTTGAAAACCATCTCTCACACCAAAGTATCCGCCTCTGGGGATGACCCAGGACAGGTCCTGTAGAGTCATAGATTTGGTCCCCTGGAGGCCGCAGTCCCCAGACCAGTACTTACTTTTCCCCAGCAACTTTCCGCACTAATTTAGCTTCTGTCCCATTCACTTCCAGCTCCCAACCTCCAGACATCTTGGGGAGGGTCTTATGCTTCTGAATTTTCTTTTCCTCCTTAATTTCATCACTCAGAAATTCAACAAAAGCTTTGTCCCCTAGAAAGAAAATCCAGATGATACCCAAAAAGAAAAGCCAATTAGTTTAGCATGAATCAATCATCCAGGTTACTGCAGCCAGAAATCTGGATTTGGACAGTTTCTCATCTCTCAGCTATTATGGTTACCCTGAGATCTTAACCCAATTCACACCTTTAAGCCTGTTTCTTCAGTTGCAAAAATACCATAATACTATTAGTGGGTAGCTGAACTTGATTCTGGCAAAGTGATTTCCAGTAATACACCCATTACCACCTTTCGCTATAAAGTAAAAGAATTCCAATTTCCGTCTTCCACTTACCAGCAGATATAACCATGCTACTTTCAACCACGACCTTGGGCCTTCCTAAAGCTTCATTTTCAAGAAAGTAAGAATAAAGGTGCCCTCCAGTATTCAGTCTTATCATCGCCCCCAAATATTTGGTGGGTGGGAGAGGAAGGGAAACGTGATCACACGTGAGTTTTACCCGCTGGCTGCCAAATGTGACGGGCCTCGGGGATCGGTTCCGGGCGATCCACTCCTGGCAGTCTACGCTTTGTCTCTCCAGACGCCCTCCCAACCCCTGCCACAACGCCCCGATCCGCGTGCGCGAACCTCACCTTCGGTGTGCAGCGCGCCGCAGCCGCAGCCGCAGGCGCAGGGCCCGGGAGGCTGCAGGAGGCCGGGCCGCCGCACCGACCCCGCGCGCACGCTGAGCAATCCGAAGGGCCGGGCGCACGGCCGGGGCGCCAGCTGCAGTAGCTGCCGGAGCGGGGCGGCGGGCGCGGCGGCGCGAAGGCCGGCGACGGCGGGGCCCAGGGCACGGGGCACACAGCGGAGCAGAGGAAGCATCGCGCAGGCGGCGGAGTACACGTGCGTGTGCGAATGTCGAGCCGAGCCCAGGAGCCCCGTGACCTAGCGCGCCGCCGGAAGCCCCGCCCTCGCCGGAAGCGCCGCCCATGCCGGCGCTGTAAGACTGAAAGCCCGTGTGCGAGATCGCGCCCTCTGCCGGGGACCTCCGGTGCAGCCCCGGGGAGGCCTGGAGTCCGCTTTGTCTGGCTGAGTTCGCCTGAGTCTGGTCTCTGAGGCTTTCTGTTTAATTCTCTCCAGTGGCTGCTTATACTCTCTCAATTTCCTCCTCCTGTTCTCAAAGGACGCTAGACTTTCTGACTACGCAGACTGCACTCCCAACTCCCACCAGGCCCGACTCCAAGGTCACTTCCCGTAGGAGGCCTTCCTGGAACCCCCTCTCTTCCACCAGATAGCTCATGCTTGTGCACACCCAGCCCCTATGCTTCACTCTCTTTCTGCAGGAACCTCCTGGCACTGCCGGTTTACCAGGCAGCACCCTCTCACTCCTGCTAGGCTGTGAGATCCTGAAGGCCGGATCCATGACTAATTTCTGTCACCTTCCCACTCCGCACCCTCCAACCTTGCATCCAAGTTCTGAATGGAACATCATTTTTCTGGGGACAAGAAGCCATGACTAAAACATCAGATGAAGGTTAAAAACGAGCGATCCTACCGTTCTAGGATACACAGTAAATATAAGGTGCCAAGAAGGTATGTCTTACCAAATTAGTGACAATGACAAGACTAATGCTTAATATTTTCCAAGCAGTTTTCTGTGAAGGGAAAATAGACCCAAGAAACAAGCCACACACATCATGTGCAAGATTTGTTTTTAATGGATTTGATAGTCAAGTGCAAATTTGAGCATTATATACAAAAACTGATGTTTCCATAGTTATTTGTTTGAATAAGACCAGACTCAAAATACAACTTAAGCTTGAACCAACTGGATATTTTTTCTCCCTCTAGTTTTTTCTGCAAATTATAATATTCTGATCAAATACAATCCTCACAGGTGCGAGTGTTTCCTTATATGTTCAAGGAATGGCATCTTCGATGCATGGCCACAGTGCCAAGCAGTTTCTGGTAACTGGATTAGGCAGATTATATATCAAAGTACAATACACAATCAGTTTCCCCCATAGAGCAAAACTTGCCTCCATTCCGGTATCTCTTTACAACTGGCAGAGATGCAGCATTAAGGGTTTTTATCAAGGACCTGGTGTTTGCAGTCTCTCCCCTTGTAACGAAATGTGTGTTAATCTGGATGTTTCACACTCCATGATTACTAGAAGAAGACGAATACCTGAGACATGCAATCCACTTGGAGTGTGTCTATTTACATGAAGCTGCTCGTGGGAGCTGGTGATTTGTCCAGATATGGATTTCACAGGTTGGAAAAGAGGTGTCACACCATCAGAGATTCCACCAATTGAAAAAGTTGCTGAAGATTATATTGCAGTATCATCATGAAACATTTAACTTTCTTAAGAAAGTTTAAGTTTAAAGTGTACTATCCCCTGCAGCTCAATATAGACAACCATTTATTTCTTTGTAGTATTATGTAGAGGCAGAATGGGGTTTCCAATCTGATTTAATCCCTGAGCAGCTATGTTAAAAATTAACTTTTTATTTAAAAAGCCCAATAAAAAACTAAATACTGTATTAAAACTCTACCACAATGTTACACTGATAAACATATTTCTGTACAGAAACATTGAAGCTACTTAGAAGCTGTTTAAATCCTTTACCCCTTGGAAAAAAATACACATTTCTGGAAACTGTTCAGGTACCTAAGCTGGAGATAAATGACTCCAAGTTAAGTTTTACTTGACCCAGAGGACACCTCTAGCTAGAGAAATAATTTGCTGAGGAACATAATAAACTGTCCCAACCCTAATGTTTTACCAACATGATGCATGTTTTATTAAAAATACAATATTTTCTTTTACCAAGTCAGGCTAAATATCCTGGCCTCCTATTACACAAATGGGAAAAATACACTAAAAAAAAAAACTTTCTGGAAAACTTTTCAGAAAGTCATCAATGGTAAGAACGAGTTAATCTGTGGAAGAACGAAGTTTAAGAATGTAGTAAGATAAGGTATCTAGGATCTGTCAAATCTTATTTGTCCTAAATATAACCATTTCTAACATAAATAAATCACAAGTGCTCAGGTACCCGTAAACACTGGCAAAAAGCTTAAGTGCTCAGGACCCTGGCAATGTTGTAAATAAAGGCTGAGCCAGATTTGACATGCACAACTGTGGACAGATGAGACCTTGGAATGGGTCTTATCTAGCAGGCCAGTCTCTGAAAAATGGTCCCTGGATCTAGAATGAAGAGACTGTCCATGGTCTTTGAAGAGCCTCTTAGGCATTTTGGCCCCCTGCTAATAAACTGTTTGATTCATCCTGTAAGAAATGACAAAATACTGGACAGATGTGTTTGGAGCAATTAAGCACAATAAAATGGCTACATCTCGCCTTCTTCTAGGGCAAAACATTCTCTGGGGAAAGATTATTTGCTTTGGATAATTAAATAGTAAAGCAGAACTAATAGTGTCTTTTCCCTTCTCAAAATATCAGAATAGAAAGAGACTGTCGAGATCCTCTCATTCCCTCTGACAGATGTAGACAATGAGGGTTAGAGAGGTGCCTGGCAGTTAGGAAGCAGCAAAGCCAGAGTGTCCCCAAGTCCCTATGAAGAAGGAAAAAAGATCACAGAAAATCAGTGTGAGGCAAGAATATAAGACCAGACGTGGAGGCTGGAATGAACTGATGCTCTCTGGGTTCTCGCTGACCATGCACCTCTCCGCTCCCACCCCCAACAGCTCTGACCAGGGGCCCTGCCCAGAGAGAAACAGCTGAAATGGAGCACAGAGTCATTCCTCATGCTCACATGTTCACAGTTACTCAGGAAAATGAAAACTGGGTATGCAGCAGGACGTTGAAGAGTCAGTTTTCCATGTCTGCACTTGACATGATTCAGAAGGTACAAATCGACCTCTGCCCAGGAAACTTACGTGTCTCCTAAAAGCACTGACAGAGACGTGCACCACAAAAGCATGGAGGACCAAGTGACGCCTCCACTGGGCTCTGCTTGGATACAGACGGAGAGCAGTCCACCCCCTGAGACTTGAGGGTTCAGTAGGGATGGCCATCCCAGGAGGTAAGAAACAGCACCTCCCCCTCTGGAAACTTCTACAGAAGTCAATTGCTTGTGTTTTCCATTTTAAAGCTTCATACAGATAGACATTAAAATAGAACCAAGGACAACAAACATCCAAGTTCTGTAACCTCCTATGGCCCCTTCTACAAAATCCCCCTCAGTCACAAGAACTTGGTATTTTGTTGTACTTAATTGACATCACGTAGAAAGCAGTAAAATTAAGCATAATGGCTCACAGCTCACTGTCTGTCTTTCAGGTGTCAGGAATAGCTCTGGGTACTTTCTATTCATTTTCTCTACACTTCATGACCCCAATAAGTAAATATCATTATTATTATCCCCATTTGGCAGATGAGGAAACTGAGGCTCAGAAGTTAACCAAGCCACCCAAAGTCACCCAGCAAGAACCAAAAGCACAATTCTTAAGTTTTCGGGATATAAATTATATGTACACATCTACATGGTTCAGGCCTAAGAGTTTAAGCAAAGATGCTTTCAAGCTCCTGGAAGTCGGGCATATTTAGCTGCATTAAAACCTGCCGCTTCTCTAGGTGCCAACCTGGAAGTCTGCTATGAGGACAGCTGTGGTCCAAGCTCCCAGGCACCAGCAATCCTGGCAGCACCCTGGAAAAGCTCAGTTTCTGGCGGTTCTCAGCTTCCTCCTGAAATACTCGGGGGCGGCCTCATACAGCCACTCGGCATCCACAACGCAGAGGTCTCGCATGTAGCACTTGTTGGTATAAAGCAGCTCAGTGTACACGACGCAGGCTGGCTTGCAGTGGAAGAGGACAGAAGAGGGGTGGATGGCCACTGGCTGGTGGGTGTCCGTGGTGGCATAGGTACCGTCTGGCTGGAGCTCAGCAGTGCTCATGAAGAGGCTGTGAGCCAGACAGCGGCGGACGCTCTCCATGTCTCCTCGGGATGACAAGATTGGCATTGACATCTGTTTCAGGAGAAAGCAAGAAATGAAGAAGACTCTGAACATAACTACTGCTCAGCACTGCATGGCGTGTTGAAACTGGACCTAAAATGCCGCCTATGCTGCAAGCCTAACAAAGTGGATTTTGACATGCAGAGGTGGTTACCTCTGATGCCTTCAGGATCAGCAAGGTCAGGGAAAGAAGGCAGAGCTCAAGGAGGATGGACTGAAAACTGGGAAACCACTGCCTGTGAACAGAAGGACTGGGAAGGAGACATTCACATAAGCCATAGGCAGGTTGGGTGACCCATGCCCCTCCCCTAAACATCCATCAAGACGTCCCAGGAAGGAAAGGCCTTTCCCTGCTGTGCTGTGTCCTCATCTCCTCACTCCAAATCGTCTTACGCAATGCTGCCAAATTAATCTTCCTAAAGCACAACTCAAATCATTCTCATCTGCTTAAAAACCTTCAATGTCTCTTGCTCTGGGCAAAAAAGAATGCAAACGTCTTGTGGTGAAGCCGTGAATGAGCCACGCTGAGCCTGCCTTGCCTGCCTCCTCTCTCTCACCCATCTTCTTTAGACATTGCATCCATGTTGCTGCCTTCTCTCCCCCAGCCCCACTTCATGATTCCTATCTCTGTGCCTTCACATTTGCTGCTCCTAGTATAAATGCTGCCCCTCATCTTTGCAGGGGAAATGTCAGCTATCAGTCAATGTCCTTGCTCTTACCGCCCTTGCTGAGTGGGTCATGTAACCTTGTACCTCTGGCCATAGCCAAATAGACCATGGTGCACACTTGCTTGACCTAACTGGTCAGCTTCTCTCTTCTAGGCATTTAGGTCCGAAGTGGTAAATCCAGTCAATCTCTGTTAGGCTCTTGAGTGGAGAGGCCATGTCAAGGAGGTACAAGGTGAGAAGGGGGCAGAAGGCACACAGACAGCAGCCATAACAAGAGGACCAGCAGGTCCAGAGAAAGGAGCTGCCTTTTCCAGTTCCTTGTGGGGTGTGACTCTATTTCTTGCCCGTAGGTTCCAAGAGATACCTCTTTATCCTTTGAAAATTCTCCTTTTCCTTTATGATGGCTCAAGGGCTTTTGTTTTTAGCAATCAGCTGATTGCCTGATGAAGACACTTTTATCCCTTTATCTGTCAAGAGGCAGCTCAGTTGTCACCACCTCCAGGAAGCCCTGAGCCTAACTGGCGGTCTCTCCGTCCAGACTGCCAGCTGCACCACTCACTGGCTGTGTGATTTGGGGCAAATCGCTTAACCTGATTAGGCTTAGTTTCATCATTTGTGAAATGGGAATAACGACAGAATCCTTGTGGGTTGAAGTGAGGATTTTAAATAAAGTAATCACATGAAAAATATTTAGATATGATGTATATGTTGTTCTGCAACTTGCAACCAAGTAGTATACTTTGTGGTGGACACTTTGGCAATATCTATCAAAATCTAAATCCCCCATCTAGAAATTCACACTATGTGCACCAGAACACAGAGACACATGTAGGAAGATGGTCATTATAGCATAACGCAAACAACCACAATTAGAGGCATTGCTAAATAAATTATAGTGAATACTGTGAACTAAAAGAGAAAAATCTTAAGCTCCCCAGCTGACTGAATGGAGCCCCTCTTGGCCAAGGGGACCTAGAAATACCCTAAAGCTGAGTTGTTGGCCAAGAGAAGGGAGGTCAGACATGCCTCATCATGCCCCACTCCCTTCTTAGAGATATCCTTTGTAGCTCATTAACAGGCCTAAGGGTACACAAGACAAAACTTCAGCCATACCTGCAGATCCTCGATTTACTTAACAGACCACCTGAGTCTGGGTATATGCTGGGTGGCTAGTCTCTGATTAGCAGACTTCCTTATCTTAACTTAAAACATTCCAAGCTTCAGACAAAGCTTCATTTCTTTAACCAATTACAAATCAAAGATTCTTTAAACCCATCTATAACCTGTAAGTTCCGCCCAAACCCTTCTTTGAGATATCCCGTCTTTTCGAGCCAAACCAATATACACCTTCCATTGATTTATGACTTTACTTGTAATCCCTGTCTCCCTGAAATGCAGAAAACCAAACTATAACTCAACCACAGTGAGTCCACTTGCTCAAGGCTTCTTGGGCATGGCTCTGGGCCATGGTCCTCAAACTTGGCTCAGAGTAAACCTCTTTAAACTATTTTACAGAGTTTGGGTTATTTTCCACTGACAATACAATGAAATGCTATGAAGTCACTAAAAGGAATGAGATACACATACGCAGACACTGAAAGGCAGCTCAGACACAGTACATATTCCAGAAGTATACTACTTGGTTGCAAGTTGCAGAACATGTACATCGTATTTGTTATAAAAGAAAAATCTGATATACATATCCATATGTATGTGTGCGCATAGAGATATATGCACAAAAACATACATATACAGAAACAAATTCTAGAAGAATCTACCCCCAAACTGTTAGCAGTGATTATCTCTGGAGGGGTAGGATCATGGGAGACTTTTAAAATTTCTGCATTACAAATCACTATTTTCTGCATTGTATCAGTGTTTAACCATTATGGACTGCTTTTGTAATCTGAAAAAAATAAAGATAATCCCACTAAAAAAAAATCCTTAGAAAGAATTCCAGTAACACTAGAAAATGTTTATAAAGTTCATAAAACTGAATATAAATTACACATATAATGTAACTATATAAAAAATGTAATAAAAACAGACTATTAGGAAATAAACCAAAATGCTGAGATATGGAACTATAATTTTTACTTTCTTCCTTATTTGTGAAATTTTCTACAATGAGAATTCTTTTTATAATCACTAGCAATAACAGTTTAGTCCCCCAAAGAGCACCAGGAAGAGATAATACCTTTAAGCAGATGTCCCTCAGCTGTGCTCTGACTTCAGTTACTAGCATCATATTCTTGCTGTTGACAAAATTCTCTTTGCACCAATCCTGTATAGAAGAAAAAGAGATATTATAATTCTCTCATTTCTATAGAGGAAAAAAATATTAAAACATTTTTAGAACAGTTTGATTCAGAGGAAAAACTTCAGGCGCCAAAGACGAATGTAGGAAAATATCTTTATATCAAAAAGCATGAACTGTAAGGGAAAATATTAATAATTTAAACTAAAGTAAAACTAAAAATTTCCTTATGCTAAGTTACCATGACAAAAAATACAGATTGGGATACTTGCATCGCCATACCCAATAAAGAATCAGTACCTCCGGAATATTAAGAAAAAGTCCTACAAATCATTAAGACCAACAACCCAGTAGAAAAATGGACAAAGATACGAACAGACAACTCACAGAAGAGGAAATATAAATGCCCAATAAACTTATTAAGGAATCTTAATCTCTTAAGGAATCATGGCAATGTAGTTTAATATAACAGATATTATTTCGCATCCATCAACTTGGTAAAAATTAAAGTCACTTCAGCTAAGAGTTGCAGAGGATGGTGAAAATGGAGACTCATTACTATGGGGAGTATAGAGAGGTGTTGCCAACTTTGGGGAGCCTCTTGTCAGCCTCGTAAAGCTGAGAGAGTATCCCAAGCCCCAGCAGGTCTACTCTTAGGGATCGGCCTTAGAGAAACTCTGCCCCATGAGCACAAGGAGACCTGCGCAGGATGGTCCCTGCAGCGCGGGAAATAGAAACAAGCTGCAAAAGGACAGTGTAAGAAAATGTTTATATTTATCGTACACCATACTGATGGATATGAAGTATACTCTCACCCCTGGAGAGCACACCCCAACTTCAAGCCAGGGCTTACATACAGGAGGGAAGAATAAAGAGGAGAACAGGGCTTTTATTGTATCCACAGCATTCTAATTCTTTAAAAATAAACTGAAGCATAAATATAGCAAAAAGTTTACGACTATTAAAACTAAGTGGTGGCTTTTTTGTTTTAAGTGAAAGTGTGCACACTATGGCATGATTACTGAGTTTATTACTAGAGGAAAGAATATACTGCCATTTTCCATCTTGGTCCAAGGAACTGAAATACCGTAATAGCAAAGACTACTCTAAGAAAGTTAGGGATAGGTGGGGGGAAAAAAGTCTGAGGCTAAGAAATTGAGTCACCAAATTTTTAACTAACTTGCCCACATAAAGTACGAGTTAAACACAAGCAGAACGAAGGCCGGAATGACATTTCTTCCTTAGTAACCTCCCAGTGCTCAGACGTTTCCGAAATGACATCTTGCTTTCTTTTCAAGGCTCTTTGGGTGATTCAGCCGAAAAGGGAAGGAAGGTACACTTCAGACGCGTGCCCGAAAGCAGCAGCATCCTTTGAGAAAAGGAACAGGACAAGGCTCACCTTATTTCCACCTATGTTTTTGAAGGTTCGGTAGATATTGAGCAGGGTAATGTGGTCCCCCTCACTGGATATGAACTTCTTCCGGACCCCCTGCACTTCATCCCGCCGGGAAGGAGGGTTGTGGAGGACGCTGTCCACAGACAGCAGGGAGACAATGGTCAGGATCTCCTCTGTACAGTGGAATTTGGGGGACAGGAGGATGGTCTGCAAATCAGAATTAAAAATTGTGTAAACCCAGCTTTTTCCTAGCTCCTGAATCCAGTATTTCTGTATATTGCTTTTGGAGCTCCCCTTCTAAGGAGTTCAAGGGCAAGCGTTTCTAAAACCACGACTATGGACGTTAACGTTACTTTAGTTTTTTGCAAAACAGATGAATGCCTTCCCCACAGGATTCCAAATTCCTTGTGGCTTAAGATGTCTTTGAATCCCACACAGAACATAAATCGGGGTTATATACAAAGTAGGGACTGACAACTATTTAAGAGAAAAAGTGAGGTTAATCTAGAAGCACTGGGTGCAGGAGTCAACTTTGGGATGGCTAACCTGTAATGTACAGAAAGGGGACTGAGGAGAGGGTATCATTTACTTTGGCAAATTTGGGTTCTAAAGGAAATGCTGCCATCTTTCTTCCAATTGGAGTCAGGGTAAGCTGGTCATCCTTATGTTCAAGAGCACCTAACAGGTCCAGTTGGGCAATGGCCGCCTGAATGTGATCTAAAGAAACAGAGGAGCCAAAAATCCAAAACAAGGATGAAGTTGCAGCTAGTTCAGTACTTCCAGGAACTTTTGATAACTCTATATCAAACAACAGCAAAGACCACAACCACCACTGCCCCCTTGACACACTTGTCAAAGCTGTTAACAACATCACTGTCCTCACTCTGATTCCCTTTTAAAATGACCTATAATTTGGTAATATGTAAGTAAATTTTGAATACACATACCCTTTGACCCAGCAATGTTACACTTACAAATTTCACCCGCAGATACACTCATACATTGTACAGAGACCATATCTCCAGAAGCAAACACATAACAATGGAAATACCACTTGCCTCAGAGGCCACCTGGGAGGCTGGGGGACAAAGGGTGAGAAGGATGATATTTACTATTTACTCTTTTACACTTTCAAAATTTTGAACCATGTAAATGCATTACCTATTAAGGAATAAAAAAGAACTTCTAAGGATGTCGTAAATATGTACATACTAACAGGGAATGATCTGTATAATACAGTAAGTGAAAAAAGCAATGTGCTTTTCATTGCTTTTCTAAAGCAATGCTTATCAATAGAAGAATGGATAAATGCATTTTGGTTTATTCACAGAATGGAAGAGCATTTAGTGGTGAAAAAGCATCAACACAAATAAACCTTATAGGATATACTGAATGAAAACACAAGGTTACTGAAGAAAAACTACATAAACGTGCAAACTGAAACAACAGATTGTTTAGGGATATATACATATATAGGAAAACAATAAAGAAAAGTGAGGGAATTACACACAAAATGTGGGGGAGTGGTTACCCTAAGGGAGTGGGAAGGAGCTGAGGGTGGTCAGGGAGGGCTCTCAGAAGCTTGGATGGCACTGGTAATGGGTACGCAGGTGTTGATTTTATTACCCCTTATACCTAACATACGTTGTTACTTTGTTTGTAGGGATTTAGCACTGAAAAGAAAAAAATCAAACATAGAACAGTGTACAATCTGTGTTGTTGCTATTTGTGTTTTAAAACAGACTACATATACTCGCATATGCATACATTTTTCTAAAGAAGACTAGAACAATGGTCTCAGTAGCTGCCCTAGGGAAGGAAAACTATGAATCTGAGGATCAGGGTGGGACCCTTGTATACCCATCAAAAGTTTACTTCTTCTTTCTTCTTTTTTTTAATCAGTTCTATTTCTTCGCTTAGAGAAAAAAAAAAAAAGGAAAAAATGATGTATTGATGAGAGGCCAAGTGCCAAAGCTGCTATCGTTAAGAATCCCAATTATTGTTCTCTTCCTCCATAGACAGATTACTTTTTTTTTTTTTAAAAGAGAGAGGGTCTAGCTCCGTTGCCCAGGCTAGAGTGCAACGGCCTGATCATAGCTCACTGCAGCCTCAAACTCCTGGCCTCAAGTGATCCTCCCACCTCAGCCTCCCAAAGTGATGGGATTACAGGCACGCGCAACCTCACCCAGCAGGAGATTATTAATGAAGGGCAGGGACTGATCAAATTCCAGATAAAAGCAAAGAAATCTGATCTTTGCAGTCTTTGTGCCGATGAAGTACGATTTCATTAGGTTTCTGTAGCATCCCACGGAGCCCCCGTATGACCTTCACTGGTTCCAGAGGTCAAGGACCCTGATTGTGGTTCCCTCCATGATGACACTGACAGCACAGATTCCATCATTTCATACCCAGGCGCGGTGGCACGCACTGATCACTGCACCTGTGAATAGCCACTTCACTCCAGCCTGGGCAACATTTCGAGACCCCGACTCTAAACAAACCCTGTCTCTAAGCAAACAAACAAATCTATCATTTCATAATTTTGAGATGCTTCTCTGACAGCAAATACTGTTATCCACAAAATTAAGTAAATAAAAGGAGATGACCAAAATACATTTTTTCTTCCAAATATTTAATTTTTTGGAAGAGTCCATTTGTTGTTTATCTACTTGTCTACCTTCCACTACACTGAGGACTCTACTTACCTGGAGACGGTTTGGACATAAAGTCAAAGGTGAGCACGTTTGAGACTTTCATCGCTAGGAGCTGAAGCATCACACTGGCCAGGTTACACCTGGGAAGAGCGAGAGACCAGGGTTGTTCATCATGCCCGTGCCAGTGAGTCAGAACCTCTCACCGAGGAGTGTGAGTGAACACTGCAGCTCTGGGCAAGCACGAGCAAACAGGAAAGAGACATGGGGACAAATGGCAGGAGTGCAGGAGCCTACCTCTGGATCTCTGGCACGGTCATCTTCTCAAACTTCTCAAACTCCTCCTCAGTGTACAGCCGGTAACAGATGCCACTGTCCTCTCTGCCAGCCCTCCCCGTGCGCTGCCAGGCCTGGGTCTTTGACACCCGCTGCACTGCTAACACCTCAAGACCACTGTCTGGAGGGAGAATGGGCCCCATCAGTGCTTTGCTCGTCACATAAAACAACTGTTTCTACAATGTTGAGAAAAAGGAGCATTCCTCAGAACACCAGTGATTCTTTCTGCAATATAGGGGTCCAGAAAAACTCAAGGCTAAATTAGAAAGCACAAAACCAGGCTGCTCTGCAGTGGTTTAGCCCCACAGTGAAACAAGGCTGTGCGATGAGCCCTGTATGAAATCTGTTAGGAAAACATCAAAAAAATCTCATGCACGTAGCAAGGAGTCAGGAGAGTAGTGTCAGAAGTTTTGTCTTAGATCACAGGATGGCCAACAAGCCCAGTCTGCCTGGAACTGAGGCTTGCCCAGGATGCAGGACTTTTGGTGCTAAAATTGGAACAGCTTCCAGCAAACTAGCATGGTTGGTCATATCATGCTATCCATCAATGAATCAGAAATTAAATGCCTCAAGTCATTTGTGTGCTTTATCCTCCCTTCTAGTTCTATTATCAAACAGAGATAATGTGACGTTTGTTTCCTAGGAGTAAATGACATTCATTTGCTTGACAGAAGTGTATTCTGTGCTAGGCACTGGAGACCCAAGCTCTTTCACCTACATCATCTCTAGGAGATACACTTACGGAAGTCGGCACCCTCAAATATTTCCTACAGCATTTCAATTACTTGTTTGGGAGCAATAATTTCAGCTGCCTCAAATCCTCTGTGGAATACAGCAAGGTATAAAACACACATGGGTGAAAATGACTTCAAGCCAGCTTCCCACTGTACCTTCCCAGGAGATAGCTCATGTTTCATCACCATCCCTCACCCCATCCCAGGGGATCTGTTTCCTTCCTGGAAAACCTGGGCACTCAAACCAGCCACACTTAAATATAATTTCTGATGAGAGCCTTTCATTGGACTAGGCTGTCCCTGGCCTTAGTAGAGCCGTCAGTCTTGTGCAACTTCTGATGAGGTTCCAGATCTCTGCCCAGGTCCCTGACCCTCTGTTCCCAAGTTTGCTAAACCTGGGCTCTTCTTTCCTTGACTTCTTGTCTCACCTGTCTGCCTCAGGTCTCCTTTCTGGACTTGACTTGTGGATTGTCTCACCCACGGTGCCTGCCACCCAAAACTCACTTAGTCACAAACATGAAATGCTCACTTGGTGGAAAACTGTGGGACTACTGTCAATGGTTGCTCACTATACACAGGAGAGACATTCATGAGCTACAAATTCTCACCAGGGTTATACTTCTTTGCTTTAACCATGCCAGTGTCAACTACATATTTTATTCCTGTAATGGTTATGGAGGTTTCAGCGATGTTGGTTGAAATGATCACTTTGCGATAGCCCTAAAAGGAGGAAGAAAACCAGAAAGCTATATGACACACGTATGACTCAGAAGTGTTAAAACATATTCTCACCATTAATTTCCACAATTCACTCATGACCAAGATGACTTTATTATTAATGGGAGTCATTAATATTAATGGTAGGTCACTAAACTGGGCAGGGGTAGAGGGGAAGCTGCAGTCCTAAAGGTTAATTTCAGGTGATGAGATACAGTGGAACAAACACAAGATTCAGAAGCAAGTAGATGTGGGTTGGAAACCTGGCCCTGCCGGTCACTTCACTGTGTGCCCCTTAAGCAATTGTTACTTCCCCTCTTGGGGCCTCAGTATCCCCATGGGGTGATAACCCACCTTGCTGGTTCCCGTGAGGATGAGAGACAGTGTGTGTAAGTGTAAGCCAGCGCCTGGCAGCAGAGGCCCACAATAAATGGCACTGTGGACAAACGCGGTGTATGTTGGCCCTTAGATGAGGCGCTTATTTTACCTTTCAGCTTTTGTCTTTGCACTCTCCCTCATCTGGCAACTCGGCAACTGTTTCTCTGGGGGATTTTTTTTTCTTTTTTTAAGAGATAGGGCTTCACTCTGTCACCCAGGCTGGAGTGCAGTAGCACGATCATAGCTCACTGTATCCTTGAACTCCTGGGCTCCTGCCTCAACTTCTCAAATAGCTGGGCTATTCGAGACTAGCTTGAATACAGGTCCGCACCACCACATCTTGCTAATTTTTTAATTTTTTTCTTGTAGAAACAATGTTTCAATATGTCACCCAGGCTGGTCTCCAAATCCTGGCCTCAAGCAATCTTCCTGCCTCAGCCTCCCAAGTTACTGGGATTACAGGTGTGAACCAGTGAGCCCAGCTGTTTCTCTGGTTCTATCACAGGAGAGCTGGATCTGTAGCTGTGCATTATATTCCTGCACCTTCTCGACTAGTTGATCCGGTACCTGAGCATCCCATCCATACACCTTATCTGGAGCCTGGTGACAAGCACAGAGGCCCCAATGGTGGATCCTTCTGAGTGCCCAAGGACAGGGCTGGATAGACGAGATGGTGCACTCACCTGTGGGGCCCCTTGGAAGACACGGAGCTGCTGTGCATAGGGCAGGGAGGCGTACAAAGGAAGGACCACCATTGAGGGGCAGCCGTCTGGAAGGTGCTTTGCAATGTCTCGGCAGGTCTTGCTCATTGCTTCAATCTCCTCCTGACCCGTGAGGAACACCAGGATGTCCTGAGAAGGAGGGGCTTCCTGTAAAAAAGGTGGCGTGGGATTACCAGGCATTGGTAGAAGTGCAGGATGCACAGAAAAATACAATGGCCACTGATAATGTTTCCTAGAGTTATTTTTCTTAACTGTGGAGATGTAAATGAGTCTAAATTCTAATGTCTCCCTGGGAGAAAACCCTTACCAGCAATGCATGAAACTAACATATGTGAGTTAGCCAGCTAGGCTTAAAAACCAATTAAGGAAATTCTGAAAGA
Source organism: Propithecus coquereli (assembly GCF_000956105.1). Classification (NCBI taxonomy): domain Eukaryota; kingdom Metazoa; phylum Chordata; class Mammalia; order Primates; family Indriidae; genus Propithecus; species Propithecus coquereli. The sequence goes on from NW_012152397.1 coordinate 823,472, forward strand.
AATCATTAGATTGCTTTTGTAGTAAGAACAATACCATGAAAAGCACAATCATGCAGGCAAATAAAATCTGCAAGAAGCTTCCTTCCTTTCACAAGCATCTTGAAAGATAAAGCTGACAAAACAGAAGACAACTTGTGGAAATCAAGTAGTCACGCTGGAAAAGGGGCCTTTATTTAATGATGCCATCAAAAGCACTTTCAGACACCCAAAAAAGTACATTAAACTTTGACAACTGCTTGAGACACTGAGGTTAACAGGGTTCTTCATCTTCAAAGGGAATAACATCCAAGTATTGAAGACATACCCATTTATCTAATTTTTCTTTGATATTTGTATAGATATATTAATTTGCTTGATATAAAGTACTTGATGGCAAAATAATTTTTTAAAAGGTTTAATAATAATTATATGTGTGTATTTATGCATATATGTAAAAATATATTTATATGTGGGTTTTTTTTTTTAAGCCCAGTACTAACAGGTCAAATGTTCAGAGGTATATACAGACAGGACAAAATCTAAAAGTTAAAACTTCATCAGTGGGAGAATTCATTAAAGCTACCATGTAACCTGAATGCACCAGCAGCCATCATTTATGAAAAATTCTCATCTCAAGTTTGGTTTATGCAGTTAAACAAGGTAGACTGACCTTTTATTCTTCTCCAAATACTATCAAAATGACAGTAAAGCTCATTGTCTCAGAAAGACAAAGATAATGGGAGATAAGAGGGCTCAACTCATTTTTAAAAGATGGGCTGAATGACTTGGCTGGGCAGAAGCTATAAACGTGGTGCCTGCTAAGGGGAATAGTGACAGGAGATGAGCCAATTTCCCTGGAGAGGCAAGAAAACTTGGAACTTTGGGGAGCAAGGCAGAAGTGGGTTTTGGGAGAGTGAAAACCCAGGGATTGGCTCAAAGTCTGAGTACAGTGTGGTTAAACCTCCAGGTTCCCTCCTTTACGCAGTGCAGCCAGGAGGCTGGGAAGTCATGGGGTGCAATAATGGGCTTCACCACAGGAAAATGGCAAAGGGAAGGGTCAATATGACAGCTACAGCAGAGGCCTAGAAGAGCCACTGTTCCAATTGGAACAGCAGCATAACAGACTCTGGGAAAAGACGGACTGTGTTTGAACACAGAACAAATATTCATTGGTATATGACAGATGTTGGAACATTTGAAGAGAAATTAGCCATAGCTATGTAGGAAACTTACACAACTCTGTTGTCCAAGAGACAAGGTACAGGGATGGTATGCTACTATTAATAGCAATGTATGATCATAATATTGTTAATACTGATACTGGATTTTAAAAACATTGTGTTGTGCAAGCTGTAGTCCCAGCTGTTTAGGAAGCTGAGATAGGTGGATGGCTTGAGCCCAGAAGTTCAAGACCAGCCTGGGCAAAATAGTGAAACCCCCATCTCAAAACAAACAAACAAAAAATATTGTGATAGAACTATGTCAAGAGGATGGAGGAAAGAGGGAGTAGGAAGGGGCATTTCTAAATCTTTATCACGCATACTCAGTGATATAGTTTGTTAGAAAACAAAAGAAATGAAGATAGCAAAACATGAAACCACAGAGATCCTCATCACCATGGCAAGAAATTAGCACATAATACCTGATATTGGTAACTTAAGAAATAGCAGTAAAGGAAGGTATTTTAGAAATATAAAAGTAATATCTAGAGGAAATAGCTAGGATTGAAAATGGGTACCCTAAAGATCAGGAATCTGGGTTAGGAAGTGAAAGCAACTGCTATTCTTTTATTACAAGCCTTGTAATAATAAATACTTGACTTTTTAAAACTTTAAACTCCACACGCATCACTTAGTTTGAGATAAAAACAGCCAGACATGGTGGCTCACTCCTATAATCCTAGCACTTTGGGAGGACAAGGCAGGAGGATCTGTTTAAAGGGCAGGAGTTTGAGACCAGCCTGGGCAATATAGCAAGACCCTATCTCTACAAAAAATTTTAAAAAATGTTATTAAATTTACTTCAAAAAGTTTGTCTCTAGAGTTTCTCAGAAAGTTAACTGGAAGGTAAAAACAGCAATTTTATACAAATTAAACAGAAATGAAGTGATTCAGTCACTCAAATTTTTAAAGTAAATATCTAATAAAATGAGAAGTGATTTTGAAATATTTCCTGATATGGTTTAGAAAAAAGAAAAACCTCTAAGTTGCAACCCATTAACGGGTCAATATCAACTTTTTTTTTTTTCAATGAGATAGAAAATATCAGAGTACATCACATGTAGTAAAAAGAGGTAGTGTTTCATAGACTTATTTCAGTTAAATATGTTATGTAGTGGGTTGCAACATAAAACATGCTTCTTTCTGGGGATTATGATTAAAAAAAAACAGTTGGTAAGCCATTGCTCTAACATGTGGAAGTTTCCTGGCTCAGCAGAGGACAGATGCTGGTCAGAGCCGAATTGTTTTTCTTTTCAGAGAAAATAAGAGATACCATAAATAAAGGATAAAAACTGGACATGACAAATGAACTCCTTATCCATCTCGCTGACACATCTCACAAAGCTGTTTTACTCAGTAGCTTTTCTTTTCAAGGCTGAATGCTCTTGCTACCAATTGCAAAGTAAAACAGAGCTTTTTGGGAATTTGCACCCCCCTCCCTACCTGGTGGATCTGGAAGACTGAGACAAGTGCTGCGTGCAGGTAATCATGCTGAGGCTGTTTGGTGTAAAAAACCTGGATTGGATGTTGCCGTCCCTCCAGGTAGAGGACAGGGGCGCCATTGAAATACTGAGAGAACAGGTCCACATCCATCGTAGCTGACATCACAATCACCTACGAAAGACAACAAAGAGGAGGACGGGAAACAAATATTGGGACGGCCTTTCTGTGTCCCTCCCAAGCCTGAAAAGCCGATGATTGAGGCCCGTGCCACCCCTGTCATGGTTAACTTTCTTCCTCAGTTCTGAAGCAGAAAGGAGGAAGCAACACAGGCCTGTTTCCTTAAATATGCTGTACATACTTTGAGGGGCAGTTTCCCCGTTTCCTTTCGCTTCTTCTGTGCAGCTTTCACCACTCCAAAGAGCACGTCTGTGTGGATAGTCCGTTCGTGAGCTTCATCCAAAATCACACAGCTGTACTTCCGAAGCAGGGAGTCTGAAATTGCTTCACGCAGAAGCATGCCATCTGTTAGAAACTTGATCCTGGTGTCTTCTGAGGTGACATCATCAAAGCGCACTGTATAGCCAACCTATGGGAAGAAATGACTTATTCATTCATAAAACACTTGCTGAGCACCCACCGTGTCCAGCACTGGACTAGGCACTTGTGCTGTCACAGTGAATATGACCAACACCAACCCTGCCCTATTCCCTCAGGGAGCATGCATCTAGCTGGGGAGACAGACAATGCATACATTCTTTTAATTGCAATTATGATAAGTATTAGAAAGAACTTAAAATTAACCTCCTATCTCAAGCTATTTAATAATTTCATGGGAAACTATGGATAGCTATGAAAAGATGCTCAAGATGTTTTTGAGTGAAGTGAGCACATACACACACACACATACACAAACACAAGTAAATCTATAATAGGCAGTTTTGATACTCAATATTAATGATACACACTAGAAAAATGCTTGCAATTTTTCCAGAAAGATATATAGATAAGAGATTTAACAGAGGTTACCGAAGCCTTAAAGATGCTCAAGGAAAACAACTAATTTATCCAACTTGAAAACAGATTTTAAAAGCAAGGCACATGGGCCTGATAGCCTGTTGGAGCCTCTGATCTCTCAGGGACTGTAAAGAACTCTGAGGTAGGCCTAAATAACTCAAGAATAGTTAAGAAAGCTACTCACTATGGGAAAAAAAGTCTTATTTAGAAAAATGAAAGGCAGGGGGCACAGTGGGAGAACCGCGTAGTCAAGAAGTACTGAAAATAAAGAAGGAAATCAGGTACCAGCTTCCCAAGTTCAGTTCTCTTCTCATCTGAGACTCTAGTAGCAAGAGAGATGGCAGCCACCCGACGAGGCTGGGTCACAGCAATGACACCCTGGCGGCTGATCCCCCCTTCATACAGGTACTGAGGGATCTGAGTTGTCTTCCCTGAGCCAGTTTCCCCTAGGAAAGAAAACACAGTCTCATTGAAATGCAAAGTGACATAGATTTCGCCAAACATCTCAAAGTCAGAAGAAAAAGATAAAAGAAAATACTCTTGAGTTGGTAAGGCCTCAAGAGAATGGGCACTCCTGCTGGTGGAGTGTTAAGGGGTATTGTTTCTTGGGAGGCCAAACTGTATTTTAATAATCTTTAAAATGTTTATATCCTTTGACCCACAATTCTACTTGCAGAAACCGATTCTAAAGAAATAATTAAAGATGTATGTAAAGATATGGCTTCAAACATGTTTTATTCAACTTTGCCCATGACAGGAAAAAACTGGAAACAATATAAATGTTCAATGGGTATCTTGTGCAGTTAAAACATTAAATAGGCTGGGTGCAGTGGCTCACACGTGTAATCCTAGCACTCTGGGAGGCCGAGGCAAAAGGATCATTTGAGGCCAGGAGTTTGAGACCAGCCTAAGCAAGATTCCCATCTCTACAAAAAATAGAAAAACTAGCCAGGTGTGGTGATACACGCCTGTTGTTCCAGCTACTTGGGAGGCTGAGGCAGGAGTATTGCTTGAGCCCAGGAGTTGGAGGTTGCAGTGAGCTGTGATGACGCCACTGTATTCTAGCCGGGGTAATAGAGCAAGACTCTGTCTCCCCGCCTCAAAAAAAAAAAAAAAATTACATAAAATAAGACTGTTATATACATTTGTATGTATTGACATGAAGAGACATCCACTCATGCACTGCAGCCTTCACAAACTCTTCGCCATTCCGCAGCCTGCTGCTTTTTTCCAAATCCTCCACCTTTGCCCACACTATTATGAATACCTGTCCTCACACTGACTGCCTGGCAAACTACAGGATGAGTCAGGCCTCAAACTCGCTCCCCGGGGGCTGCTCGGGTGGCCCTCCCCTGGGCTCCTTGGTTCCTTGTTCATCTCTCTTCTAGCACTGACCACCCTACATTGTACAGAAGTGTTTAAATGTGTCTGTCCTCCTCCAATACCTGAAGCTCCTGGAGGGCACAGAGGGTCTGAATGTCTCTTAAGTAACCGGTAAATGTTATTTCCTACCCGATGTGTGTTCCTTTAACAACGCCTAATTAGAACAAAAAAAACTCAGCAAAGCTGTACATCCTTCTCCCTTGCTACCACCACACTTCTCTGACCTCAGAGTCCTACAGTCCCACTATTAGTGCATTTTCTCCCAGTCCATCAGTACTCCCCATCTTGCCCGCTCATCCTTCCTGACCCAGCTAAGAATTTCATTATTTTGCAATCTTCCCACTGAATCCACCAGGTAAAACCTGAAACTTGGATCAATGTCTCTCTGCCAATCTTTCCTGCTCTTAACCAGGGCAACCGAGCATTGCTAAGGTCAAATACAGGTTGAGTATCCCTTTTCTGAAATGCTTGGGACCGGAAGTGTTCTGGATTTCAGATTTTTTTGAATTTTGGAAAACCTGCATTATACTTATGGGTTCAGCACCCCAAATCTGAAAATCTGAAATCCAAAATGTTCCAAAAATCCCAAACTTGTTGAGTGCACAACATGACATTCAAAGGAAATGCTCATTGGAATATTACAGATTTTGGATTTTCAGATTTGGGACGCTCAAATTGTAATTTGGCTGTGTAGAAGCAAACCTGAGTTTGTAGTGGGGCCAAAATGCAGCCAGGCACCAACACTACCATCAGTCTTTTTCTTGTTTTTACAGCCTGTCGTCTGTCTCCATCCTCCCTAAGGGTCTATGTGAAGCCACGTGACTCCCTTTCTCAGCAGAGCTCCTGTACCTGTTTCACAGGAAAGGTGAGGTTCTCAAATGTGATCTCCCTCTGCCTTCCCCTACAAGCTTTTCTGCAATCACACTATTCTCACTTCCTTTCTCCAGACCCATAGCCTCTTAGATAGGAGTCGTCCTCTTCTAGGCCAGCACTGCATCTAGCCCTTGCTGCCAAGTGCACCTCTTCCCCATGCCTCCTGATCTTTACTCTGTTAGCTCCGTTCCATCTTCACCCTCCCCGTACTGAGTTCTTTCCCTCAACTATGAACACAGGTGGCCCCCAATTTATGATTTTTCAACATTAGGATGGTGCGAAAGCAAAGTAGAAACTGTATTTTGAGTATCTATATGGCCATTCTGTTTTTCATTTTCTGCATAATATTCAATAAGTTATATGCAATACTCCATAATTTTGTTGTAAAATAGGCTTTGTGTTATATGATTTGGCCCAATTGTAGGCAAATGTAAGCGTTCTGAGTACTTTTAAGGTAGGCCAGGCTAAGCTATGATATTCTGTAGGTTAGGTATATTAAATGAATTTTCGACATATTTTCAACTTACGATGATGGGTTTATCAGGACATAGCCCCATGGTTAAGTTGAGGAGCTTCTGTACTTGCAAGTTCCTCTCAGCTTCCCTCCTTCTTTTCAAAACAGAAGCCTGTTTCCACTGCCTTTGTCCCCTCACCTCCTACTTACTCTTCAGCTCAATGACAAATCAGCTGTTACCCCCACAGCTCTGTTGAAATAGCTGTCAACGGGATCCACAATCATCAATACCCCACATCCAAGTCCAGTGGGCATTTTTTTTTTTGCCCACATATTACTGGACCTCAATGTTGCATCTTTTCACTCCCTTCTTACAACCCTCTATTCCTTTGACTACCAGCTCTCCCAGGGCTCCTTTCCCTTCCGTAGTAGCTCATCCTTCATTCAGTAGCTCCTCTTACTTAAATGTTGAGGATCAAAAGCCCTTGAAATCAGTCTTTGCCCCACAAGGCTGCCTCTTTTCAGGGACCAGAAACTACTACTTCCCATTCAAAGGGATTGTTTCCAGTCTTTCAGGCAGGCTCTGCCCTCTGCCTGGAATGCCCCCTGTCCGGGACCACCTCCCCAGACGTCTCCACACAGCCTGGATCATATCCACTCTTCTACCGAAAGCCCCCAGTGGGCCCCTCCACCCTTTCACACGGAAGGTGAGTCTTTGCCTACCCAAGCCGGTCACTCCCAGGGAGCTGTCAGCGCCTCCAGGGCAGGACTGTGCACTCTACTCCGATGCCCTTCTCTCGGGCTGGCACAGAAAAAACGTTCAGGTTTGTTGAAGAAACGAACGAAATGGTGTGAGAGGCACCTAAGAAACACTGTTCTCGAAAAGCCAGGAAGGGAGAGCAAGGGCCCGCCGGCGAGGCCACTCACCGATGAGGACGGCACTGTCCAGATTTCGGAGCTGGGCCAACAGTTGCCCCCGCGCCTGGAAAATGGGCAGACTCCGGCGCTGCAGCTCCACGGCCTCACGGTAGGGACTGGCCGAGGGCTGGGCTAGGGGTGGCTGCTGCCTACGGCCTCCTCCACCTTTGCCGCCGCTGCCCGCAGTCATCAGCATCACCACTCGCCTCCCGGGAGGGAAGGACCCAGCGCGGCTCGGAGGCCCAGAGCCCGGCCGGAATCTCTTGGCCGGCGGGAAGCCCGCCTCCTCCGGCATGTCGGGAGGGCACCGCGGCGGGAAGCGCAAGCGCCGCCAGCTCCTGCCCCTCGCAGGTGAGGACAGCGAGCGCGCACCGCCCCTTCCCCGCCACGTGCTAGCTGCTCCAGGCGACCACCGATGATCTCACGGCCACTCCCAGCCTTTAGGAAAGGGACTACAACTCCCAACATGCATTGGCTGGGGCGGGGTGGGGGGGAAGGCTTTCACTTCCTGCGGACGGAAAAAGCAGGGGTCTGAGGTACAACCAGAAAAAGACCCGGAGCGACAACCGCGAAAGACAGCGTATGTGGTTCCGCTGGACCGTAGTCTCGGATAACGACGTTCTTTTTTTTTTTTGTTACAGTAACACTTCTTTCTAGTAAACACACGTTTTTCCCTTCTCTGTCGTCAATAAGTCACTCTTCAAGGAAAGTACTTAATTCTACAAACTCAAGGAGAAGCACAAACATTTGCATCATTTAATTCTCTACACAACTTACAAATTATATGGTAGATACTGATATTATTCCCAATTTACAGTAAAGAAACTGAGTCATCTGAAATTACTTAAGGTCATTCAGATGTCACAAAATCTTAAGTTTGAAAAGGATATTGGTGATCTTGTGTTACAGAAGCGGAAAGCAAATTCTATGATTCTATGACAACCATGTATTTTCCTCAGTGACTATTCCAATGAATGTAGTCTCCTCCAGTAATACAAGCAAAGAGGGAGTTCAATGGAACTAAAATTGTCCTTTACCTTCCCTTTTCCCCAACCATTCCTGCCTGACTCTCAAGTTCTCTACATGGCTCTGTTAACTGAAAAAAAATTAACAAAGTGTATACTTTGGAAAAAGGAGAGCTTTATTTTTCACTAAGGGTAGCAACCTGTTGAGCGGCCATTCCAACAGGTTGGGAAGCAGAGCCACAGCCAGAAGCCAGGCACAGGTGCTTCAAAGAAGAGACAAAGGCAACAGGAGTTTATACCGAGAGGGGTGGTGAAATATATACATATTCAGCAAGCCATAGGAGGAGTTATGAATATTTATGAAAGGAAACCATACACATGTAATTGTGCTTTCTTTCTCTCATTCTTTCATGGCTGGAAACTCAGTTTTAAGGTGTTTTGGGGGTCCCCTTGTCCAAGAGGGATCCAGTTAGTAGAGGGTTTAGGATTTTATTTTTAGTTTACAGCTCTTCGGTTCCATCACACACTCCAACCAATGAAAAGATTCAGAACTCCAACAGGGAAAATAGCATATAATTTGTTTCTCCTTTCCCTCCTAAATTAAAAGCTCTTAGATGATTAGCTAATTAGCTACAGAAAGACTGGCAAGTAGCTGCTTGTTCTGCATACAGGAAATGTGATTTCCAGAGAATACATTAGAAGCTTCAACCCCTGATGGACATCTTAAATTCATTTCCATGAAACTCACCCTCTGTGTGAACCTGTTAAAAATTCTCCTTCCCCTTTCCTCCAGGTGGGAGGTAACTTTCCTCTAGTTGCTGACAGTATAGTGTCAAGAGGGGTTACTGAAAATGTGCATGTTGAACCAATAGTGGATACGTGTTTAAGAATAAATTGACAAATTTTTGATTCCTACCCCCCTAAATATTAACTTAGAAAGGCAACCCAAAACTACAAGGTTATTTAGTTATGTTAACTCTCAAATTATGGACCTTGAGTTAGTATAAGACAGATCCCACCCCTTTTTCCCAGTTTGCTTTCCAGAATAACCTAATATGGGAGTCATATATTCCAAATGATTACAAGAATTTATGTAAAAATATTATAAATGGGTGAAATCATCTCTCGATAGAGCACATGCCCTTCTCTAGATACAGCCAATAATCACTTCTGGTCAATGACTATCATGCAGGCCTGCTATTGCCAGATCTTCCAGTTTTTTCAAGAAAAGCCAAAAATGAAGATTGTCATGTGAAATCTGTCAATTTTATTAATAAATGTTGGTTCAGCTGGGCATGGTGGCTCACGCCTGTAATCCCACCACTTCGGGAGGTTGAGGCTGGATATCATTTAAGGTCAGGAGTTGGAGACCAGCCTAGGTGACGTAGCAAGACCCCATCTCTACAAAAAATAAAAAAATTAGCCAGGCATGGTGGTGCACGTCTGTCCTCCCAGCTACTTGGAAGACTGAGGTGGGAGGATCGCTTGAGCCCAGAAGTTCAAGGCTGCAGTGAGCTATGATTGTACCACTGCTCCAGCCTGGGTGACACAACAAGACACTATCTCTAAAAATTAAAAAAAATATTGGCTCAATTAAAAAAAATAGTACAGGCAAAACAAAGCACATAGGTAGGTAATCTATCCATAATCTCTGGCCTAATGACGCAGCTATTCTGTAGCCTCAGGGCTAAGAAAACCAAAGAGTTGAAAAATTAAATCTTGTATAAGCATCAAGCCAGGTTGCCCACATTTCTCCCATTAGCAGTCTGAAATCTGCTGCGCCTCTTAAATTAAAGTCTCTTGTGGTTCAGTATGCAGATGCTGAAAAGCTAATAACTATTCAAAGAATATCCTGGCTCTTCCTCTAAAAGGTGAAGCATCAGGCACATTTCATTCTTCACTAGTCTGGGATGGTCTGTGAACTTAACTATCCAGTCTGACCATGACCATTCCAGCTGGTAGTTACCTTGGCTTCTATGACCACCAAACTATGGCCTTTGATCATGTTCAGTTTTGCTCCATCCCACTTCCAGAGACTAACATAAGCTTCAGCAACTAGGCACAAGCTTGCATGCATACACATTAATCCCTCTATAATTAAAAATACCAGATAATAGTCTGCTGATCAATAAACAAAGTATTTATTCAGCACCCATGTGCCAAGCACTGTGCTAGGCACTGTGGTGGATACAAAAATTAAGACATAGTCCCTGCCCTTAAGGAGCTTACATTCTCATGAGGGAGACAAGACTAATATACATATACCAGCTAGGAACAGTACAAGACAATATATAATTTGGTGTAAGAGTATGTCATACAGACTTGAAGCTTTATAGGGGTTCAAAGAAAACGGACGATGAAATAGACCTTACGTCAAGATTTCTTGAGGAGTCAGGAACGATGCCAGGCCTTCAAGGACTGAAGAAACTTAAATTAAGGTTCCCGTTAGGTATTAATAGAAGTGGGAGTAAGGTTCAGAAAAACAAAAAGTGTGCATTTGATGTGGGAGCTTAGAGCTTACCAAGAAGTCCCTGTGGATTTCTGAGCAGAGAAGGGACTTGATCGTCTGAGCTTCAATAGCTTTAATGCAAACTCATAAAATATGTAAGTACCTTAGGGACACCCTGCAGAACACAGAAAATAATGGCAGGATCACAACAATACAAGTGGAACTCACCTGTCAAAGAAAACATAGCCGCAACACAAAAAACACTGGCAGGATAGATGACAACAATTCTAGAAAGCCCATTACCCAACATGGCAATAGCTCCACTATTTCCTAATTTTCAGAGGCCCCAGGGACAGAGTGAGGGTTTCATTACCAAGACCCAGGACTGGGTGCCCTGCTTTGAGAAACTACATGAGAGGTATGAAAGATATTAGGATGTACAAGAGTGACACAGAAAAAGAACAAGTGGAAGAGAAACAAACAGAAATCCATGGTGAAAAAAACATACACCAAAATGTACATAAAATGTATCTCCTAGGGAGATGAAATTTGCATATCCATTTATTTTTAAATGAACGTATTTCTGTAACAAAAAAAATCTATGCCTTAATCAGGTGTGCTTTTCAGTATTACTGGTAGAATCCAGGAATCCTTCAAGTTATGTGTAGGTAAGGTTAGTTGGTTATAAAATTTCATATATCAAATCTTGCTTTAAATTGACTTGGATTATGAAAAGAAAGTATGTTCTCAAATAATCAAGATTGAGAGGTAAATTGGGGAAGAAGGATTTTTCCTTACGTCCAGGCAAGCATAAGTATCCTGTCAAGCAACACAAGGATAGGGATGGTGGTAGTGGGACTGGCCAAACTGGTAAGAGGTGATTGAAATTATCACTGTCAGGACACAGTGTAGTCACATAGCATGGCACCCTGCCACTAGGAATTTACATGCTATAAAGTCAAATAAACCAAAATCCCGTAACTGACTGCCTTTAGGCTATACATTCAAAATGTTTTCTGCTCTACCCAATCATTAATATGTACAGATAGTCCCTACTAAAATGAACAGTCAGTTCATAGACTTTAGGATTAAAATTTTACCACAAAAATTCTATTAATTGGATAACTCAATGTTAACTCAGGAATCCTCAGCACCAGATTGCATGGGGAAAAAAGTTAACTCAGGAGAACAAATAAAACTAGAGAAATTCATTTCTAGCCCAAAAACAGTTTAAAAAAAAAAAGATTCTAATGAAAGTCACTGATAAAGCTTTCTTGAAGAAAACAAGACATGATAAAACTTAAGAATCCCATAAGGATTATATACTCTGAGAGTGGCATTTAAATTTTAAAAAGATTTCTTAAACTGTTTAGGAAAAAAAGCAATCCCATTGACCCAAGTTCCATAAAAATCACAACATACGTATTCAAATAGTAACATGTAAAATATTTAAATTCCATCTCTATGTAATTCCATTTAAAGATATCAAAATACTTTTCACCTCACAATCTGAAAATTCCCATTTAGGATGTGTATTATGTTTAATCTAAGCTTACGTTGATCTTTCTGAGGGAAATCTCACACTCTAGAAAGCTACTCCTTAACCAAGGTTGAACTACTGCTGACAATCCAGTTTTGGGAAGGCGTCCTGTGCCTGCACACTGTTTATGAAAGCTAATTGAAATCACCTGTTTCCTAGAGGTACCCTTTTCACTTTTCTGGGATCTCTGAGTTACCTAAGCACTGTGAACACAAACCTGAGACCCAAGATAGACTGCATACTTCGGGCAATATTTATTGAACCACAGGCAGGAAGTACCTATTTCTGTGGACCCTAATTTCTACCTCATTGGAAAGGTAATCCAAGTACATGGCTCTGAAAAGGTTCTTAGCTTTTTATGAAGCAAATGACAAATGTTAACCAAAGATCCATGAGGAACATATGCTCAACTGATACCTGTTCATCTGGCTCCAAACCAACATTATAACTTGTTTTCCAGGTCTAATGAAAATCGTCCTGTAGTTTTCCAAAAATGTAGTCATTAACAGTCTTTCCCTGGATATTTCTTAATGGAGAAACGTAAGCAAAGTAAATAAGATGCCACACGAGCTTTTTGTTTACAGTTGACTTTCCTATAACTGAATTCCCGCTGCTGCAAGAACCGCCCTCCCCCTTTCCACCTCCACAACTTGAAGTTCTGCAAAACCCAGATGGAGAACAAACAATCTGGATGACAGAAGTAAATTGTCTTCCTACTGAGGCTCACATTTTGAATTAGTAAAATGTATATAGCTACAGCGTAACAGCCACATATTTCCAATCTTGAAATGAAATTCAGTCGAAAGCTGTGAAGACACAGGAAGGGCAGGCATGTAAACTGATGAGCTTGAGACCTATGCAGGAGAGCTAGAATACATTATAATTTAAAAGATCACACACAAAAGCTTTAATACAGTGAGAGAGAGATGGAATTCAGTTTTATTTTGTCCTCTCTGAAACTTCCATTTACACCATGGCCTGGTCTATCAAAAAAGAGGAAGAAAAAGCCCTGCCTTATACCATAGAATTCAAGTACTCATGTACTTGTTAAAGGTGGCAGGGTATTTGTTTCTCCAGTTTTTTGGCTCCAAGAGATTACACTTTCAGTACCAGTGTAGTGAGGAACCACTGGCAAACTGCTGGAAATGTCTTCTGGATTAGTCAGTGTACCATTTCATAAAGTGCTTCTGGAGTTAAAATCTGTCAAACCATCAAAAGTGTCCACACTTTTGCAAAAAAGGATAAAAGAATCCCAATGGGTATTTCACGGAGTCCTTCCCAGTAGGATCCCATTATTGGCACTGCTGCTTTAACCTCCGAGGCGTTGGCCCTCACCCCAGTCAAAGCCTCCTGGCCGCTCTTCAGGTAGTGGATTGTAATTTGGATCCTCATCTGGTGTATCAAAAATAGCTTTCCTAAAAGACAGGTGACAGATATAATTTAGTCCCAGAGTCATCTTAGGACCTAAGTACTGCAAGGTTAGTTCAGCTCCCACGGTCTCTACCAATGGATAAACATTACATTTCCCTGCCAATTAAGTAGTTATCATATCTTAAAAGTATCCATAAGTATTTAACATTTACATTAGCTTTTGCCTCTTTTACTCATTTTTACTACAAAAGTAATCCATGTTAATTGTAGAGCAAAAAGGAAATATAGATGAGCAAAATATCCTAAATCCCCAGAGATAACTACTCTTGATGTTTTAATTATTCTTTTGGAATTTTTACACATGTAATTTTACAAAAGTTAGATCACAATACTTCTGTTTTATAACCTGACTTTCACTTAATTTATCATGAATGTTTCCCCATAACCAAGGTATCACCCAAGTGTCCATCGACAGATGAATGCATAAACAAAATATGGTATATACATATAATGGATTATTATTTGCCTTAAAGAGGGAGGAAATTCAGACATATGCTACAACATGGATTAACCTTGAGGACATATGCTAACTGAAATAAGCCTGTAACAAAAGGACATATACTATATGATTCCACTTATATGAGGTACATAGAGTAGTCAAATTCATAGAGAAGTCAAATTCATAGCGACAAAGTAGAATGGTGATTGCCAAGGGCTGGGGGTCAGGACAATGGGGAGTTGTTTAATGAGAACAGAGTTTCAGTTTTGCAAGATGAAAAGAGTTCTATGGATGATAGTGATGGTAGTACAAGAATATGAATGTACTTAATGCCACTGAACTGCATATTTAAAAATGGTTAAGAGGACAAATTCATGTGACATGTTATTTCACCCCAATTAAAATTTTAAAAATTTAACAAGCTTTCCCAAGAAAAATTACCACAGAGCATAGGAAGGGACAGTAAATGTCCAAAAGACTTTTTAAATACTATTATATAGTAATTCAAAATCTCATTAAGGAAACAAACCATTAAAACAGCATCCTCTATCTGCTCTTATATTTCTAACTGCAATTGCCTACAGTTGGTAAAATTAGAAATGTACCTGAAAACTTCTAATCTATACTGGAGTCAGAAAAAGTATTTCAAAAAAAGCTTTTAAAATTCTTACAAATTAACAATAAAAACAAACACACTAATAGAAAAGCAAGCGAAGGGCTGAATAGGTAATTCAAAAAGGAAATCCAAGTGGTCAGGAAACATGAAACCGTTTGCTCTCGCAATAAAGGCAAGTATATCAGAAACCGAGATGCCTTCGACTTCCTAAACATTTGATGGGGCAGAACAAAGTAGGTGTAGCCTTAGTGGCCCAGAGCAGGATGGGTGTAGGGGGAGTAGCCTGGTACAGGGAGTCAAGAGCCCAATTGGATCATGCACACAGGGAGGTGGCCTAATGAGGATGTCAGCCTGAGCATGACAAGGGCATTGCATAAGATGGCAGCCTAGCCTGGGGCATCTGAGGGTGAGAGAGAACAAGGCATCCACATGGGGGAGGGGGCTGATGACAGACTGGTTATATATGGGAGCTAATTAAGTAAGTAAACATAATCATGATAACTGGAATGAGGTTTTTTACTGTCAGTGGAAAGGACAGATGGAAAAAGGGTGGTATATTCACACAATGGAATACTACTCAGCAATAAAAAGTAACAAATTCTGATACATGCAATGACACAGATAAATTTCAAAAACATGAAGGAAAGAAGGCTTATACAAAAGAGTTTGATCATACTATATATGATTCCACTTGTAAATCTGTAGAACATGCAAAGTTAATCTATGGTGGAACAAAATAAAAATAGCAATTGTTTCTTTGGGGACAGGGGTAATGACTGACAGGGAAGGGACATCAGGGAACTTTCTGGTTGATGGCAATTTTGTCTTAATAGTTACGCAGGTTTGTGCATTTGTAAAAACTCCTTAGTTGAAACACCTATGATTTGTGTATTTTGTTGCATATAAATAAATACTGAACTCTAGTTAATGATATATGCATGAAGTACATAGGGAATTAAGTACACATATAATGGTACATAAATTTTGATGGATGGATAGCTGTGCAAAAAGTAAGAATAGTAAAATATAATTATAGAATCCATGTAGCAAGTCAATGAAATTTGCTGTACAATTTTTTCCTGATTTTCTATAAGTTTGGAAATTTTCATAATAAAACACTGGAAGAAAAATATATAAAGCAAAAAAACTAGAATAAACCAGGTAGGGTTGTACTGGAACTGGGAGTTATCAGTATAAACCCATGTTTTAAAAAATATTTGGACAAATGAAGCTCCACTAAAAAAAAACCAGAGATCTAAAAATATTCATGTATATATACTATTATGCATACATATAATTCTATTGTTTTGTTCACTGAAAGGATCAGGAAATAGCAATACTCCAATAGCAACGAACACATTTAGCACCCAGATCTTGGCTTCTAAATACCATTCTTCACTACAAAGGAACTAGGCTCCTTGAAGAAAACAGATGATTCTAGAACTGAATCAAGGAGAGCACAAGATGAGCCTGGTTTATCTTAATGGGCCAGAACAATAAATTGTTAAAAAACAAAAAACAATGGGGACATGTTGAAAAGGACTCAGAAGACAGTTTGAAGGGTTTCCCCATTGGCTAAATCTGGGACAATATGAACATCAAAATAAATAATGATAATAAGGGATTATGATCCATGAATACAGTATGAAACCGTGACTCCACAAAGATATAAATAAATGAATTGAATTTTGTTTTTGAGACAAGGTCTCACTCTGTCGTCCAGGCTAGAGTGCAGTGCCATTATCATAGCTCACTGCAAGCTCAAACTCCTAGGCTCAAGAGATCCTCCTGCCTCAGCCTCTTGAGTAGCTGGGACTACAGGAGCATACAACTGACCAGTTAATTTTTCTATTTGTTTTTGTAGAGATGGGGTCTTGCCCTTGCTCAGGCTGGTCTCAAATTCCTGGCCTCAAGAAATCCTCCTGTCTTGGGCTCCCAAAGTGCTAGGATTTCAGGCGTGAGCCCACCGCCTCAGCCCAGAATTGATTTAAGAGGAAAAGGATATTTACATAGCCTCAAAGTACCTTTCCACAAAACACTTAATTACAAAAGAAAAAACAGTAATTTTACAGTGGAGAAGCTTGGCAGACACCTTAACTAATCAAAGTCATTACCACTACTTTGACAAATATAACAAATTGAAATATTGTGCTAAGAGGCTGCAATTAGAATGCAGTGTCACTTGTCTGATATTCCAGCCAAAAATGCAAAACCTGAACCTAAATGTGAGGGAACATTAGACAAACTCATACTAAGAGACATTCTGAAAAATGGGCCCAGGATCCTCAAAAATATCAATGTCATGAAAGTCAAGACTGAGCAGGTGTTCCAAACTGAAGGAGAATAAAGAAACACGACAACAAAATACAACACCTGAATCTGAACTGGATTCTTTTGCCATAAAGAATGTTGTTTAAGACAGCTACCAAAACTAGAATTGGGTCTGAGTACTAATGTTTACTTCCTGATTTTGATTCTGTAGAAGAATATCCTTATTTATAGAAAATATATATTAAAGGGGCTCAGGGGTCATTAGATTCACGATTTACTTTTTAATACCTAAGGGGAAAAAGTCCTTTGTACTGTATTTGCAGTTTCCTATAAATCCGAAATAGTTTCAAATTTTTTTAAAAAAATCATAAAAAACAGTGAGAAACTATCTTATAGCTATCAAACTAGGAAAGGGCAAATAAAATACCTCCCTTTTTTAATGAGGGCATGGAGAGATGACACTTACACATTGCTGGTAGAAATATAAACTTGAACATTACCAAACACCTGTTTTGTTGGTGTTTTGGTAATAAACAAAATAGCAATTTCACTTCTAGGAAGTTATCCTTTGGAAATAATTACGGACATGTGCAGTGATTTAACTACAAGGTTTTTCATCTCTCCAATTATAGAAGGGAAAATCAAGAACTAATGTCAACGTCCACCAATAAGGGACAACTGACATAGTAAAATTATGCTGTACTCTTACCATGGAATATCATGTAGCTGTTATAATTTTATAAGACACATATGATGGAAAAATGATTATGAAGTTTAAAAAGGTTATAAAATAGCTATTTTTTTTTTTTTTTAGAGACAGGGTCTATGTTGCCCAGGCTGGAGTGCAGTGGCTATTCACAGGCACAATCACAGTGCATTACAGCCTCAAAGTCCTGACCTCAAGCAATCCTTCTGCCTCAGCCTCCTGAATAGCTGGGACTACAGGTTCAGTGCACACCACCACACCCAGCTAATTTTTTTCATTTTTTGTAGAGATGGGGTCTCGCTATGTTGCCCATGCTGGTCTCGAACTCTCGGCCTCAAGTGATCCTGCTGCTTTGATTTCCCAAGTGCTGGGATTATAGGCACAAGCCACTGCCCTGGCCAGGCTCAGTTATTTTTCACAAGTAAACAAACAGTAAAAGACTGAAGAATACATATTAAAATGGTAACGACTGCTATATCTAAATGGTGGGATTATGGATACTTTTACTTTTTTCTTTTTGCTTAACTATTCTACAACAAACATTTTATAACAAAAACATTTTATTCCTCAAGTGTCCTTTGAATAAGAAAGGACTTATTTAAAATCATATGACTGGTCAGTGGAACAGCTATACCTGGTTTCCAGTCCAAACTTATTTCTACTCTACTTCACTACTTATCTCAACCACCTGCTTGGCAGGCCATAAATTCCACCATTAGAAATTTTCATCAGTTTTGCCCATTTTGCCACCTCACTTCTCGAAACTTGGACAGCAGCTTTTATAATACCAGCAGGCCTCTCCAGGGACAGGAAGTTCTAGCAGTCATCCGGGACGATTTACCAAGTCACCCCCATGATATCCTGAGCCTGTTAACCTCACTCTTGCCACAACCCCGAACCGTCTGCTCCTACCCAATCCCAGTGCTCCTCAACTGCAGCCAGGTTGCTCAATCTGCAAATATTTACTGATCTGAACTGTGTGTACTAGGAGCTATGGGAGCCCCAAGAAAACACAGATCATGGACCCTGTTCTGGTTTGTCTGCAAGGAACACATGACCTGGTGTTAAATACTCACAAAATAGATGGTGTTTTCAGAATTCTTATTCCACCAGGCTGATTGGGAAACACATCTTCCAAGAAAAAATATATGTGTCCAACTGCAATCCCTAGAGTCACCCAGAAAGAAAGGATGGAGGATTAAGATTTCTATTGCAGGTGAACCTACCAACATAAATTACTTTATTTAGGATAAATGTCAGTATAGTTATTAGATATTAGTGAAAATTATAATCTTTGAGATGTTACTAAAATACAATCCTATAATAGGTACATATGAAGGCCAGACAGAATAAACATGAAAAATAGTGACAAAATAAATTTATAGGTAAAATAATACGAAAAGTAGTGATAAGGCTCTTACCCAAGAGGTCCACAATGATTGAGTTCCCCAACAATAAGGAAAACCCCATGAGCACCCAGGGCAGAAAGGGGGCCTGGAAGTTGAGAAGGCCAAAGAAGTTCATGCGGACATATGGGTTCCTTCGGCTCCACACGTAGACAAGCATTATCGTAAAGGCCTGGCCCAAGAAAACCAAGCTCACAAACAAACCGAAAAGCTAGCAGATGGCATTAAGGAAAATATCAACATTAAAAGCATAATAGGGAAAACTTAGCAACAGAACTAAAGATTGTGTTCTAACAAAAGTGTGAATTGGAAAAGTTGAAAAGTTACTTCTTTAGAATAGACAGAAAAAAGCCTAAAAAATAATTACCCAGAGCAATTAGGCAAAAACTTACTGAGGCTAAATTATCTGGATTACAGTTACTTCTAACTCATATTCTGCTTTAGTGAAGTTCTTGCCTCTTTGGAAAATGTTTTAATTCCATGGTCAATAATTACATTAAAGCTCACTCACCATTAGCACCTTTACAGAGGTGAATAAAGCCAGCTGGAACAAGACTATCTCTCTGACAGTACTACCTCCAAGTCTGTTGTACAGATCAAAAGTATTTTTTTTTTTAAATAATTTACCAGTCTGATAGTGACCAAATAAATGTCTTACCAACTTAGTTTAAAAGTGAAGTACACTCATAACAATGATATAACTGATGCTTAATAGTAACCCACCTGGGTTAAAAGTTCCTCTGACTTGCTCACAGTAGAAAAGCATCCTGTCCAATCTCTAGGCTTGAAAAGCTGTCACAGAAAATGTGCTGTAAAATAAATGGTAGTTCCCTGAAGCTAAAATCTGTAGGTCTACTTTTTACCTGTTTGTTCAGAATATCTGGTGAGTCATGGGAGACAGAGGAAAAGCTTTAGGAAGAGACAGGGTGTCCTTTAACAGTTTACTGTATTTGTTCTGTTTATTGAAGGATACGGTCATTAAGAATCCACCAAAAAGGAACATAAATACAAAGTCTGCTGTCCGACCTCGGAAAGAGCCTTCTTCTAGCATTCGACAGTAACGATATCTTAAGTTCCAAGTTAAGAAAATGTTAAGCACACAAATATGAAGAAAGTAAAATCTAATGTTACCACTTTAAGTCCACCTGGACTCCATATTATTAAGAAGTCAAGCCTTTCTTTCTAGAAGAATGTTTGAGTGGTAATGTGATTACTCTACTTTTACCAGGTATTTTAGGCAAGGTCAAAATCTGCACCATATTTTACAGACTGTCCCTTGCTGGGGAATGAATCCTGATGCTGCATAAAAATGCTTCTAGACACCTGTTAAACATTTTCAAATTTGTATTGTCTTTTCCACACTCAGCCAAAACTTAATTTGTACCATCTTTGTTTCTCCATGACCTAACTTTAATACCTCTGTCAATAAAGATGGATTATGTTAAAAAAAAAACTTTATTAGAAACTTACCAGAATGATATACTATATAGGAGACACAGGAATCCTGTCACCCCTACAAGGCCCTCTATGTCCACTGCAGATGAGCTGAACTGTAACTCCCCTCTTAATCCAGAGGGTCGGGGTGGAGGAGGAATGCCCTGCTCAGTTGGCCAGAGCATGGCTCTTCCTCTCTTTCAACAAACCAGAACACAGCGAGCCTGGCAGACATAGCACTGTCTCTTCAGCCAGTAGAACCAGCACCAAGATCCAAGGAGATCTCAAGTTCTCCATTTCATGAACCCACTCCCAAACCCATGCCAAAAATCTGTTAATTGAATTATCACTGTATTCAGGTTGTGTTTTACCACTTTGTACCTGCTGATGTTATTTTGGAAGTATGCCTCGATGAAATCACTTCTCCCCTCCCTTGGTCAGATTTGTAAGCAACTTAAGGGCAGAAATGATACCTTTTTACGGTCAAAACCTCCCATCTGAACAAACAGGGTCCTACAAACACTTTCAAAACATTACTATCTAACTACTCTATGTACCACTGACCCAGAAGTTGCAGCTAAGATGGTACCAAAAATAAATACCAGCATTAATAGTTTCAACTTAATATTGTACTTAAGTAAATCTAAAGTTTTGATGCTGACCCCACTTAATAAAGGATACAGAAAAATCATGTTAAATAAAAAATTGAATCCAACTGGCCCAAAAAATAAGAAATTGGTGATTAACCTCCATATCTGTTAAAAAAAAAAAAATCCAGAGAAAGATGGATTAAGTAAAACATATTACTAGGAAACATTTCTATATTAAGACAAAAAAGACTATGATGGTTGAAAGACCTTGGACACAGAGATGTTTTGTTCTGAACCAAAACCTGGGGCACACAATCTGATACTGGATTTCTGTGCTGCTTTTAGTTGAAAGTCTGAAAGATATCATTTGGACCATGAAATTCATAAAAATAGGACAGAAGATTGAAATTGTCATTGTCTTTTAAAAAGCCCACATCACACACTCAGGTAAATTATAGAAAAAGTTTGATGGAAAGACTAGTTTAATTTACAGAAAACAGCACTTTCATCTATGGAGTATCACAATATAATGAACAGTCTTGAGATACCAGAGAAAAACTTCAGGGACATAAATATAAATTGCCAAGAAGTGGTTCTACATTAGGCAGTCAGAAACATCCAGAGAAAAGGATAATTCTCATGTAAATACTCAAGTTCTAGTCTACACAAATGGCCAACTCCCTACAATAACTAATGCTCTAATAATTAGAGTCTAATTAGGAGATACAAGGACACTCATTTTCTTGCTGGAAACTCTGATACACCCTTCCCTACCTGACCCATCCACACCCACAAGAACTACTGACAATGGTAGAGTATTTAACATTTTAAAGTGTTTTAACATAGTCTACTATCTCCTATGATCAAAAAAATCCTATGAGACAAGCAAGCCGGTACTACCTTATTTCAAAGATAAGGAAACTAAAAGAACTGAATAACTTTAAAATGGCTTGCCCAAGGCTCCATAGCTTGTAGACGGAGACTCTGATCTCAAAATCTAGAACTCCAAATGACTTGATGCACAATGTCATCAAGAGTTTAACCCCAGGCAAAGGTAAACCAAGCAAGCCAGTAGAAAGCAAGGCTTGGACAGCTCCCAGCAAAGGCCATGCATGTGACTACTGAAGGAAGAAGACAGTGACAACAGATGACAGGACTGCTTTATGCATTAAATTCTTGAGAACTGGTAACTACTAAAGTTGAAACAATTCAGTTCTTCATAATAACTATATCTCAAATTTTAAAGTCCTCATCCTAATGAGGAGACAAGCACATAAATAAGTGCAAATAAGGGTGAGAGATGCTCTAAAACTAAGGAGGATGAATACAAGAAGGCTACACAAAAGCTGCATTTTGAAAGGCAAGCTAGAGTTTAGTGGGCATAAAGTGAATGAAACACATTTCAGACAGAGGGAACAGCATGTGTAGAAGCAGAGTTAATTGGCTTCTGGGTCCCTCCCTCCACTCCAACTATAACCTGTATAATCATCCTGGAACAGCAAAATACATCTTTCTTTTAGTATTTTTATCGCTGGAAAGGACTATTTCTCACTGGAAAGGACCATCTCTCACTGTAATCTAATAAACCAGCACGTTGTTTTAGATGTTGATCTCTTAGAGTTTTGTTAGTATGATCTGATCCCTGGAAGATGGATCAACTTAAAAGCATTAATGAAACTGAGTTTCTGAACTGGACCACAGTGATAACACCAAGGTGGTGGGTGCACCCAGGTGGTAACTGGACAAAATTAGGCCATCATGTGAGACTGTCTCCTCCTTGAGCAGCTATCTGGTCAGTCTCCTCTTAAATTACAACATTGTACTCTAGACCAATGATACCCTAATAAAGGACCTGGACACATCAAAACTAAGCAAGGAACTTTAAAAATACAACACAGATTCTTAATTTTTACCCCTGCGAATTCCGATTTGGTACATGAAGAGAAGCTTGAGAATCTCTTAAAAGTTCGCTAAGTGATTCTGAAGCCCAGCCGGGCTGCAGAATCACTGCTTTACACCCTAATAATAAGACTTACAATCAAAGGTCCCCATTGGATTCTTTCTTGGAATAGTATATGGCAGGATTTGCTACTAAACAGTAAGAAAAATAAGAAACGGAAGCATTAACCATGACTGTGATGGACCACTTACTTGAAAGTGTTTAAAGATTAATTCAGGATTGAAGTACAACTGAAAAGGTGTGATCAATTCCAACTGCTGAAATAGAAAAAGAGCTTCTTAAAGCAAATCAATCAAGAAACAAAATTTCAACATTTACAACAAAGGATTAGTAGGTCTAGCAATTCCTAACTCTCAGTCACTTAGTCTGATTTCCTTTAAGCTTTCCTTTTTAGGCCACTGGAAGAGGTTGGTAAAGAATTTTCAAGAATTGGTACAATTCTTTGTACCCTCAATATCTAACACAAAATAAATTTGTTTTATGTTGCAATAGTTGAGGCTGACATGAAAGCATGGGAGACAGACAGGTGGTATTTTAGACACAGGACAAGTAAGAACAGCTGCTACGAATCTGCCCATTACATGGGCACCACCTAAAATAGCCGCGTGAAACAACACAATTCACTTGAAATATCAGAGAATTGAGACCCTCCCACAGTTAGGGCTGGGTGCCTCTAGCCAGCCCCCTATTATCTACATACCCTCTTTATGTTAAGTCGTTTCCCTTTCGACAATTTCCAGCTTGCTTTTCTCAATACTTAAGTTTCTTCACTTAATGGACCTTCCTCCCACTAGTCACCACAGTAAAACCTGGCATTGTCAGAGCTCTCCGACACATTTCTTAGGTGGGCGGGTCCGGCCTTCATTTCTTAGAAACTGACCCCTCAAGAAGCAGCACTCCCTTCTCTGGTCACTGGGTAAGCATTGTCGGCGCTACCTTGAACCCCAGAGTAAGCCTTGTACGCCTCCACCCACCCCTGGGACCAGCCCCTCTGGGCCTCCCGGAGGCCCAAACCCCAATTTCCTGAAGACCCACTCATATCCAGCCCATATAATGAGAAGGTGGCTCTGCAGCTGCTCACCACAGCGGCGGTGGTGAGGACGCAGGCGGTGGTGTAGGCGCGGCTGACCGGTGGGATCTGCAGGTACTCCAGCCGGAGGCTCTGGTACGCCATCTTCCCCACCGCCACCTGCCCCTCCCTCCCCTTCCGCCAGTAGGCCCAGCAGTGGGGCGGGCTCGAAGCGCCTCCCCTTTTAGCCTAACCCGCTGCTGTCCAGTCAGCGTCGCGCAATCGACCAGCCACCAATCGCCAGAGCCCTAAGAAAGTCACACCCGCCAATCACGAGTTGCGTCTCCTCAACGCCCCAGCCTTGCTTCTCCACCCAGCAACGTCGGGGGAGAAGAAAGTACCGGTTCCTTCCGCCAATCCCCGCTGGCCACAGCTAGTTTTCCCGCCTGGCCCCTTCTAGTCACCAGTCGAGGTACCTCTTCCCTCCAGCCAGCCAATCAGGAGCGCGATAGCATCCCGCGTTGGCTTTCGTTCGCTGAGGCACTTATCAATCGAATTTGGGGGAGCCAGCGGTACCGCCCATCTTTGGTAGCTAGCTGTGGTTTAAAGGAGGTGGCGGTAAGCTGGTGTGCGGTGGGATTCATCACCCTCATGGTCTCTACGGTAAGTGCTGTGGAGCTGCATTTTGTCTGAGGAGCAGCGGGAAGGGTTGGGACTGGATTGGCATCATCGCGGGGGCGCCGCGGTGGCTTGTTGGGTCAGCCTCTACGGCCTAACCGCAGGCTCGGTCTTGCAGGTCCCGGCATGCAGCGGGGCCGCAGGGCCCGACGGGAGCCGGGAGGCGGCCGGAAGACGTTCCTGCTCTGTGGCTTCTGTGTTCTGTCCGGCGTGGTCACAAGTTCTTAGGAAACTAAACTCCTCGACGTGCCTGGGCACGTACGCGTTAAATCTAAAAAATACTCAGTAGGCCGTACTCATCCTGCTCAGGAACTCTTAAGTCTAATAGAGAAGACGAGGCGGTAGAAGTTGATCAGTCATTGCCCGAAGAGAGGTCCTGAGGGGAACTGAAAGGAGCGAATTTATGAGAAGTGTGTTTGAACTGGCCTTTGAAAGATGTTTGGCCAGGGCATCTCTCCGTGAGGGAAAGAAAATAGCTCGCTTTGGTTGGAGCAGAGTAGCCAGATCATAGCAGGAGAAGTTAAGAACATCATACTTTGTTCGGTGGATTATAAGGAAGCACTAAAAATTTTTGGAACAAGGGAGTGACCGTCATATCTGGTAGTATATAAAGAAGGACCCAAGTAAAAGGCTGCAGAGAGTGGTTTTTAAAAAGCATATAAGTTGGTCATTCACAGGAGAAATTTCCCCCAAATACCACGCTCAGCAAACTGTTGATAAAGCAATGCTGATTTATTGCTTACTGTAGTAAGGGAGAACATCACCTCAACAGAGCTTTGGCCGTCTCATAGGGAAGAAAGGCAAGATCAGAATTATTTGAGAATTGGAAGTTTAAGGTGGGTGTTTTAGAGTGGAGGCTTAATTAGAATAGGGTACAGATTATGATACCACAGTAGAGGATTGATGGAAAAGTGAGGCAAGGATTTCAGAGAATCTTAGGTTCCATGTTGATGCTCTCCACTGAAGAGTTGATCCATCTTTTAGGGAGTTTGTAGTGAACAATTAAGCCATTTGAACAGTGAAAATTTTCTAGTCTAGAACAGTAAAGTCATGCTAATGTAAACATTAGGTGGTGTGTGTGGGAGGGAATATAGGGTAGTTTAACTTCTTTGTCCAACCTGTGTGTGGTGCTAGATGGTTTTGGTTTTCAAAGAATAACAATGTAAAACAATTTTACACCTACAAAATTGGCAAAAATTAGAATGTTTAATAGTATCACGTGTTGGCAAAGATGTGAGAAAGTCCCATATACTGCAAGTAAGAGTGTAAACCAGGCTGCATGTTCAGGAGAATATTTTGGCAGTATTTACTGACATTATGATGAGTAAACTATGGCCGAATAATTATTTCCCAGTGTAAATTCCCTGCAGGTCCCTAAGAAGACATCATATAGGAGGGTATTCATTATAACATTTTTGGTAGCAAGATACTGGAAGCAAACTAGGTGTCTGTCACAAGGAGATTGGACACATTAAGTGTGGGATTTGCAAGTGCTAAAATTGATGGGATACCTCAGTTAGAACCAATGAAGTAAACTTGAGTATAACATGAAGTTATCACCAACATAAAAATGTAAACATGCATAGACCTATATTTTTCAAGAATATATATCTAACAACTGTTAAAGATGAATTGAAAAGGCATACATTAAAAATGCTAAATTAGGTTACTACTAAGGTTGAGAGATGAAAGGTAGAAGAATAAAATAAGGGAGAAACTAGCATGGACCAAAAATAGAGTGCTATGAAATAGGAAAGATTATCAACTCAGTTATGTACTTGTAAGTACTTAAAAAGAAAAACAAAGTGTGATAAGTGAGGGTCAGGTGATTAAGGCCCTCATAAGCCATGTTGAAAAGAGTTTGAACTTAATCCTGGAGGCATAGGGAAATGTTGAGGAAATAAAAATCCTGCCAACCTAGAGAATCCTCTCCACAAAACAGAAAAGAGAGCGGCTCTATTATTGAATAAGCATATCCAGATTACAATGTATTATAGGTAATCTGTGAATGAGATTACAAAACCATAAATAAATTCTACCCTATTTATACAGCTGCGCAGTTATAACCACTCTTATTTTTAGCCATTACATACATAACAGCACCTTGTCTTCCCATAAGAAGATTTGCACCATTTGCTACAAATTCTTCATAAAGTCCATCCTAAATTCACCTGGTATTTGAAATAGCAGTTTGTTTTCACTAATTGTCTTTATCTGAAAGAATAAAACTTCTATTGCTTCTCAGCCTTTTGGCTAAGATTAAATGTAGGAACAATAAAACTTCTTTTATTTCTGTGACAAGCATATAGTTACATCTCGGAAAAAGATGCCTAGGATAAACTCACACAGTGACAGGGAGATGTTTAGCTTTAAAAGGAATGACTGCTAGACCCTAGAAAAAACATTTCAGGATTCTAAAGCTGACAAGAGGATTGCTCATTTCTAACTGGGGTTTTTTTCAGATGGCTAGGTTGGAAGACAAGAGAACTGAGAACATTGGCTAGGGAGTGGTCAAAGTGATAAATCGTGGGGCCTAAAATCAATGGGGAAAGAAGTGAAGTGGAAGAGACTGAGATTAAGAAAGAGAGGGTTGGAGGCCTGTAAATCTTGAAGACTAAGGTATAATGTAAGTATGCAAATGAGAGTTGTTGGAAGAATAGCATAGGAGATTGTCCAAAAGTAGGAGCAATTTGGAAGAGTAGTTATAATTATCAAGAGCCAGGTGGCTAAAAGATGGAGAATGTAGCTCATTGAAGCTCAAGAAACTGAGAGTCTCTAGGGCATTGCTTGGGCCATCTGTCTAGACTTCAAAGTTGTCTAGGATGATAAAAAAAAAATTCAGAAAATTGAGCTATATGTCAAAGTCTCAGAGGTGAGGGAATTGAACAATGAGGAGGGAGATAGGGAGGGTATAGAGCCTCAGCGAGGTAAGGATTTGTATCCTGTTGTGGACAGTAAGACTGGAAGTGGCATCAGTTATCAAGGAACACAGACTTATTTTTTATTTGCTCCCTTGTTTGTTTGCTATCTGTGATGTGATTTGTTACTTTCCTCAGATTTTTTTTATCCAAATTAATTTTTTTTCTTTTTACATTTGCAGATTTTACACAATAGAAAATAACATAGCAAAATAAGCCAAGATGTCTGTTGATCCAATGACCTATGAGGCCCAGTTCTTTGGCTTCACACCACAAACGTGCATGCTCAGGATCTACATTGCATTTCAAGACTACCTATTTGAAGTGATGCAGGCTGTTGAACAGGTTATTCTGAAGAAGCTGGAAGGCATCCCAAACTGTGAGATCAGCCCAGTCCAGATTCGCAAATGCACAGAGAAGTTTCTTAGCTTCATGAAAGGACGTTTTGATAACCTTTTTGGCAAAATGGAGCAGCTGTTTTTGCAGTTGATTTTGCGTATTCCCCCAAACATCTTGCTTCCTGAAGATAAATGTAAGGAGATACATCCTTATACCGAGGAAGAATTTCAGCATCTCCAGAAAGAAATTGACCAGTTACAGGAGAAGTACAAGACTGAAGTATGTACTAAGCAGGCCCTTCTTGCAGAATTAGAAGAGCAAAAAATTGTTGAGGCCAAACTGAAACAGACATTGACTTTGTTTGATGAGCTTCAAAATGTTGGCAGAGATCATGGGACTAGTGATTTCAGGGAGAGTTTGGTGTCCCTCGTTCAGAACTCTAGAAAACTACAGAACATTAGAGACAACGTAGAAAAGGAAAGCAAAAGACTGAAAATATCTTAATTTCTAAATAGTAAAAATAAAGAGCCTGTCAAAAAGAATGATAAGGAATTTACACCAATGACTGTTCAAGTGAACTGTATATTGTATTAGATTTTCTTTGTTCACTCTTTCTTGTATTCTACATCTTCCTCTTTTTTGGTCCACTCTCCTGAAGTATCTATGTACTACCTTGAACTAGTCAGAAGCTTCTGTTCTTTAGAGGCCTCTCACAGGTGAGAAGGGATTCTTGATTCAATAACAGCTTATTTGGGGGCATGATTGGGCATGATTGAAGAAATAAGCCATGGCCAAAGATATTTGTAGAGTTGTACCTTGGTCATGAGCCCTTTGTGACCTTGATTCTTTTGGCTTATTCTTCGAATGAGACCAAATGAGAAAAGGGTTAAATGGGTGGCTCCTTTATTTACCACTTATTACACTATTGAGACAGCCAACATAAAGTGCTTGCTCTTGCCCTGTAACTTTTCATACATGAGGGAGTTGATAACTAGTTGAAAGAAGCAAGAGCAAAAAAGACAACCTCAATCTTTGGTAAAGAAGAAAGTTATTTTTGTTTCCAAAATAAATCCTTCCCAAGACCAAGGCCCTGATAATGTTAAGCAGTTTACTATCTTGGAGTCTAGCAGGAGAAGACCTTGGACACAAAAGGAGCAGATCTGGAATAGAAAAGGAAGCTTGGAGCATACCCAATAGTGAAATTTATATTTATTGACTGTTGGGTATTTATACCAATTTCTTTTCATACTTCAGTTAATTTTGGAATCTGCCTTATACCCAATATTTAATTATTTATTCACAGTCATAATCATCAAATATTTAGAACCCTTGGAGAAATTTTAGCTGCATCTTGTGCTTAAATTCAATGGAGTCTAATATTTCTTTTTGTAGTTGGTCCATGTTAAAATGTTAGATCACTCACGGAAATGGAAGAAATAGTAATGGTTGCTCTTAAGGTATTGCTTGCCCTCCATGTCTTCTTAGAGTACAGATTTGACGTTTCTCCTTTATGTAAAGGAGGAGTAACTTAGGGTTTAATTTTATTTGCATTGAATTATATGTAGATTTAGAAAGCTTATGTTTACCTGAAATATGTTTATTATCAAGACATCATTTTTCTAATCCTGTACATTAAATGTATGTGTTTTAACAGCTTTGGTTTTTTATTTTCTGCTATCTGTAATGTCATGGTGTTTTCTTTCCTCAATATGTCTTTTTACCCAGATGAAAACATTCTATTCACCAGTGTAGCTTATTCAAAATCTACTGTAGTGGGTTGAATGGTGATCTCTCAAAAGATATGTCCATGTCTTAATTCCTGGAACATGTGAACGTTACCTTATTTGGAAAAAGGATCTTTGCAGGTGTAATTAAGTTAAGGATCTAGAGATAAGGAGCTTAGGAGTTCAACACCAGCCTGAGCAAAAAAGAGACCCCATCTCTACAAAAAATGGAAAAATTAGCCAGGTATGGTGGTGCATGCCTGTAGTCCCAGCTACTTGGGAGGCTGAGGCAGGAGGATTGCTTGAGCCCGAGTTGAGGTTGCAGTGAGCTATGATGATGCCACTGCACTCTAGCCAGTAACAAGAGGGAGACTGTCTAAAACAAAACAAAACTACCAAGCCTGATACGTGGTAAGTTCTGTTATTAACAAAATGAGTTCTGAGAAGTCAAGGGTTGTGTCTGTTTTGCTGATCACTATCTGCGTGCTTGGAACCTAATAGGCAATGACACAGTTAAAAAATTAATCCGTTATTCTCCCAATATCAGGTTCCACTGTCTCCCACAACTTAAACGTACCGCTATCCCAAGATACTGAGAAACTACCACTCACTTCACTGTCTCTATACCCACCACTGACAACCCAATATATAATAGGACAATTGCCCAAAACAACTGGCTCTGCCTTCATTCTTTGTGATCTGCTGAAAGTCAGTTTATCTCGTCTGGTATTTTTCACCTGCGTAGCATCCATGGCATTTCAGTCTTCCTCTGGGAAACTCTTTCTTATGCTATTTTCATGTGGTTGCCTATTAAAATAAAATATCTCTTCTGTCTTTTGGCCAAAGGTGGACACGTAACCCCAGCCAGGCCAGTAAGACTCTCTAGAATTTGATTCTTGAGCGACGAGGTGCAAGGACCAAAAATGGGCCCATTTGTTTTTATGGTCAAACGCTGAAAATGCTGTCCATTAATATCGAGTGAACAGGTAAAAGCTTGATATTTTGGACAAGGGAACTTCTAATTGGAAGCCCAGAAATTGGGGGACAGTTAAGAGCTCAATATAAGGAAGCAGTACCTGTGAAACTAGGTGGGCAGTGGAGGGATTATGTGAATACTTAAAACTATATGAGGAAAATTGGCTGGCTCAGACTCATCACGATGCTAAAGGGACACATACATGGGTGATGTGAGAGTAGCGGAGATTTAACACTGGTTAGAAAATGCAAGCCAAACCATTGGAGCTCTATGGAACCAGAAATTTCAAAGCTGAGTATCAGGTATGAGGAAAAGTAATGGGCTGACAGGACAGAATATGGGGGTATGGAAAGAAAGTGAGTTTTGGGGCTGGACTGAGCTTAAAATTTAGGATAGCAGCAATGAGGTGAATGTTAAGGAAGACTGGATTATAATATTGAGGAGACAGTATTCACATTTTTGGGAAACAGTGCAAACAGTCCTAAAATAAGGGGATCAAATGGGGCTGGATATTTACGAGAATATCAAAGCCAATGTTAAGATTGTAGAGGCCATGGGCTCTAATAGCAGCATAGCCATGGGAACCAGATATTGGAATTTGGGGTAGAAAATGGAAGCCCAGATTTGGTAGCACACAAAGGGTCACAATATTGTGGAACAATATATCAAATGTTGAGGAACAGGGAACTATGATTTTGAGAATAGGGAGAGGAGCCTAGTATCAGGGAATTAGCTGAGAGAAGAATATTGAGTAGCCGTTGAAGGACTGTATAATGAGATAATAGGGAATATGTGAATGGGAAACAATGAGATCAACTGTTTGGGGAGCACCAGGCCATATATTGGGATTCAGTGGGTAGTCAATAATAAGAGATAGTAGAGAATCCAGTATCCAAGATTGAAAGTTGGAAAATAGCGAGAGATACATATTGAGGTACCTTGGAGATACAATTTTGGAGAATAGTGCCACTGATTGTCGGGGAGAATTATTGTAAACTGTGGCTATAAAGCACAGGCTGACATTGGGGAACAGTGGAGGTCATACTTGTAGCACTGAAATAAGGTGTAGAGGGGCAAGGTATCAAGGAATATAGTGATGTGGGATTATGAAGTCAGAACTCAAAAACAGCAAGGCCCCGATATTGGAAAACACTGAATTTACGAAGACCCAGGCTTGGTGAATCGGGGTGAATTTCAGAGCTTAGGCAGGCAACTGTACTGGGCCTGAAGTGTCTTGATAATGGAGGCAAGAGGGGACTAAATACCCAAGGAGCCATAGGTAATGCCACACTGGCATAGTGTCAGACCTGCTGTCAGGGGATGGCAGAACCAGATACTGGCATGCTGTATGGACCTGATATGGACAAAGATGCCACTGAAGGGTCTGTATAGCTATTTATTGGAGGGAGATGCTGTATCTTAAAGTGGAGGGATGTAGTGAAGATCATGGGGTTACACTTGGAGCAGACTGGGAAGTTTGACAGGGCCCACTGCATATTTGGAAATTAATGGAGAGATGAATATAGAGGAGACTGAAAAGGAGGTGATTTATTCCATCACAGGTACCACAATTACAGACATTTCCAAGTAAAGTATATGCAATGTGACAGAGCCGCGTTTTGACATTTAACATTCATGAGTACACAGAGATGGCAGGTGGGTGAATAACCTACCAAGGTGGGTTCTGGTATTGAGTCTGAGTTGACAAACCCCAAGGGGTCGGGTGGCTTTCAAGCACAGACTCTTGGCAATGACAAACCCCTCAGCCCCTTAGTCTTGGGTCCCACAGTTCCAGAAAAGCTCTGGGCCAAAATGAAGCCACCCCAGAGTTCCCAAAGACAGTCTTCTCATGGACCCCAGCCAGGGTCCCTAGAGTCTCATCCTGCGGAGCTGGCGAGCTCGGGGCCTGCATCCAGGAGGGTCTGTAGCCATAGGTCCCACGACGTCCGGACACACCCCGAACGTGGCCTCCCGGCAGGACAGCTCCTCTGGCTACGGATCTCGCTCTGCCCCGAAGCAACAGCAAAGTCTAAGGCAGAAAAACGCACCGTACATTCAGCCCGAGCCCCTGGGGGCGCACCAATATACGCAGACAAACGCCACTCACCGTGTCCTGGGGCTGCACGCTCCTGTCCTTCTCCCTCGGCCCGCACCAACTCTGGGACACAGCCGGCTCTCCTGGGGGCGATGCAGCATCACAGGGCTCCGGCCCAGCCTGGGCCAGGGCGCCGACCCTCCCTGCCTGGCCCCCTCTGGAAGGCTTCAGGCCCGGGTCTGGCTTATCCCTTAAAGAACAGAAGGTTGGACGCGCTCTGCGCTCCCCAAACACAAAACGATGAGTTCCCTGGGCGTGTCCCCACGTCGAAGTGGTAGGCTCCAGGGACATTATCCTAATTATAAACGGGATTCAATCGCACCATGGAATTCTAAACATTGGAGGCTAACTGCCCCCGCCCCCAACTGCAGGTACAAATAGCACCCTTATTTCATTGCTGGCAACTACTTTGAACCTTCCTACTGGTGGACAGTTAGAGAGTAACAACAGAGGGGATGATAGAATGAAAGAGGCAGTGACAACAGAGAAGGAAAGAATCAAGCATCGAAAGCTAGATGAAGGAGGTGCAGCGCTTCTCCAAAACACAAAATGCTGAGCCCTTTTTTTCCCTTTCCCTCCCCGCTTGGCCTCCACCCACCCCGCCCCGCCCTGGCCACTCAGGCAAGCTGTAAGTGGATATAGGTAAAGATGCAGGAGGTGATGGAGAAGGCGATGGCCGCGTAGATAAAGATGGAGAGGTGCGGAAAATGGTCAAGATAGCAGCCCTCGTCCAGCGGAGGTTGCTCCTCCTTGGGCGGGGGGCGCGCAGCGGCCTTCGGGGGCTGCCCGGCGCGGCCACCCTGCGCCCTCCCGCCGGCGCGCCGACCCGCCTTCCTGCCCGCGCGGGCGGCTGGGGGCTCTTCCGGGGGAGCCTTGTCAAACAGGCCTTCGGACTCGGGGTCGGGGTCCGGGCGAATCTGCTCGGGACCCCAGGCTTTGCGCTGAAACAGTCCGTCCGCCATGGGCGTGGAGCGCGGGCAAGTCGCTCAGCTGGGTCTGGGAGGTCAAGTCCACGCCGGGTCCAAGCGCTGTGGGCGGCGGCCGGGGCTGCGGCTGTATTTCTACCACCTGGGGTGGGGGCGGCGGGGGGCGGAGTCAGCGGGGCAGGGGGCCTCTGCAGGGTCCGCAGGCCTCTCAGCTGAGGCGCCGCTTCCCCTGGCTCCTCCTTCCGCCCCCAGCCTGTTGCAGAGGTTGGCTCTCCGGGTTCCAGCTTCCAGCCTAAAGCTCCCAAGTCTGCGCAGCCAGGTCTGTCTCCATGGCAACCAGACAGGCGTCACGTGGGGGAGGAAGCGCCAGCCCGCAGCTGGGACCCCAGGGCCCGAAACCGGGCTTGGCACACAAGGAGCTGAAATGCTGATGAACGACCAGGCTCCCAGCTGTGTGGAAGCTTCCCCAGGGCTTTATGTTTCCTTTAAAAAAAATGTTTATTGCGGGGTCTTTTTTCACATTTTTAATTTTAATGCATGAAAAACTAACACATAATCTTTGTGGAAAACTTGAAAATTAGCAATCAGTATAGGCAAAAGCAATTAACAGAATAAATCCTGTCACAATCCCCAGGTCCAGAGACAGCACGGCTAAAGAGTGGGTGCATTTCTCTGCCTTCCTCTTTCTCACTCTCTCCATTTCCATCTGAATCTACACATCCTGTTTTCTCTTCTTGCTCTTCACCCATAAAAGCAGCGTTCCAGCCTTTTGAGCATCTCACATATGATTAGGAATAAATCCTTTCAAAGACCCGCCTGACCTGAGCCCGTTTCTCAGACTTCCCCTCTGTCCCTTTGGTCCACTTAGGGCTCCTCTTGGCATCCACCAGGCCCTCTCTGGTTTCGGCTGGTACCGACACAAACTGCTGAGTACCAGCATCTCCTGGCACCTCTGTTGCACCCGAGGTTCCAAGACTGGTTGGTGTTCCCTCCTGAAATGGGGGGAGAACAATCACCTAGATTTATTTGGGTCCCAGTGGGTTGGAGGGGTCCACTGGCAGGCCCTGTCAGTTCAGCAGATCCAATTCAAACTGCCATCAGGGAATTCATTGTCTCCGGCAACTGAAAGGCCCCAGGGGGAAGAGGACCAGGGTGCTAAAACAACGTTACTAGAGTGCTGTTTCTTACCATCCTACAGTGTTGCCAAGGTCTTCTTGCATGGCCAGAGCCAACCAGGTAATGGTAGGTACTCAGATAATATTTGCTGAATGAATGATGCAGCGAATGAATGGCTGTTACCAGCAGCAGACTCACATTCTCACAGCATAGCAACCCCAGCTTAAAAGAGCTTCCAGTTGACTAGGATAAGGAGAATATGGAACCCTCATATGTGCTGTTGAGAATGTCAGATGGTGCAGCTACTGTGGAAGACAGTTGGGCAGTTTCATGAAAAGTTAAGCATACAGTTACCATACGACCCAGCAATTCCACTCCTAGGCTTCTACCCAAGAGAAATGAAAACATATGTCCACATAGAGAAGAGAACATGAATGTCCATAGCAGCACTATTGGTAATAGGCAAAAAGTGAGAACAATCCAAATGTCCATCAAATGGATCAACAAAATATGGTTTGTGTATGTAATCGATTACTATTCAGCAATAGTAAACTACTGATGCATGCTATAACTTGGCTGAATTTCAGAAATGTTACATTAACTGAAAAAAGCCATATGCAAAACACCGCAGATTGTGTGATTTCATTTATATGAAATGTCTAGATAAGACACACCTATAGAAACAGAAAGCAGATTGGTGGTTGCCGGGGGCTAGGGTGGCAGAGCCAATTAACGGCAAACAGGTTCAAGGCAACTTTTTAGTGATAGAAATGTTCTAAAACTGGATTGTCATCATGGTTACACAACTCTATACATTTTTTAAAATTCATTGACTTGTACACTTAAAGTAGATGACTTTCATGGAATTAAATTGTACTTCCATTAAAACTTTTAAAACTACACCAAGTTATCATTTCTCAGGTACCCCAAGGGCAAAACCAAACCAAACCCATGTGATTTTATTCACAATGCTATGGGTTGATTGGGAGATTCTTCTAGTTTGAGCTTATTTAGATGATCTCCACTGGGTTCTCTCATTTGTTTGATAGGTCAGCTGGAGGTAGGAAGATCCAGGATGTCCTCACTCCCATGTCTGGAAGTGAGCAAGCTATTGGTCAGGTTCCTCAGTTCTCCTCCACAAGGCTTTTCATGTTCCAGCAGGCTAGGCTGAGCTTATTCACATAGTGGTCTCAGGGTTCCAAGCACAGGAAGAGTATAAGTCCCAAAACAAAAGAACTATTCAAGTCTCTGCTTGAGATTATATGTTCTACTGTTCCATTGGCCAAAGCAAATCTTAAGACCAAACTCAGGTTCAAAGCGTGGGAAGAGCTGCAAAGTCCCATAACAAAGTGACAGGGAGAATTTGTGGTCATTTTTTGCAATCTACCAGAGAGAAAAAGAGACATTAAGCAACTCCTCTACAGTTATATGACTAGAAATTTTCAGGGCTAGAATTCTGGTGCTCACATTTTTCTTACTATCCTGTATACTGAGTGGTGTTTTCAAGGAGTGGTGTTTGCTCACGTTGCCTGTGGGATGGAGAGGGGTTGGATATGCAGACAGAAAGGAATTTAGACTTTATCCTAAAGGAACTAGAAATCCACTGGAAGATTTAAACCAATTTGCATTTTAGAAAGCTCACTCTGACAGTAGTATAGAGGCAGGACTACAGAGGAAGGGGTTGGTGGCAGACTGACCAGTGAGGATTTTATCACACTAGATTAAGTTAGAGATGAAAGAAGTGGCAATTGGGATGAGAAGGACATTTTAGAGATAAAATAGGACTATGCTGAGCACTGATGGGAAGGATGAGGAAGAGGGAAGAGATGGGGGTAACTAAGTTTTCTCAGAAGGTCTAAGGGGACAATGATGAGTTATTTTGTAGCTGTGTTCACTCTGAGGTCCTTATGGGACATAAGGGGGTAAAGGTTTCTTTGCCGCCAGCATCCTCAGGTGCAAGGTCTAAGCAAGCAATCTAGATTTGCGAATTACCAGCATGGAGGTTGTGGGTGGAGCCACAGGCACAGATGAGATTGCCTGAGAGGGTGGAAAAAAGAGGGGCTTCACAGAGCACCCCAAGGATCCCAACCTTTAAGGAATGGGCAGAGTAAAAGCAGGAGATAAGAAGACAGAGGACCTCAGTGCTGGGATAAAGACTTCCTGGGAGTGGTCAACAGGGTCAAATTCAGCAGAAAGGTTAAAGAAGACTTGAACTGAGGAAATAAGTTTAGCAATCCCATTATCAGAGACCTTTGTCAGACCTTGAGGTTTGGGTGATCATGGTGGTGGGAGATGTGACATGGAGGGCTGAGATGTGAAGGGGAGGTGATAAAATATTCTTTTGGGAAGTGAGAATGTGTTCCAGACTTAGAAACAGAAAGTATGCTTTCCACTCCTAGTTCTGATACTTTCTATCTATGTATATTTAATCATTTAATCTCCATAGGTCTTTGTTTTTTCCTCTGTAAAATGGGCTTAAGAGTATACAGCTAACTGGATTGTAGTAACAATCAAATAATTCAATGATTTCCTAAGAGTGGTGTCGCATAGCCCTGGGGATAAATGAGATGATTTTAGGTAACACATGAACAACATTTTTTTAAAAGATCTGTACTTATTTTGCTGTGTTTTAGAAAAAAATATAACCAGCACACTGAATTCACGATTCTGCAGAAATTACTGCTTGGTAAAAATGTAAAAATTACATTTTTAAATGAATTAAACTTAATTTAAAGGAAAAAATTAAGGAATTAAACTGTCCAGATGGTCCACAGATATGGTGAAAATCATCAAGCCAGATTAGGGAGGCCTGAAGTTTGGGAAATGCCAAGACCGTGCATGTGAAAATGCTCTTAAACTGTACAGCAATTCACAAACATGAGCTATGGTTACTAACAAACATTCTCTCTTCTCTGCAGACAGTGGTGAATCCAAGGGGAAATGCAGAGGGGAGAAGTTGAACTCCCCAATAATCTCCACCAGTCCCTGAATTTTTTGATATGGACAATGGATGTTTTCTGAGTTTGATTTAAGTGTTATGTGATGTCAACAGTCTCAAATTTCCTCTATCCCCTTCCAACCAGATTCACTGCTTTGAAGGTCCTCCACCGTTAGAAATACTGAAGACCCCTCTGTGCATAAGTCAGTATATGGACCTTCAGTTTCTTCATCCAGTCTCAAGACCAAAATCAAAAAATTTTTCAAGTGGTAGATCAGAAGAAAAGTATGATAGCATTGATATGTCTGGGGAGCAAAGGAGTCTAGGGAGGAATGGAAGAGTGTATGGTGGTAGGATGGGAGGGTTTGTAGGATGAAATGAGAGGGTGTCTAGCACGAAATAGAAGTATATTTAGGATGGAATGGAACTGTGTCTAGTATAGAATGGAAGGTGTCTAGGGTTAAACTGGAGTGTGTGTAGGGTGGAATACAATGGTGTACAGGGTGGAATGGAAAGGTGTGTATATTAGAAAAGAAAGGTGGGTAGAATGGAGGAGAAGAGTGTGTAGGATGGAATGGAAGGATGGGTAGGGTGGAATGGGAGGATGTATAGGGTGGAATGAGAAGGCATGTAGGGTTGAATGAAAGAGTGTGTAGGTTGGAATGGAATGGTGTATAGCGTGGAATAGAGAAAAACATAAAGTGGAAGGGATGGTTGTTTAGTGTGGAATGGAGGGGTGTCTAGGATGAAATGAGAGGGTGTGCAGGGTGGAAAGAGTTTATACGGTGGTATAGAATGGTGTCTAGGGTGGATAGGAGGGTTGTACAGGGTTGAATGGAAGGGTCGCTAGGAAGAAATAGGGGGGTATATAGTTTGGGATGCAAGGGTGGTAGGGTGGAATTCGAGGGTGCATAGAGTAGAATGGGAAGGGATGTATGGGGTGGAATGACAGGTTCTATAGTGTGGATTGGAGGAATGTATAAGGTAGAATGGAAAAATGTCTAGGGTGAAATGGAGGAGTGGGTAGGGTGGAATGGGAAGGGGTTCAGGGCAAAATGGAAGGCTGTGTAGTGTTGAATTGAAAGTTATATAGTGTAGAATTTAAGGATGGGTGGATTGGAATGGTCTGTCAGGTGGAATGGGAGGGTGTATAGGGTTAAATGAGAGGGAATATAGGTTGGAATGGGAGGGTGTGTAGGGTGGAATGGAAGGGTGACTTGGGTAAAATAGAGTGGCGTGTAGGGTGGAATGGACTGGTATTTAAGATGGAATGGGAGGGTATGTAGGGTGCAATGGGAGAGATTGCAGGTTGAATGGAAGAGTGTGTAGAGTGGAATATGAGGATGTGTAGGGTGGAATGGAAGGGTGTCTAGGAAGAAATAGGAGGGCATGTAATTTGGAATGCAAGGGTGGTAGGGTGGAATTCTAGGGTATGTAAAGTGGAAGGGAGGGCTGTTTAGGGTAGAATACAAGGATGAGTAAGGTGAAACGAAAGGGTATGTAGGGTAGAATAAGGTTTGTAGGGTGGACAGGGAGGGTGCATATGGTGTAATGGCAGGGTGTATACAGTGGAATGGAAGGTTGTGGAGGGTGGAATGGGAAAGTGTGTAAGGTGGAATGGAAGGGTGGCAAGGGTGAAATGAAAGATTGCGTAGTATGAAATGGAGGGATGTGTAGTGTAGAATGGAGGCATTTCTAGGGCTAAATGTGTAGGGCAGAATTCAATGGCGTGTAGGGTGGAAAGGAAGAGTGTGAATATTAAAAAAGAAAGGTGGGTGGAAGGTGGGTAGGGTGAAAATATGGGCGGGGTGAAAGGTGTGTGGAAGGGGAACAATGAAGGGTGCAATGGGAGGATATATAGGGTGTGTAGGAGGGGTGTGTAGAGTGGAATGGAATAGTGTGTAAGTGGAAGGGTGGGTAGGGTGGAATGGAACAATGAAGGTTGCAATGGAAGGATGTATAGGGTCAAGTGAGAGGGTAGAATT
Organism: Propithecus coquereli; assembly: GCF_000956105.1. Lineage (NCBI taxonomy): Eukaryota > Metazoa > Chordata > Mammalia > Primates > Indriidae > Propithecus > Propithecus coquereli. The sequence goes on from NW_012152397.1 coordinate 863,267, forward strand.
AAAGGATGTGTAGGGTGGAATGGGAGGGTATGGAGGGTGTAATATAAGGGTGTGTAGGGTAGACTAAGACTGTCTTTTTGGTAGAAAGAAGGGGTGTCTAGAGTGAAATGGAGGGATGTGTATGATGGAATGTAAGAGTGTAAGTTGGAATGGAAGTGGATGTAGGGTGGAAAGGAAGAATGTATGTGGTGGAAGGGATGGTTGTCTAGTGTGGAGTGGAAGGGTATCTAGGGTGAAATGGAAGGGCATGCAGGGTGAATAGATAGAGATTGTAGGTTGTAATGAAAAAGTGTGTAGATTGAAATGAAATGATTTGTAGGGTGGAATGGGAGGGTGTGTAGGGTGCAATGGGAGGGTATGTATGGTAGAATGGAAAGGTGTCTAGGGTGAAATGGAAGGGTGCATAGGGTGGAATGGAGGGTGTGTAGGGTGGATGGGAGGGTGTATAGGATTGAATGACATGGATTGTAGGGTGTAACAGAGGGGTGTCTGGGGTGGAATGGAACAGCGTCTTGTTGTAAAGGAAGGGAGTATAGTATGGAATGCCAGAATGTATAGGGTGGAATGGAAATATGAGTAGGGTGATAGAAAGGTTGTATAGTGTGAAGTTACAGGGAGTGTTGGGTGGAATGAAAGGCTGTGTAGGGTGGAATGGGAAGGTGTATAGAATGGAATGGACAGGTGTGTAGGGTTGGACAGAAGAGTGACTAGGGTGAAATGGACGGGTCTGAAAGGTGGGATGGAGGTGTGTCTAGGGTGGAATGGAATGGTGTCTAGAGTTGAATGGAAGGGTATCTTGGGTGAAATGAAATGGTGTGTAGGGTGGAATAAGAGGGTGTCTAGTGTGGAATGGGAGGGTATGTAGGGTGTATAGGGTGGAATGGAAGGGTGTGTTGGGGTAACCAGAGGATGTGTAAAGTGGTATGGGAGGGTATATAGGGTAGAATTGGAAGATGAGTAGGGTTGAATGGGAGGATGTATAAAGTGGAATGTGTGAGTGAGTAGGGTGGAAGGAAAGGGTGTGTAGAAATAATGGGACAGTGTGTAGGGTGTAAGGGAAGCATGAATAGGATAAAATCAGAGAGCATATAAGACAGAATGGAAGGGTGTGTAAGGTGGAATGACAGGGAGCATAGTGTGGAATGGTGGTGTGTTGGGGGTGGCATGAGTGAATATTTAGGGAAGAATGGGAGTGTGTTTAGGTTGGAATAGAAGAATGTATAAAGTGGAATGGAGTGGTGTGTAGGGTGGAATGGAAGAATGTGTAGGGTTGAATAGGAGGATATACAGGGTGGAAAAAAATGGTGTGTAGTGTGGAAAGGAGGGTTGTAGGGTGTAATGGGAGGTTGTTGGAATGGAGGGTGGAATGTATAATTGCATAGAGTGGAAAGGAAGGGTGTATAGAGTGGAATGGAAGTATGTGTAGGCTGAAATGGAAGGATGTCCAGGGCAGAATGAAGTGGTCTGCAGGATGAAATAGAAGAGAGTGTAAGGTATAATGGAGAGGTATGTAGGTAGGAAAGGAAAGGAGTGTAGGGTGGAATAGAAGTATGTGTAGGGTAGAATGGAAGAGTGTCTAGGGTGGAACGGAAGGGTGTGTAGCTGGAATGGGAAGTTATGGAGGGTGGAATGAGAAGATCTGTAAGGCAGAATGGAAGGGTGTTTAGGGTAGATTGAAGGAGCGCATAGGGTGGAAGGCAAATATTTTTAGTGTAGAATGGGAGGGTGTTTAGGGTGGATCTGGAGGGTGTGTAGGGTAAAATGGGAGGATGTATAAGGTGGAAGGGAATGGTACGTAGATTAGAAGGGTGTGTGGGTGGAAAGAAAGGGTGTGTAGGATGGAATGGAAGAGTGTGTACGGTGGGGGGAGGCTATGAAGGGGGAATGGGAGGGTGTGTAGAGGGGAATAGAAGGATGTGTTTGGTGAAATGAATGGGTGTCTAGGGTGGAATAGAGGCTTCTTTAGGGTGAAATGGAATGGTGTCTGGTGTAGAATGGAAGAGTGTCCAGGACTAAATGGGAGGGTATATAGGATGGAATTCCAGGATGTGAAGGCTGGGAAGGAAGTGTGTGGAGGGCGGAATTGGAGGATGTATAGGGTGTAGTGGGAGGATGTGTAGAATGGAAAAGAACAGTGAGTGGAATGGAATGGAAGCATGTGTAGGATGGAAGAAAAGGATGGGAAGGGTGGAATGGAAGAATGTTTAGGTTGGAACAGAAGTTGTACAGCGTGAATAGAAGGGTGTTTCAGGTGGAATGGCAGGATGTGCAGGGTAGAATGGAAGAGCTGTGTGTGAGTCTGCAGCGCTGAGAAAGCTACACAAACCTGCCCATCAGGAGTGGGCTGGGGAGACAGGGGGAGAAGGCTCAGAAGCAGGGGTGTCTTGGGGCCAGGCCATGTGAGGGCTTGTTGGAGAGGAGCTGGAGGTAAGTAAGGAATGAAGGTGTTAAAATGCTTTAGCCACTGCAGTGTTCCTTGCATATTAAGAAGGTGTGAGGCTAAATTCAGAGCTCAAACAACAGAGATTCAGTGTCCCCAGGACAGCTTGTTATTTTCCACCTGGCTCAGCTATACGGAAATGAACGCAGTGCAAAACAACTCTGGTCTCAGCCTGGTGACCTCTGGCGGCTCTATCTGTCAGGAATTGAGAGAGCTTGGCTGACTCCACGGGCTCTCCTTGGTGTAAGCTCTACCTGTGCCTCGAAATGAGACAGCTAAGTCTGCCCCTGGCCGGGAACTTCAGGGCCCCCCGGCATCCCTGACAAGACAGATACCTAAAGGTCTCAAGCTACAGCGTCACTCCCTGCTTGGTGCCCAAGTGTTCCAGGAAAATCCCCTTGAGTTCAGGGCCTGGAGCCAGAATCCACCAAAAGGCCCTGAATGGACAAAGGCTCCCTTCAGCTCCTGCTTCTGGGACCTGCCCAGAGCACATAACCCTCCGGGTATATGAAAGAGAGGCCTCTCCTGGGAGGATCCCTGCTCCTGAGCTGTGCCTAGGTAGGTTTCCTTCATCCATTTAGGGGCACTTGCCCGTGGACAACGGATACAGTGTCTGAGTGAACACAAATCAGGACTATGAGTCTGCCAGGCCAAAAGCCAGGTCTTCACAATGGCCAGCTCACCATGTTGGTGACACCTCCTGTGAGCAATCCTAGGACACACTCAGGTAATAACAGCAGCCGCCACCGTTGCAACAGCAACCGATTGCTGAGCGCAGACTGCGTGCTGGAAACTGTGCTCAACACAGCTCAGAGGTGGCCTCACTTAATTTTCATGACCCCGTAAGTTAGGCACCAGTGTTTTCTCTAATATTCTAGTGAGGAGATGGAGGCTGAGAGGTGAAGGAACTTGTCCAGAATCTGCCACTAGTACTGACAGTGCTGGGGTTCCTACCCCGGTCCCCCTGACCCAGGTAAGAGCTATACCTCCCAACGCCCACACCCAGCTGCCCACCCCGGGCCTGCTCACCTCCAAAGACCATGTACACTGAGTAAGAGGCAAAATGCACAAAGGCCACTTTTAGCTGAAAGTGCTCATGCCCAGCTCAGGAATCAAGCATTGGTGGCAGTGGTGGTGACGCTGCGTGTGTGTGCATGTGTGAGTGGGCAGGTGGGTGGGAAGAACTTTCCAGAAATCCCTGCTGCTGTTTGGGATGTAGCTATTTGTCATCCTGAAAAATATGACTGCTTTGAAACTGGCTGCTGAATTCCTCCTCCTGCCAACCTGTGGATCTACATGTCATGCCCTGACTGGGGGCAGGGAAGTCAAGCTCCCCTTTCCACAGGCCCACCACCCAAACCCACAGGAGGTGGGAAACCTCCAAGTGTACTGCAGCCTCCACACCAGGACGTACCAGGATGAGTGGGTGGGCGAAAGGCCCAGCCACCTGCTGAATGGGCCATGGCACTTCCGACCCAATGCAGGGACAGCTGCTGCCATGCCCCGCACCACCATGAGATGCTTCAGGGAACCTGTGCCCAATCCCATGCCATGCCCTGCAGGGCGGAGAAGGGGAAGTTGAGTGGAGCCTGGAGCACCAGGGGATGGGGAGTGAGCAGCCACAAACCTGTCCAGGGACTGTGATGAGGCACCTGGGAGGCAGGACCCCACCTGAGCTAAGGCTCCAAGCCTCCCTACCCTCCCTTCCTGCCCTGGTTCATGCTCCATGGTCCTAGCAGACTTCACTTGCAAAACACAAATTCAAAGATAAAATTAGTAAGAATTTCAAGGCAGTGACTGCCAAGCATTAAGCCTAAGCATGGGGGACATGTACAATTGCACGGGTGGCACATCCAGGAAGCTGGCCCTACTCACAGCCTACCCCAGACCCAATTTAGCCTAATTGGTCACTGACTGGTTCTTCACAGTCATCGCTGAGGTTCTACATCAAATTGTTAACTTTCCACGTTGGTTTTTCCTCCCACTACAGAGAGCTTACTGCTTTCAGCACCTCAGCTTCATTCCACGGCCTGGCAGAACTCCCCACTCTGGATATTCTCACCCTCTTCCCCGTTTCTTTCAACACACACAGATCCCTGCTCTCTACATTTGATCTTCCCCAGAGAAAATAAGTTTGGCTGCTTTTGTTCTGTCCTCTTCTCCCCGTGCTGCCTCTAGAGAACAAGGATAATCAAACAGCTGATTCAGCAAGATCATTCTTCTTCCCCTCCCTTCGTTACCCTCCCCACCCCAGGAGCTGACCCTGAGTGAATGGTTAAGAAGCATAAGGATGGTCCAGCAAGTCCGCTTCTGGGTATATTCCCCAAAGAATTGCAGGCGGGGTCTCAAAGAGACATTTGTACACTCATGTTCATGGCAGCATTGTTCAAAATAGCCAAAGGTGGAAGCAACCCAAGAGTTCACCAACAGATGAATAGGTAACCAAAATGTAGCACAGACATACAATGGAATATTTTTCGCCTTAAGAAGGAAGGGAAATTCTGATGTATGCTACAACATGAATGAACCTTGAAAACATGCTAAGTGAAAGAAGCCATTCACAAAGGGACGATTGTTATATGATTCCATGTATATATGAGGTTCTGAGAATGGTCAAATTCAAAGAGAAAGAAGGTAGAATAGTGGTTACCAGGGGCCAAGGGGAGGGAAGAATGGGGAGTTAGTGTTCAATGGGTACAGAGTTTCAGTTGGGGAAGATGAAAAAGTTCTGGAGATGGATGGGGGTGATGGTTGCATATCAGTGTGGATGTACTTAATGCCACAGAACTGTATGCTTAACAGTGGTTAAAATGGTAAATTTTATTTTATATATTAATATAATCTACCACAAGAATAAGGAAAGAACCATAAGGATATTTTGTTTTCTCCCAAACTGTAACATGTTCAAACCAAGACCTTCTGAAATTACAAACAAATAAAAACCAGCCACTAAAGAATCATAAAACTCTTTTGGATCAGCATATATATCATATCAAATATATCAGCAAAAACTGTCTTAGGCAGGTATTAATGCTGTTTCCTCCCCAGCTCACATGGGTTACAGGGAAGGATGAGCCAAGCAGATTGAGTTTGAAATGGGTTTGCTCGAATGTGCTAAGAGATATTTAATGACCAAGTTGAGTGACCCTAAAGATTCTATCTTTTTAAGATGTAGATCCTGGTGCTTCTTCTTGAGTCTTGTACAGGTTGAGTATTTCTAATCCAAAAATCCAAAATCCAAAATGCTCCAAAATTCAAAACTTTTTGAGTGTTGACATGATGCTTAAAAGACATGTTCATTGGAGCATTTTGGATTTTCACTTTTTTTGGATGAGGCATGCTGAGCTGGTAAGTATAATGCGAGTATTGCAAAATCCAGAAAAGTCTGAAATCTGAAACACTTCTGTTCCCAAGCATTTCAGATAAGGGATACCAAACCTGTACTCTCAATAGCTCACCAGAGCCTATAGTGTTCAGGTGACCCATCTAGTGGGAAAGCAGGAAGAAGAGAGCCCCCAGGTCCCCAGACAGTGGCAGTTGAAGTGACCTGAGGAAAATATGGGCATGTCCTGGGAAGAGAGGATGGAGCTAACAGACTTCCCGTTAGAGTATATGTCTTACTCGGGAGTATATGTCTTACTCGGTGTCATTTATTCATTCATGATCACAAGGTCCATGACCCCGGGGACCACGTGGGACCAGCTATAGCCACATGGTCTGCCACATTATAGGATTCAATAAACTTTGTTTAATAAAGGGACATGGGTCTTGGTCCCAAACTCTGTCACAGATGAATTGTTCTGAATATTTCTGAGATCAGCCAAAGGTAGCTGCAGGTACAAGGTCCTGGGCTTTGTGCCAATGGTGACTTGCCCAGCTACCCCAAGGGATTCTGTCCTTCAGACAGGACTTTCCAAGTATCTTTCTATCTTTCAACACAAACATGCTCTCAAATGTTTGGGTGGGAAAAAAATTGTACCATAGCCTGTGGATTGGTCAATAAGAGCTAGAAGATAAATTAGGAGATGTATAGGACCTTCTTGAATTCAATCAAACTCAGTGACAGAATCATCTGGTGTTGATGTCCTAAATTGGGGGCGTCAGACCAGGGACCTAGAACTGGGACTGGCACTGGCTGTGGGACATTGGGCCAATCCCTTCTCTTTATAGAAATCTCATCTAACAAGTGAAGGAGTTATAATACCATAGCAGGTAATACCATAGAGATTAGTCCATTTTCAGTGCTGGGAAAACTGATACCACTCACCTCTGAGGGGAAGAATTTTCCAAGACATCAAAAGTCATGAGAATACTCATGTCCTTTGATTCAATCATCCCATCCTTTAGTATTGATTTTAAGACAATTATATAAAGGATGACAAAAAGCTCCTGTAGAAGAATGTGTATTGCAGTACTCTTTATCACGGCAAAAATTAGAAGTAAATTCAATGTTGGAACAAGAGGAGAATAGTTAATTAAATGATGTTACATCCACTGCACAGAGTCCTGCAGTCATCAGAGATGATTATTATGAAAACTCTGAAGTAGCTTGAGGGATGCTTGCAATGATCTAAATCAAAGTCAAAAAAGCAAGATTTAAAGCCACATGTGCTAGGATGATAACAAGATGAAAATGTGTTCCTGCAGAGAATAAAAAGACTAAAGATGGAAAAGTAAATTTCATATTGTTAGGATAACAAGGTCATGGGGTGACTTCCTTCTCATTTTTTCCAGACCTTGTGCACGAATTATTATCTTATTTTTTGTACAACAAAAGAAATTAATAGATGAGAAAAATCTACATAGTGGACTCAGTAACCATTTTCAGGATTAACAATATCCTGTGATGTTCTGATCTGCACCCATGCAGACTAAGGTCCTTACCGAAGTGTCTGGAAGGCCCCACATTGCCTAGCAACCACCTGCTCAACAGCAGTTGCTAGGAAACCAGGGACAGAGCTGGACTCCTGACTAATAGTGCAGCATCCATACTACTACCAGTCTCTTTCCCTCAAGTTCTCTTCAGCAGTGTCATGCTCCTGTCTAGGCATTCCTCTTCTTCTCCTGTTCTCCCACTCCAGGTTCCACCTGCCTGGGGCTAGCTAACCTGCCAGCAACACTCCATGGGCCCCCACAATCATAGAGCCCGACACAGCACAGGTGATCACAGGTTCCACAGGACTCCCTTCCTTTCCCTTCTCCAGGATTAGGGCCTAGACCAGAGTACATGCATGGCTGGAAGTTTAACTCTATGGTTATCCCATCATTGAGACAAGTATCGCCTGCAACGTCTGCAAGGTTCTAGACTTTGGCAAATCCTTCTCTCCCTGGGGAGTGATCCCTTCAGGAAAGGCAGTGAGCTTAGCCCAGGGCTCCTGCCACCCTGGTGGAGTGCCTGACCCAATGGAAGCATTAAATCCATGACTCTTGAATGAATTATTTGTCAGGTGTCACGTGGGCATCTCCCTGCCAAGCAGCTCACTTTAAAGAGAAAGAAAATTTGTCTAGGATGGATTCATCCAAACATAATGGTCTTGGAAGACCCTCAATTTTTCACCACTGTTGATAATGGTCCATCTTGCCCTGTACTTCTCATTCTCTTCACCTCCATGTGTGGCTCTACTGTCACCTCCATCCTGAGGAAGTCACTATCCACCTCTACCTGATCCCCAGTGACCATCTATTCAGAAAGAGAGCCAGAAAGGCTGGGCCAGAGTGAGCTGATGGCAACTATGAAATGCAGCCAGAGAGATCCCTAGACAGGTCCTCCTGGGGAAAACAGTAGTTCCATCAGTGGGAATCTTTGTGTCAGTGAATGAACCCGCCCTGTGTTCAGCCATGAACTGGTTCCTTGGCTCACAGAGGTCTTCCTGGGATGTGTCTCAGCTCCATTACTGGGGCCTAGATTGCCTTTTCCTGACCTACCCACAGATCCAAAGGATCAGAGATGTTTCCATTGTCCATGATCTGAAGTTCTGAAGGATCATACATGTTTTCTGAGAACCAAGGAAGCAGGGGAGAGAACCAGGTAAAGGGCAGTTCCTCTCTTCTAAGTGGGATAATGGCAAATCTGATTGTCAGACAAAGAACTCCTAGGGTAAAGGGTGTTTAATGTGCAAAGGTGAGAAGTTTGAAGGATGTGACACATTGTATTTTCCAACAATAGCTGCACCAATATATGTATCCCATCCTACATGCTCTTCTTACACAAAGTGACTGACCCACCACCAACTGAGAGGTGGGGTCTAGTTTTCTTTCCTTGATCTAGGCAGGTGCTTGTGATTGTACTGACCATTAGAGTATGGTGGGAAGTGATGCTATGTGACTTCCAAGGCCAGGTCATAAAAGGGTACAACTTCTGCCTGACTTTCTCTTGGGACACTCACCCTTGGAACACAACCGCCATGTTGTAAGGAGGCCCATGCAGGTGTTCCAGCCTGCAGACCCAGCTGACGTCTTAGCCCACTGCCAACATCAATCATCAGACATGCTAGTGAGCAGCCTTTAGGCCCCCAGCTTTTGAACTCCTCCAAATAATACTGAGTGAAACAGAGACAAATTACCAGTTCACAGTGTCCAAGCAAAATAAAGTTTGTTATTGTTTAAGCCACTAAAGTTTAAGATGCTATGTTATTCAGCTGTAATAGCTAGAATTGTGGGCAACTAGAAATGAGGCAGAGCATGGTTACATGGAGCAACTAAGCAGGAGACTCAGTTGGAAATCCAGAAGAACCACTGAGCCCTGAGTGATTCAACAGTATGGTCGTCCTAACTGCAGGACAAACCCCTCCAGCACAGATGGGGCTCTTCTACCCCTGGAAGACCAGTATCTGGCTCCCAGGAAATTTTGTTGATGTTGAGTCTGACTGCTGAGAAAACATGTGAATCATCACATGTAGTATTAATGCTGTCTGATCCACAGGGCTTTGCTGAGCTGGCATAAAGGTATCCTTGCTCAAAACAACCACCCCCACAAAAACAGGACAGGGCCCCACCTGCCACAGAACGTTCAAAGACAAAGCTGTCCAGAGATGGGATGAGCTGCCTCAGAGGTAGTGAGCTTCTCATCACTTGAAATGTTCATGGGATGACTTCCTGTCTGTGGTAGCATTTTATAGCTTTACTAAAGTATAATTAACATATATCAAGCTATACATATTTAATATGTGAAATTTGATGTTTTTGCATGTGTATACACCTGTGAAACTATCACCACAATCACAATAATGAATATCTCCATTATTCTCCCAAATTTTCTCGTCCTTTAGAATCCCTCATTCTTGTCCCTCCCCAAAATCCCTCCTCCCACAGGCAGCCACTAATATTCTTTCTCTTACTATAGATTTTTTAATTTTATTTTTAGCTGGACACCATGAGTTGGATCTTACTATAGATGTGTTTCCATTTTCTAGAATTTTATATAGTTGGAACCACATAGTGGGTACTCTTTTTCCTCTGGCTTTTAAAATTCAGCATAATTATTTTGAGACTCCTTTATGTTATTATATGCATTACTAGTTTTTCCATTTTTATTGTTGTGTAGTATTCTGTAATATGGATATATCACAATTTATCCATTTACCTGTTAATGGGTTTTTGGGTTGTTTCCAGTTTCTGGCTATTGAAAGAAAGTTTCTATGAACATTTGTATACCAGTCTTTGTACGGACATGTGCTTTCATTTCTCTTGGGTAAGCACCAAGGGATAGATTGACCGGTGTTACACTTCTGGCTGCAGCATCCTGAGATTCTACCATGGAAGGTGGCAGTGTGTGTGTTTCTCACTAGGAGGATGCGGACCTTCATGAAACCCTCTCTTTACAGCACAATACCTCTCTCTGCCCTCCCAGTTGTGGCTGATATTCCTGAACCCAGAGTCTGTCTGGTTCAGCCTCTTCAGAAACCACACATTTAGCCTTCTGCAGAGGTAAGGGAGCAGTGGTGAAATCGCTGTGTTTGCTGGTAAGGATGAGAGAGGTCTGGGGCCTAACTCCTACCTACCTGCTCCTAACAGAGACTTTCAACAAATCCCGTTGCTTTCAGCTTCCCCACACCTACTTAGGAGAGACCCAGCACTTCCGGTTTCTGACTCTTTCCTGAGTTCTGCAGCACAACTAGGCTTCTTCTGAAACTCTGCAGGCTTGGGTTTTAGCTTGGTTCTGCTAAAGCAGAGCTTGAATTTTTCTGCTTTCCATCTTCCAAAATTTTTGTTGGCATTTCTTACTTCTTGTTTTATCTCTAATTCTCATTATTCTTCTGGGATTGTTCTTGCTCTATTCTTTTATTAATGTTTTAGTGGGATTTCTGGAGAGAGCGAGATGCCTGTGTATGTAGAACCCATATTTAGCTGGAAGTTTCTGCTGATTTCCATGATATAAATTATGTATGTATTTTCATTCATTCAACAATTTATTGAGTACTATCACATGGCAGGGACTCCTCTAGGCCCATAAGATGCATCAGTGATTTATGCATAAAAAAATAGAAAAACTGAAATAATTAGGGCAGGATAGAGGAGATCAGGAATATGGGGGTGGGGTATGTTGCAATATTAGAAAATGTAGGCCTGATTGAGAATGCAAGATTGGAGTCAAGTTTGAAGGAGGCAGGGGATTTAGCCATGTGGCTATGGGGGAAAGATCACACCTGGTAGAGAAAATAGCCAGTAGAAAAGCCCTAAGCTCGAAGGATGTCTGGTAAGGAGATCACATGGCAGGAGTAAGTAGATTGAGAGGTGTTGCAGAGTTCAGGATGGGGGTAGATCTTCCAAGTTGACACTATTTTTATGAGATAGTCAAAAACCCTGTGTGCATAAGTGTCTATATTTTGTTAAAAAAAAAATACCTCATGGTGTTACTGAAAGCTCAGCACTTGTCTCCAAGGCTGCATCAGAAGAACAAGGACAAGTGGTCTGAGGAGAAAGAAAGGGAGGTTTATTAATTTGCCACCAAATGAGGAAAAGGCAGGCTTCTGCCTTAAAGTACTAATTTTCCTAACTACAAGCAGAAATACAGAGCTTTTAAAGAGAAGGTTTTAGCTTCAGGCTATTGTTGTTTAACTATAGTTGATGATTCTGAACCATCTCATCTCCAGACAATCTCGTGACCTCTGCGCCGGACCTCCTCCTGGACAGTTCTGTTGGGTCATCTGCCATGGTACAAAGAACAAAGGACACTCCCCTGTCCCTCCCAACCACTGTCAGGGAGGCAGGTTTTAATTCCCAAAAAGATTGGGGGAGGTTTTAAAGAGACAGCTTGTAATACATTTTGCCTTTTTTAAAACTGTTCCCTCTGTTACAATGACACTTACTAAAACGGTAAGGCAGGCTTCTCCAGGACTACCTCAATAGATAGGTATAAGGACAAGTGCAATGGGATTTTGCAGTTGGGGAGAAAGATTAGGTTCAACCCGAATATAACAAGGAAAAGTTGGGGACTTACAGGCAAAGAAGAGAGTGGGGCTTGGCAGGGGGGTGGTTGCTAGACAGAAGATTACTAAGGGGGCTGGGTAATTATTTGCTAAGATGACCTAACAAGATTCTTGCTGAAGGCAGGCTAGGGTGATCAGATACCACCTGGGGGATGATGCAGAATGACTAATGTGATCAGATATCCAGGATGAACAGATACAGAGGGAACAGAATTCTGGCTAAACTGACTGGGCAGGAATCTTGCTAAAATTGGGCAATGCAAAGAAGGCCATGAAAGTCCTAAGGTTGAGGCCTAGTTGGGAAAGATGAAGAAGAGCATGGCTGAAGTTTGGTCAAGGAGAGATTGTTTGTATATAAAAGTATATGATTATATGAGACTGCAAACAGGTATAGAAAGAGAGACATCAAAGTTATCAAAATTCCTGTGTTTGTAGGGCACAAACCCACAGCAATATTATAAACAGCAAGGGTGTCTGTGGGCAAAGGTGAAACTGCATTTTACAAATCCATAAAGGGGTGCAAGGTGAGAACTGCGGTAAGAGCCTAAAACTCTGCAAAGGCACAGGCATAGCTAAAGATAATGATAATAACCAGCCACTGTCCCCTTGTTTGTTTTCCTATAATTGCTACTCAGGAGAAACATAGCTGATAGTGATAAAAATTCTTAACTTTCCCCATAGATAATATCACCCTTGTGAAACCTAAGGCTAGTTTTTGAGATATCTTCCAGGCTCTGTATCCTGGTGGAATGCATGACCCACCAAGACCAGTGGCCCACACCGCGGAACTGACTCAACTGGTATTTCGACCCCCACCCAGGAACCAACCCAGCAAAGAAGACAATTTCTACACCCCTGTGGTTCTGCCCCAAGCCCAGCCAATTAGCAGACCCAATTTCCTAGCCTTTGCTCACCAAACCGTCTTTAAAACCCTTTCTCCCAAATTTTTGGGGAGATAGATTTGAGAAATTCCTCTCATCTCCTCACGTGGCGCCTGCAATACTAACCCTTTTCTCTGCTATAGCACCTGCCGTCTCAGGGTTTCGGCTTCCTCTTGAGCAGCAGGCAATGAACCTGATTGGGTGGTAATGAAATGGGGGCTCGTCCGGGATCACCCTTGTGGGCATATGCCCGCAGTTCGGCAGACTCTTACCAGCAAGATGGACTTAGAGACGTGCCTTAGCGGCCACTCGGTTCTCTTGGACTTAGGGCCATCTCTGGCACCATCCCTACTGGTGGGACAAGCCCCCATTTCGTTACCACCCAACCAGGTTCATTGCCGGCTGCTCCTCCTGTTTACGGTGGAGAAATGGTTTCTGGAACTGGAAGACGTCCCGGTGAGTATTTAAAGTGTGCACAGCACCCCCCTTCTTTCTCCAGATTGTTTGGTCTCTCTGGAGGCATTGCACCGCCTTCGTGGGTCTTGGTAGTCTTTCCCTATGTTACAGGAAGAGTCTTGTCTTGGGGAGACTTCTCCCCAGTTGGACGGAGAATAGGGAGTCTGTCTAGAAGAATACTCTTGAATTTTTGGTTTGACTTGTTCTGGAAGGACATTTTGCTTTGATATTTGCTTTAAAATAAGTACATTATTAAAAATTAATGGCCAAAAATGGATACTTTAAAGACTCAATTAAAAAACATAGATTTTAAAGATCTCTTATTCTACACAATTGCCTTATTTATATTTATGAAAAGATCAGAACTAAAAGAAGAACATGTAACAATTTTGTGGCTAGCCTTAAAAATTTTCTTGACAAAACTGAAGAGCAAATATCCAATCTAAAATGAAAATAAAAATCCTTGGAACACTGCCCCTGTGAGATGATGGCAGAGGCCAATTTGCCTTGTAGCCTAACAGGTGAAGTTCTGTGCTTTTGCCTCAGCAGCCTAGGTCCAATTCTGGGGCAGGGAATGAACTTGTTCTGGTTTGGTATTTGTGTAACTTGTGCTGTTTGTTGATGCTAAAGAAACTTTGCTTTCTTTGAACCATTTTTGTGACTCTTTTTTGGTTCTCATAAAAACTCTTTTCCACCTCTTTGGAGACACCTCTTGCTTTACTGATTAAGTTATAGCCTTGGTTAAGACTTATTGGTTTCACTTAGAAGGGTACTTTAGTTAAAAAGTTCAAAAACAAAAACGTCAGCATTTTGTCCCAGCTAGAGTCAGCTCTGTTTACTTTCACTCCTCCCTACTCCTTCCTCTTTGCTGATCACCAAGTTTTGGCCAAGCAAAGGTCCCCAACCATTCAAACTGTTTAAGGCAAACACTGCACCGTACTGTCCATGAATCTTCTTTAACCACATGGCAGCACTGGAGTCTCTTTGAACTTGTTCTGGTTCGGCTGCCCGATTTGCGAACTGCTTTGCTCAGTTAAACTCTGTTAAATTTAATTTTCCAGAAGTGGGTTACGAAATAGAGCTCCCAGAGACCCCCAAGAGCATTGAATGGACAAGCAAGGTACCCACCAGATTGTGCCCATTATTTTGTCAACAAAACTGGGGCTCGTGGGTAAGTTCTCTCTCAGATTCTGAAGCTCCACAGATATGTGTTTTGAGCTCTTTGAGTTTGTTTGAGCAAATTTTTGATCCTAACTGGTTTGAAAGTTGCAGTGGAAACTGTACTGGGGCTGAGATCAGGTTGGATCCAATTACTAACTGGCTTAGTGATCCTCCTGCCTCAGCCTCCCAGGTTTATAAGAATGTCTGAGAGAGAGGACTGAATCACTAGAAACTCTTACCATTGTTCTAAATTTACATGACAAGTCTCACCTTTGTTTAGGGTACTTTTCCTGGCCATCTTGTCTTAACTGGGACTTTACATACAACCTTTTTTCCTGGTATGAGCAAATGATGGTACAACATTTAGGCCTAAAGTCCTAGCTCTGTACTTTTGAAATATAAATATTCTGCCTTGTTTCACCTAGGAGTCATCTTTTCAGAAGGCAATTTTTTTTTTTTTGGTAAATAAAATTTTACACACTGCTGATTATTATTATTATTATTATTATTATTTTGAGATAGAGTCTCACTCTGTTGCCCCAGCTAGAGTGCCATGGCATCAGCCTAGCTCACAGCAACTCAGCAACCTCAAACTCCTGGGCTCAAGGGATCCTCCTGCCTCAGCCTCCCAAGTAGCTGGGACTACAGGCATGTGCCACCACGCCCGGCTAATTTTTTATATTTTTAGTTTTCCAGCTAATTTCTTTCTATTTTTTTAGTAGAGACGGGGGCTCGCTCTTGCTCAGGCTGGTCTCGAACTCCTGACCTCAAGTTATCCTCCCACCTCAGCCTCCCAGAGTGCTAGGATTATAGGCGTGAGCTACCACATCTGGCTTAGAAGGCAAATTGTTGCCTAGCTAATAATTGCTTAGGATGATAAAATAGATAAATAGGTAATTAAATTAAAATAGGCAATTAAAAGATTGATATTCTGAATAATATATATATATAAAATAGCTGGCAAATAAAAATTCTTTATAAAAGCTATAAGATCTGCTTCTGTCTGTATGTCTGTCTGTTTTTGTGTCAATATATGTCATGGGTATGTGATATTTCACTACCAAAATATGTAAAAGAACTCTAATTAATTGGCTTAAAAAAAGGTAAGTGCTTAAATCAAATATTTTATCAGGAGAATTGGAAAGAACTCAAATGTCTTTTAGTTCACGTGACTTTGGTAATCTTTGGTAAATAAAATTAGTTTTAAAACTGTCGTTAAAGTTATTATCTATCTTATAGTCCACTGTTCACTTAAGTACTGTGCTAATGCTGTAAATGAGGGTATTAATGTTCTCGTTGTGCAAACCTTAGTCTGAAACCCAGTACACGTGAATATTTGCAGATGACTGCAAGATGGTTTCGTTTCTCTTACCGTGTACTCAACCCCAACTATGCCCCTTATCAGCAAGAAGAAGCCAGATCGGTAGTCGGCCCTTTCCCTTCTCATCTGCCCACACGTCAGGAATGAGGTTGGGTAAAAGCCCAGGGGGGACTGAAACCACCCTTTGCAAATTAATGAAGGGGTGCAAGTAGAGAACTGTGGTAAGGGCCTAAACTTTGCAAAGGCACAGGTGTAGCTGTCCCCTAGTTTGCTTTCCTATAATTGCTACTCAGGAGTCACATAGCTGATGATCATAAAGATTCTTAACTTTCTCTGTGGATACCATCACCTTTTTGAGACCTAAACTGTAGCTTCTGAGATATCTTCCAGGTTCCGCATTCCAGTGGATTGGCTGCCCCACCCAGACTGGTGGCCCATACCCAACCCAAGAACAAATTCAACATAAGATTTTGCCCTGATTGCCTAACCCTTTGCCTACCAAACTTTCTTTAAAAACCTTGTCTCCCAAATTCTTGGGGAGGCTTATTTGAGGAATTCCTCCTGCCTCTCCACTTAGTGCTCTGTGGAATTAAATTAAATAAATTGAATTAAATGCAGCTTGCTCTGCTGTAACACTGGCTGTCTCGGTGTATTGGCTTCCTCTTGGGCAGTGGGCAATGAACTTGGTTGGGCAGCAACAAATTAGTGGAGTCTTGACAGAAGGACACAGGAGCCAATCTGAAGGGGACGGTGTGAACAGCCAAGGAGTGATGACTGATTGTAACACACCGAATAAATACACATCCAAGTGTCCACAGTGATTGACAAAGATAGAAAGGGAACAAAGGAGAATGCTCTTCTTTAGGAAGAAGGACAGAGAGTTGGAAGAATCACCACCTTGAAACTTTCAATATCAGAATTAATTTGGGCAGAGAACACCAACAGAGGCTAAAACTAGTTGGTGGAAAGTCACTGGGGAACAAGCAATTGCAGAGAGAGCCAGAGGAGGAGTCTATGATCTCCACCTTTGCCAGGTGACACCACTTTGGACCACCAAGAATGAGACCACTGGGCCCCATGTGCCTCTCGAAGTGACACTAAAAGCAGAGGGGAGATGGGGTAGGGCTGGAATGCAGAAGAGATGCTCAACCCAAGTGTAGTGAGAATTTACTTTTGTATGTACTTATACTTTAACTCCTATCATTGTCTAACCGATAAAAAAATGCAGACATATAAGTTCTCAGGATGAACATTATTATGCATGATGTCCCCTCCAGCTAAGAACCATATCCTTAGCAGAAGTCAAACTGCTGTGTCAGAATATGAGTATTTTTGAACATCTTTAGACACAGGGCAAAACTGGTTCTCCAAACGATTTGTACCACATTACCCAGTTGTAGCTAGCAAGAAGAGTCAGCAAGCAGAAGACAAGATGAGAGAGGCCTAATCGGAGAAAACAGCATATTTACAAAGAAATTGTAAGAAAATGAGGAATCTGCGCATGAGGAACTAACCACAACTGGGGAGGCATTGGGAGAGGCCGGGAGAGGTCAGACCAGGAAAGATGTGAAGAGACTGGAGTCTGGACTTCGGCCTGAGGGGAGATGGAGAACTGAGGCATTTCAAGAAAAGAAAAGGCAATCAGAGTTGCATGTTAAAGAGATCATGCTACAGCAGGGGTTTATGAACTGGAGGGGAGCTATGGAACAGCCAGGAGGCTGCTAGAGAGTCCAATCTGGCCAGTGGGCCTCAGAGGTAACCTCTAAGGGATGGAAAGGTCTACTCCAGGCCCTGGAGACTGGCAAGGTGTGGTTAGTGCAGGAAAGAGGGACAACTGTCTCCTTAGTTTCTGGCCTACCTGACTAGGGAGAAAACTGTACCGTCAGAGAGAAGCCACCCCACATTTACCAAAACTCGTGATAGGTCTAGTAAATTGATGGCCTGCAGGTGTGGTTTAAGCTCTGTCTTGCATGGCCTTAGACCTGTTAATGATTTAGTATCTTATTGTTGGAAAGAAAAACTCCAGAAGGGAAGAGGCATGACTAGGATTCTCTTTTCATGGCCGACAACTAAGCTTTAAGGTTTTCTGGGGGTCTCCTTGACCAAGAGAGGGTCCATTCAATCAGCTGGGGGCCTAAGATTTTATTTTAGTTCATACCAACAGCTTTGGCTTAACTCTGTTGGGAGATTGGGAGAGGGAAAGGAAGGTGCCAAGTACTAAAATTCTCATCAATTGGCCAGGCATGATGCCTATAGCCCTAGCTACTTGGGAGGCTGAGGCAGGAGGATCATTTGAGCCCAAGAGTTCAAGGCTGCAGTGAGCTATGATCGTGTCACTGCGCTCCAGCCTAGCAACAGAGTGAGATTCTGTTTCAAAAAAAAAAAAAAAAAAAAAAAAAAGAATACGCAAAATCTCAAACCTATCTTTCCAACCAACAGAGATCACAGGCTTTTTAAGGGGGCCGTGTGCATTGGGGCAGGTCCTAGGGGGTAGTGATTCTGATTCTTGGCATCAGGAATCTTGTTCAGGAGCCTTCAGAATCTCAACTCATTTGTCTTGTAAAAATTCCTCCTAGCTATTTGGGAGGCTATTTTGGATGGGAGGAGCCCTTGAGCCCAGACATTCAACATTGCAGTGAGCTATGATGATGCCACTGCACTCCAGCCTGGGCTACAGAGTGAGATCCTGTCTCTAAAACAAGAGAAAGGAAAAACAAAAACAAACAAAAAACCTTTGAAATTTATGAATCAATGATGACTTTTGTTTTATTTTGTTTTTCCAGAAGCTTTAAGATACTTAAGGGCCTGCCTGGCTTTATTCAGCCAAAAAGAACTGTTAGGTGGAAAAAGCAGGGAGGCATTACATTAACATTGAAAATCTCACATTTAACCCCACCAGCTAGGAAATGCAGAAAAGGCTGCCCTAAATTAAATGGGAAGACCAGCAAGTGCAGGTATTAAATAGGAAAGCCCAATATCCCCTGGTAGCTCTGCCCTGATAGAAATGAGCTGGAGTGCATTAAGTCGCATAATAAACGCATGTGTCATTCAGGAGTCCATCAGCCATGGAGAGGCAGAGAGAATAAGAAAATGAAAACCACAGTGAATGTCAGCAGTGGCATCCAAACACTCCAAGGTGGGCGGCTGGGCTCTGTGCAGCCCCAGGCCTGGTGACAAAACTGCCTCCGCGGTGGGGAGGGAGGGGAATGGCTCTCTTATTCTAGGGCTCCTGGCCACTCACTAGTGCCTGGCTTTCCTCTGTCTGGGGAATCAACTTCCAGCTCTGTAGTGTGGGGAGGAGGTAGGGGACTGAACTCATGCCCACCTCCAAAGATGGTCCCTACATGACCAGCCAGTCAGCTTGTCCCCTCCCCTCTGCCATGCTGGCCTGGTTCTCCACTGAGGACTTGGTGTGGCTTCCTGATTCCTGGCTGCCCTAAATCTGGAAGGAGGCAGCTCTGGGATCAGGCAGGAAGAGCAGGCTGGAGAGTACAGCCCACAGGGAGGAAGGGAGCAGAGGGGACAGATGGTTGCACTCATGGGCACGTTGGCGCACACTGCATCTCCTCAGCTCCTCATCCGAGCCCTGCAGCAAGGGCTGCCTCAGGCCAGCCCTACTCAGGACTGTGCACGTGAACCCACACACATTCCCTTTCTGGGTGAGAACACCCACCCACCTCAGTGTTCCCCTTGGGTATGGATGAGATGCAGTCTTGCGGCTCCAGAGCATTGGGCAGGACCCACCTGGTCTTCCCTTGGATCATACCCTGAACCTACACTTCAACTTCCAGCTTCTTTACCTTATTGATTAATTTCTAGAATATAATTTCCATACGGCAACTTCAATGAATTGGTTTAGAACATGAGATAGCTGTCCATGTTGGGACAGCTTATTCTCAGTATTCTTTATTGGCCCTGGAAAATGCTTCAGTACTTTATTGAAAGAAAACAATATAAAGTTTTAAAAAGAAAAAAAAAGAAAGAAAGCAATAAATAATACTGTGATAAATATAGTTCAAAAGTAGACTGTAGCCGGGCACAGTGGCTCATGCCTATAATCCTAGCACTCTGGGAGACTGAGGCAGGAAGTCTGCTTGAACTCAGGAGTTGGAGACCAGCCTGAGCAAGAGTGAGACCCTGTCTCTACTAAAAATAGAGAAAATTAGCTGAAAATTAGCCGCACCTGTAGTCCCAGCTACTTGGGAAGCTGAGGCAGGAGGATGGCTTGAGCCCAGGAGTTTGAGGCTGCAGTGAGCTATGATGACAGCACTGCACTCTACATGGGGCAACAGAATAAGACTGTCTAAAAAAAAAAAAAAATAGACTGTGCATACTTTGTTACATAATCAGGAAGTTCACAAAAACTTAATAGAAAAATAGAACAGTAGCAATGAATTGTACAAGTAAATTAAAAAGCAAAAACCAAATGTAAAAAGGCATACTGTCTCTATCTATATCCGTTGAATAATAAATAACACACCATGACCTGACAAAGTTTTTGCTGGCTTTTTAATATACCATTTAAAAAGTAAAACTCACATTTGCTACTTATACAGTCCAAAATGACTATATCATCAAAATCTAAAAATGTACAGCTAGGTTCATTCTCTGAAGAAGTTTACAAACAAATATAAAAAGATGATTTATATAAGAAAAGTAAGGCCCTTTATTAGAGTTGCACGACATAGTTTTCAGGATCTCTTGCCTTCATCTGTTACATGCACCAATGTCTGTGAGATGAGAGCACAGTGCTTGGTGCAGTGAGCTGTGATCGTGTCACTGCGCTCCAGCCTAGCAACAGGGTGAGATTCTGTTTCAAAATGAAAAAAAAAAAAAAAAGAATATGCAAAATCTCAAACCCATCTTCCCAACGAACAGAGATCACAGGCTTTTTAAAGGGGGGGGGGCCGTGTGCATTGGGGCAGGTCCTAGTGGGTAGTGGGAGAATGCTCAGAAGGCTGGGGCTGGTCCCCAGTCTACCTGACCCTGAAGTCTTTCTCTTCCCACTGAGAAAACTGCTCCCAGCTCCCAGCTCCCAGCTCCTGTCAGTCACTGAAGACAAGCCACTCAAGTCGAGAGACTAGGCTAGGGAAGAGTTAACCAGTGCTACGAGATTTCATAGTGTTTGGATAATCCTTTCAGTCCAAATTTTATTAGAGTCTGAGATTTAACACCAGATATTTTAAGTCCATTCACGATGCCAAGAAAAGCATTTCTTGCTAGAAAAAGTATAGTTAAGGTCAGCCATTAAAATATGACAATAATTGCTTGAAATTAAATATGCTTATTTCAAAATGATTGTTGTAGGGCTAAGTTGCATTTGTAAAGGATAATGCACATTGCTTGTGTCATGATCATTTTATACATGTAGTAAAATCTTTGTCAGGGTTCTCATTAAAAAATTAAACAGTGATAGTTACAATAAATGCATAATTTACAAAAGCTCCATATTTACTCATAGCATTTATACATATAAGCATTACAATACATTCATTTCAAAGACTAAAATTAGATATAAGAACATGAATTGATTTGAAAGGATATTTATAGCCTGGATATACATGAAAAAGTATATAAATGAAGAGTCATAAATTTACATAAATATAAGACATTAAATTCTAAAATATTTTCTCCATGGTATTCATCAATTTTTCAATTAAAAACTAAACAAAAATATACATGAAAAAGTAACAATATAAATGAAGAGTCATAATTTATATAAATATAAGAAACATTAAATTCTAAAATATTTTCTCTATGGTATTCATGAATTTTTCACTCACTAAAAACTCTGTAATAAAAATCTTAGGGTCCATATAATAAGTATTAACAGATTAAAGATTCTACTGAATTTTAAAATGTAGTTTGTTGGATTCAAAATGCTGCATAATCATCTTTGAAATAGTATGGGTAAACTGGAAAACAAAAAGAAACAAAAAGCCAGTCTTAATACAAGCCCCACGGAGGAAGACCTATATACTCAGGTGCTGGGCCCTGAACAGCCATGTGGAGTCCCAGGGCTTCCCCCGATCTTCTACGCTTTGGCTGCTTTGGGAATCACTAGATAGAACATTAAGGACTATGCATATCAATGAAGGAATTTCTTGATTGACTTCAATTTGGCATACGTCTAAAAGTTACCAATTAAACCAACCAAAAATCCCAGCTGAGACATTTAAACCAAACGGAGCAGAGAGAGCTCCACTGCAGGAGTCAGAGCAGGGAGAAAAGAGGGCAGGGATAGCTGCGCCCCTGCAGAGGTGAGCAGAGGCTCCAAAGCAGCAGGGACAGAGACGGGGCGGTTTTCAGCAACCAGAGCCCGTAATGGCAACCCAGGAGTTTGTTTTGAAAAACCAGTCTCTCCAGGCCAAGCAACGTGGCTCCTGCCTGTAACTCCAGCACTTTGGAAGGCAGAGGCAGGAAGATGGCTTGAGCCAAGCCTGCTCTTCCCTGAGAGCGGGGCCCTGGGCGGGACACAGGAGCGCCCCGCAGCCTCCTCCACGCCGCTCCAGCTTCTGCCTTCCTGGAGTCCTAGGCACATGCTGAGGACAATCACTGAAGGGGCCGCAAAGATCTGAACGCCCAGCTGCATCATTGTAAAGTTTTGATAGCGTGAGCTCAAACTGATACAGATCCCATGACAATTATGTTTTTCTTCCGGCGCCATTCAAAAAAAACTTTAGAGTGGGCCTTAACTTCTTAGACGAAACCATCAATGTCTTTCTGTCTGGGGAGTGTGGGAATAAACATGGAATAGCCCATGACCCAAATATACATATTTACGGCTTATATTTATTACTCCATAATGTTCACACTGAATACTATAAACCGAGTCAGTTATGTGCAGTTCAAGAACCTTATTTTCAATATGGTTTAGATAAAATAATCCTAGGTTTATCATTAACAGATGATCTCTTTCAGATTCCACGTTTTCTTTTTTTTGCGCTAGAATGTGAGTACGCCTATGTGCTGAGGGAAGAAGGATGGTAGTAATAACTGTGAACATATTCACTCCTTCAAGGTCTAGGCAGGTCTTGCTTATACATTGTGTTTTCCAGTTGTGAGTAGGACTACCTTTCAGGAAACATGAAGAGCAAGCATCTGTATAAACAATAAGACTTGAAGTGTGAACTTCTGCTTTTTGTTTTTTAATTCATTTTCTTTTTTTTTTTTTTTTTGAGACAGAGTCTCACTGTGTTGCCCGGGCTAGAGTGCTGTGGCATCAGCCTAGCTCACAGCAACCTCAAACTCCTGGGCTCAAGCAATCCTTCTGCCTCAGCCTCCCGAGTAGCTGGGACTACAGGCATGCGCCACCATGCCTGGCTAATTTTTTCTATATATTTTTAGTTGTCCGATTAATTTCTTTCTATTTTAGTAGAGACGGGGTCTCGCTCTTGCTCAGGCTGGTTAATTCATTTTCTAGAGATGAGGTCTCACCACGTTGCCCAGGCTGGAGTGCAGTGGATATTCACAGATGCAATCATGGTACACCACAGCCTGAAACTCCTGGGCTCAAGTGATCCTCCCACCTCAGCCTCCTGAGTAGCCGGGACTTAAGGCGAATGCCATTGCACCTGCCTTGAATTTTGGCTTTTTAAATGGGACTGTGTGAAGTACATTGATCCCATTGTAGCTCAACAGTGGCTGAATGAGAACCAGGCAGACTAGTGCATTAAGGGCTGAGGGCATTGAGGACATAATTTTAACTAGCAGTTAAGACGCAGATAAATCCTGTTTCCTTTCTCAACTTCCGATTACAATCATAAGACAACACAAGGCTATTATGGCTAGATGTTGTCAATATGAAATTTAAGAGTTTCAAAATTCAGGTTAAAACAATCATTCGTTTATAAAAGCAAAAACAAAGGATAGCACACCTAGCGATACATGTGATCAAGTTGACAATACAACTCACCATAAACTACCAGAGGTCTATGAATAGAGCCCAGCCGACCCAGCCCAGATCCCTAAGAAGGTCCTCCAGGCCACACCCAGCCTCGCCTACCCTCTGCCCACTGCATTCCCATAGCAAGGGACAGCACTGTGACCCACCAGACTTTTGCCTCTCTTGCATCTGAGATGCTAATAGAAAGCAGGGAAGTCATCTTAGCATACACCAATAATACTGAAGCAGAGGAGGAAGGCAAAGTCAGATGTGGGCTGTGTCTTGCACCGTGTCTGGCACTCTGCACACACAGCTGACTGAACCCTCACAATGACCTGAGAATAAGGCTCCTTAAAGCCACCAGGCAGCACCCTGAAGTTACCCCTGAACAACAAGACTAGGTTATCAAGCCTGAGTGTCAGTCAACACACTGCTTCTTTCACTGAGGAAATCTTGCTATCAAAGAAACAAACCCAAACACAACTCATCGGAACTACAGGTTGTGCTTTGCCTCTTGCTGCGGCTGGTTTAAGCTCCTGATCTCACTGTAGACAGGCACAGGTCTGTGGCCACCTCAAGTGGTATAATTCTATTATTATCGTTGTTTGTCAGGAGCACAACCAAAGGCACAAACAGGTCGAGTAACAAACCCCAGGTCACAAACTAATTAGTGGTTGAACAAGCAGTTTCACCAATCACCACACTGCTCAGCCCAACAGAGCAGCTCACACACAGTGGCACGTCACGTTCTTTTGTCAGAGAACAGCTGCCTTCATGTCTCTGAAGGGCTATCCCGTTATTGCATGATCAGGCAGGTTGCACATCTCAAATCCAAAACTCCAAAATGTGAAATGCTCCAAAATATGAAACTTTCTGAGTGCTGACAGGACACTCAAAGGAAACGCTCATGGGAGGATTTAGGATTTCACATTTCCAGATTTGGGATGCTCAACCAGTAACTATAATGCAAATTCCAAAATTGAAACACTTCGGCTCCCCAGCATTTTGGATATGGGATACTCAATCGGCTGGGCGAGGTGGCTGACACCTGTGATGTCAGCACTTTGGGAGGCCAAGGCAGGAGGACTGCTTGAGGCCAAGAATTCAACACCAGCCTGGGCCACATAGCAAGACCTCGTCTCAAGAAAAATTTAAAAACTTAGGCTGCACTTGGTGGCTCCCGCCTGTAATCCTAGCACTCTGGCAGGCCAAGACAGGAGGATTTCTTGAGCTCAAGAGTTCAAGAGCTGCCTGAGCAAGAGTGAGACTCCGTTTCTACTAAAAGTAGAAAAAATTAGCCAAGTGTGGTGGTGAGGGCCTATAGTCCCAGCTACTTGGGAGGCTGAGAGAGGAGGATCGCTTCAGCCCAGGAGTTCAAGATTGTAGTGAGTTATGATGATGCCACTGCACTGTAGTCTGGGCTACAGAGCAAGAATGCCTCTAAAAAGAATAAAAAAGGAAAAAGAAAATAAGGTAGGATGATAACTCATCTGTTTCTTAGATAGACTGTCTTATAATATTAATGTCTTAATGTGTACGTGAGGCATTTCTATGACAAGACACACAATGGGAAAATGACAGAGTCAGAAATGAAAACTGAAAATCAGCCAGGGAAGGTTGGGGGGATGAAGAGAAATCTGGTGTTTGATACATCAGTAGGGTGACTCTTGTTAACAGTTGATTACATATTTCAAAATAGCCAGAGAAATTCAAATGTTCTTAGCATAAAGAAAAGGGTAAATATTTACATGATAGATATCTCAATTACCCTGATTTGACTATATAAAGGTATCAAATTATCACATGTGCCCCCAAAATATGTACATCTAATATGTATCACTTAAAAATACATCCATGCCCCAATTAGCTATACTAGTGGGACATTTTTAAAAAATGATATAAATCCACATCAGTTGGGTTTGCCTCAGAGGCCATAACATTTTACAAGTGTTATCAAGTAATATACAACTAATCTGAGTTTCCAAATTCCCTTCCCTTTTCTGAGGCTGGTTCTAACAAGCTCGGCAACAAGCAAAAAGTGTAAAAGGAAAGAGACAAGAGCAAGCCCTACAGACGCGCTGCTTCTCCCCACCCATGTACCAGCCAGTTCTAGAGAAACACAGCTCAGGTAGAAAAGGCATCTCCATGCCAAGCAACCCTGACCAAAGTGTCACATGTGTCATCAGAATACATACAGAGAAAGCGTGCGTGTCGGGGGCTAGGTGACCCCTCACCCCAACGTGATTCCTCCTGGCCTTCTCTCTCTCCCAGCCAATGACCTTGCTGCCCATTTCATGGATAGAAAATCAAGGCCCCTGCACCCTTCCTTCACTCCCCCTCGGCACCAGACACAGCCTATGGCTTACACAGGGGATAATCTGTTTTCCACTGATTCATCCCCATCAGCACAAGAACATGTCCCACCTCCCACCTTAAAACACCAGAACAGAACCCCCAAGCCTTAACCCCCACCCTTGCCCCAGTCTCCTCCTATCCACCACCTCACTTCTCTGCCCCTAGCCAGAGTAAAACTACTCCAGTGAGCTGCCTCTATCCTGTCCTCTGTGTGTAGGCTGCGTTTGAGCATCTCTCCTCCAACAAAACTACTCTACTCATGTTCCAACAAACTCCATGGTCTGACACCCACTGGCCATCCCTTGGTGTCATCTGTTCATTGGATTCGGCCCACCAGTATGCTCAGGCTCGGCTGCTCTCCCCTTTTTCCTAGAGCGCCCTGGGGCCCAGGGCCCACCATCTCCTGGCTTCCTGCCTCTTCACTGGTCAGGCCCCATCTCAGGCTGGCTCCTTCCCAGTCTCCCTGACCTGTCACTCTGGAGTGCCCAAGGCTTCATCCTTGGACCATCAAAGGCATCCATGGGTGACCTCATCTTGTCCCATGCCTCTAAATACCATCTGCTTGCTCAGGACCCCCTAATCTTTATCTCTAGTTCTAGACTTCTCTGTTGGGTTCAGGACCAGACTGTTCAATGGCCAACCTGACACCCCCCTTGGATATCTGACAGTCCTGACTGCCTGAACATGGCCAAGGCTGGACTTCATGTCTGCCCCAAACCTGTAGTCTTCTTCATCTCAGGAAGCAGACTCTACCCTGCCAGCTGCTCAGGGACAAACCCTCGAGCCATCTATGACTGTTCTCTCTCTTTCACCATCTCCAGTCCCTCCAATCCCTCAGCAGGTCTTGTTGGCTCCATCTAACGAGGTACCCGAATGGCTCCTTCTCTTTCCTCCTTCAGGCCCTCGCTCGTATGTCACTGTCAGGTGATGTCTCCCTGGCACAACACTTGAAATTCTTACTCCCCTCCTGGTTCTATAACTCAGGGCCCCTGGAGTCCCCTTCCCTGCTTATTACCATCCGACACACTGGATGGCTCAAGAGTATGTCTACAAACTCTTTGACACTTGTCCCTTAAGAAGCGGAGGGTGATCCTCACCCAGCTACCAACTATGAGCAGGACTCAGCGATTCACTTGAACGAACAGAATAAAGTGGAGTGAAGGTGTAATGCGAATGGCTTGTGGGTTTTCTCTTTGCCCTCCCTTAGAATGTGAGCTGTGGGGGAAGCCACTGTCAACTGGGAGGACCCTCAAGCAGCCTTGCAGACTGGCTCACATGGTGACGGCTCAAGGCCCCCTGCCTGCAGCCACGTGAGTGCGCCTGGCAGTGGAGCCACCAACCCTCATCGAGCCTCCCTGTACTGCAGCCTGTCATGACCCTGAGCCCGAACCACCCCCTCTGCTGCTCCTGAGTTCACGGGAGCTGTGAACTGTGAAATGTTCCCTCTTTTAAGCCACTGAGCTTTGTAGTAATTTGTTTCACACCAACAGACAACTAATCCACATGCATTTACTTGATCTGTTTACTGCCTGTTACTGCTCACTAGAACGTGCACGCTGGGGTGTGGCATTATGTTTTTTACACATTGCCGCAGCCCTAGGTCTGTCACGGGACCTGGCCTGAACAGGCTATTCAATGAACATGGGTGTTCAAATGATACAGATGTGTATCACACACCAGCTGCTGAACGGACCAAAGTAACAAGGTATTTAAACCTTCAAATGTGAAATCCTTTCAGTAAATGATGAATGCATGTATTCATTTATTTTTAATTATTACTTCAAATCCATACTAATTACCATTGTATTTAAGAGTAGACCGCATTTTTTCAGATTTTTTTAAAGCCCTAAAATTAAACTCTTAGCCAGAAAAAGGAGAAAAAGGAAAATGCGAGGAGAGCAAGAAGGAAAGTGGCCTAATAATACTTTCATTCCAAAACAGCCTCAGAACCACAGGATAGAAGTAGGTAACTTGTACATAAATAAAGATTTCACACGAAGGCCTTGCCTCAGAAGGGTCTTCCCTCAGGGCTGCCAGACGGCCCTTCTGGGGACGCCGCAACACGGCGCTGGTGCTGGAGGAAACTGTGTGCCTGTCTGCCACAGGGGACCCGTGGACACTGCCCAGGCGGGGTCGGCTGAAACATGAAGAATAAGAATGGTCACTATTAGAAGAGAAATAAACCATCTTTCCGACTTCTGTTCAAGGCAGAACCTGTGAATTTGGAAAACAGGTTTTTGACACAGAGGAAAAGGTCTTCAAGGAGGGCGTGTCTCTCGCTGCCCCAGTAGCTCCACGCTGGCTGCTCTGGCCAGCGTTTAGCCTGTCAGTCCTGCCAGGTGGAAAGCTTCACTCCCCAGGAAAACCAGCGCACACAGCCATGGCCATGGACATGGGCCAGATGGAGTCCAGCTGCCTGGAATGTGGAGAGACCTGGGGTCCCCCTCTCAGCCCTCCTCTGGGTCCAGAGTCCAGGCCTGCTCGTCTGCTCTGTTTTTCCATAGCTGACGTCCACTTCACTGCTGACCTCCAACCACTCTGCCATCTTCACTTGTGCCAAGACCCATGGCGTGAGATCAGCCCGCCATACACGCCGCGATCTGTAACCGCCATCTAAAGCGCTGCTATGAGGTGCCCCAGAGGCATCCAGTGCAGAAGCCCCTTTCAGCCAGAGCTGGGGCTTCTCTGAACTGGCTTTGGAGGCTCACTTCAGTGTCTGAATCAAAAACACAGACCTGTGTGCAATTAGATTAGCAGAAAATCAACACCCTTGGCTGAGGAAGTGTCTGGAAAGACGAGGGTGGGGCTCCACGCATCAGGCACTGGAGTGAGCCACTGTCCAGTTCCCATCAGCAAAGGCCCTGGAGAGGAGCCAGGTGGCAGCAGGGGACGAGCGCTGCCAGTATCAGCCACGGCACGTCACCTGCCACTTCTGTCTATAACGGACTCATTTTCGCTTATTCTAGTAACTCCTAGATCTCTGGGAAAGAAGGATGGCTCCCTTCATTTTCAGAGATCCTTAAGAGACAAGGAACTTGGGAGACAGAGCCCACTAATCTGATCACGGTATGTTAAACAGAGGATCCCTCAGGATTCTCCACGGGCCGTGCAGACAAGGCCAGTGCCACATACCCAATGTGCCACCTCACCTACCTTTGGTTCACACCCTCTCAAAGTGTGTGAAAGAAATGGCTCTGTGAAGTGTTATATGAGATCGATTATCTCTTTGTAAGATACCAAAGTCCAGAATTTCTCTTTGCCCACAACTTTCCTTTCACTTCCCCATTCCCTCATTCCTAAGGAAACTGCTCCTTCCTTCTGAGCATCATTTCTGCACCAACTGCTCAGGGTGGTGACACATTCCAGAGAGGGATGAAAGCTACGCACTCACAATATTGTGCGGGTACTTTTGGATGGCTCATGCATCCTCTGAAGGCCACCAAAGCCTCCTCATTTGCATGCCCTCTCCCGGGCTTACTTTCCTCCAAGTTAGCCACCGGCCCACAACCAGCCATTCCCACCCCAATCTGTTTATGGAGCCCAGCTGTCACCTTTCTTTTCCACTCCCCGGGTGAGGCCGTGTTCTCTTGCTGGAGAAGATCACAAAAACAAGAAGACTGATTTCACCATCAGGGCATGCGGAACAAGCATGTGGCCTGGGGGCCAGCCTGGCTTCACCCCTCCCTAGGCCCTATGCCACCCCCGGCACTCGCCTCCTCTCCACCCTCACAGCCTCTGTCTGCAGCCTCCTGATGTGAAATCTCAAGGTCTGCCATTTTGAAACAAACCCTGTCCTCCTCACCCAGCCTCTCCTGCCTCCTGTCTTCGGACCTTCACACCACTTGAGACCCACTGGGACTCAGTACATCCCTCCTGCCTCCTTGGGGCTCCTACAGCAATGGTCCCTCTCTTGTCATCCTTCACTTTGAAAGTAGCACACCTTTGGCTGGCAAACAAGGTCAAGCCTTCTCTACCTTAAAATCCAGCCCCTGCCCCAACTTTACTACCTTCCAGTCATGGCAACAGCTCTCTCCTTCCCTTTACCACAGCTCTTCATTCAAGACAGTGACATGCACTGAGCCTGCTTCTTCTCCATCTACTGCTCACAGGGTACTTTTTAGACACATCTTACTGACTCTGTCTCTACTGCACAAATGCCACTAGCCTTTGACCGTTGAGGATCTTCATCACCAAATCAAGTGACTTTACTATGGCCTTACCTTCCTCAACATTTCCTCTATGAGAATATAAATTCTCCCCCTGGAAAGTTCACCCTCCACTGGTCTCAGAGACAGTGAGGGTTTCTGCCTCTGACTCTCTGTAGTTCTGTCTTTACTGCTTTCCATTCGAGCTTTCTAGGAGTAGAGTCAGTGGGGAAGGGCCAGAAGATACCCTAGACCTTCAGAATACTCTAAATTTGCAAACATAGAAATGTGTATATAGGCCCCAAGCTTTCACCTCAATCATATTTCAGGCAGGAGCCTGTTTCCTGCAAAGTAATGTCACCAGTTAACCATTTCAATCATGTTTACTATAAGTTTAACTCTCACTTGATGACTGTCTTCTACAAAGAAACAAAAGAAGCATTTTAATACCTTAATGAGAATGACTGCCTCTGTAACAACGGTGGGAAGAAAATAAGAATGCTGGAGGTTCACATGCTTGACAGTCTGCTAGATGCATTCACAAGGCAGGTAATTCCCTCCTAAGTCAGCCAACTCAAAGGCATATCTCAACATACTTAAAACAATACATTAATTAAATTTGTAAAAAAAGCCAGGTACAGTGGCGTGTGCCTGTATTCCCAGGTACTAGGGAGGCTGAGGCAGGGGGATTGATTGAGCCCAGGAATCTAGGCCAACCTGTGCAACATACTGAGACCCCATTTAAAAAAAAATAAAATAAAATGACATGTCATGAAACTTCAGTGTGTCTTAAAAAATATCAAAAACTCCAAATAGTGTACTAAATCCATGAATGTCAAAGTGTTTCTCAGACTCTTGCTGTGTGGAACCACCCTGACCTGTCTCATCCTGTGGGCACAGCCACCGCTCCATGAATACCAGCCCTGCATTTCTCCACTTGGGGTCTGTCCTGCTGTCCCTATATCATCAGGGTCACACTGGGTACCTAAACTAATATATCTCAGTATTGACTGATCATTTCTCACCTTCCTGTGTTTCTGGGTTTTGCCAATGATATGTCTCCTAGGGACCAACTCTAACCCTTGGAGTATTTTATCTTCCTTCTTGCCGGCTACTGAGCTACAGGCTCCTTGAGGTCAGACCATGAGCTATATCCAGCTATACTGCCCAAATGGCCAGGAGCAGGCCCTTGTAGACATACAACAGATGCTGAAAACATAGTTGGTTAATATCATACCTGTGATGAAGTGAAGCACCTCTTAGCATCATCTGGTCTAGTTCAGCCCTCAGTTTTTCTAGGGTTAGGACAAGCCGATCCTACAAAATAGCAAAGACTTACATTACAGCTATCTCTTTTAGGTTTTCTTTTTTTTTTGGAGACGGAGTCTCTCTTTTGCTCGGGGGAGTGCTGTGGTGTCAGCCTAGCTCACAGCAACCTCAAACTCCTGGGCTCAAGGGATTCTCCTGCCTCAGCCTCCCGAGTAGCTGGGATTACAGGCGTGTGGCACCACAAGTGGCTAATTTTTTCTGTTTTTAGTAGAGACGTGGTCTCACTCTTGCCCAGGCTGGTCTCGAACTCCTGAGCTCAAGCAATCCTCCTGTCTTGGCCTCCCAGAGTGCTATGATTATAGGTGTGAGCCACTCTTTTAGGTTTTAAAACGATTTGCTTCAAATGTGCTCAGATGTTGAGGGTAACCACAACAGGTTGAACCAGCAGTTTAAATGCCAAACACTTTGATTCTGGGAAACTTTTCCCTAAGAGTACTGTGGTAAACATCAACACTGAGACTACCAAATTAACTCTGAAAAGCTTCATGAGGAAAAGCTGTGCCTTAGTCATAGAAAACTTTAGAGGAGGACAAACATCAAACCATTAACAATTATTAATCTTGCAGAGAGAAACAACTCTTTTGAGGGAAAAAGGGAACGATATTCAGTTTCTACTATATGTCTCTGTATTGTTTTTAATAGTCTCCTACCAAGCGTGCATTCATTCCTGTGTATGATCTCATCTCATAGCTGATCTCATCTCTAGATCTGTGGTGTCCAATACACTAGACACTGGCCACATGTGGCTGCTGAGCCCTTGAAATGGGCTAGCCCAAACTGAGTTGTGTTGTGACTATGGAATTCACAGTGAATTTCACAGACTTAATATGAAAACAGAATGTAAAGTAGCTCATTATTATTTTCTTCTTTTTTCTTTGTGAGACAGAGTCTCACTGTGTTGCCTGGGCTAGAGTGCTGTGGCGTCATCCTAGCTCACAGCAACCTCAAACTCCTGGGCTCAAGCGATCCTCCTGCCTCAGCCTCCCGAGTAGCTGGGACTACAGGCAT
>NW_012152397.1:896240-915853 GCF_000956105.1 Propithecus coquereli
AACAACAAAAAAGAGTGAATATATGGGAAAAATCTAGATAAATGCTGAATATGTAAAATGACAAGAAAAAAAAAAAAAAGAAAAAAGAAAGAAACTTTAAAATGATATATGTGGTTCATATTATATTTCTGTTGGACACCACTGTTATGGATGAAAGATTTATGATAATATTTTAGCTTCAAATAAACCCAGAAAGGACTCAGAATTCTCAACCATACACATTGCCAGACTCGAAATACATCTAAAACACAAAGGCATTCAATGTACACAACTAGGAGTGCTATAAATCTTATGGCAGTGGACTATGAGAGCCATAGAGAAAGTTTATCTCCACTTCTGCCAAGCATCTGTAGTAAGTGTGATTATAATAAGCTCAGTTCAGTTCAGCTCTGGATCGTTTCTCAACGAATTAGAGAAGATTTTTTTAAGTACCTTAGCACGTTGCATTTCTTCTAATAGCTTTTTTGTATTTTCGGTTTGTTGAAATAGAGAATTCTGAAAAAGACAGAGGTAGTCTTTCAGTGTTTCTTTTAAAAGTTTCGATACAAACTATGGCTACATTTATTTAGAAAACAAAGTGCTAGGGAAAGGGAAAGATCAGATGAGCGCACTAATAAGCCATGCTGTGGTCCCACGGAGTCTGATGCTGACTGTGCAGCTAGGACCACTTCTAATCATTTCTCTTATTCGTATAAAATTTACTCCTTCGCTGACCCTATTTTCTAAATGTAGGTATGTCAGGTTCATGGTGCAAGTTTATTTAATCAGTTAAACTGGTTTATGTTAAATACTAACATCTAGAATTTGTATTTCATTGGTCACTTGGGAAACCTGAAATTAAATTTCAAGTATAGAATTAAAATCAAAGATACAAATATTCCTACCTTAAGATCAATCTATGTGTTCTCTAACAATGCACGCCATAGTCACTTTTGTGTAAAATAAATGTGTCATATGATGAGTAGTAATCATTATTCTCCCTCACATGCGCATGACCTCAATGATAAGAACCAATTTCTGGGAAGTTTCTGGAGAGGGTTGAGGCAAAAAAAAATTCTAGTGTAGGGGTTGCCAAACTGGGACCTGTCAGCTAAATCCAAAGATTGAAAGTAATTGGAAAGGTAAGGGAGAAAAGGAGCACCCCCCTGCAAAAAAAATCAGGTAACTAAAACACTCCAAACACTCTACTTAACGACAATATTGCAGTTTCTAATATCATTGCAATGGACATCTCCTTGCAATTTTGTGCTCATTTCCTTAGATTTGATGAGCTCTTTCCTAGTAGTGTGCAGATGCTCTTCCAGCTCTGTCAACATGACTGGAGAGAGCAGCCGGTGGTCTTTCATCTGGCTCTGCTCCCCTCACTCCTTACTTATGATTTCTTGGAGTTCAATTACCTTAGCAAGGTCTTCCACATGGCTTAAAGAACCATCAGAAGATCTCTGATGGGGGAAAAAAAGCCTTAAATAGCCTCGTTTGGTTAGCTATAAAATACTTCCAGAAAATAGGTGAAATCAAAACTGATTTATGCAATTGGTTGTATTAGGCAACTTTTGTGACCACTCAAGCTTTTAACCAGTGTTTCAGCAACAGCTTCCTAAAATAGCCCGACACACATACCATGGACAAATGAAATTAGAAGACTGAGAAAGCCTAAAGACTTGCCTTTCTGTTTACACTGGTTGTATTTTCTTGTGCCATCACTCCCTTTGTTGGTGTTTCTTTCTGATTTTTCTGTTTTTTAAGAATCATTACCTAAAACCAAAAAACTGAATATGAGAGTAAAATACCTTACATAAGAGAAATAAGTAAAGACAGCAAAACTCCTTTTGGAAAAGCACACCTATAAACTGCTAAACATAGTATAAAGAGAAAGCATGTGGCATTGTTATCCAACCTGCATATAACCAAATCATTAAAAATGGAATTTCTTATCTACTGTACAAATGTGAACTTAAGAAATGAAAATCTAGTTTACTAGTAGTTAAAAATGACTTGGATACGTTGGTCCTCAGCCAAAGAGATAAATAAATCTGATATTCACTACTACAGTCCTTATACTTTTTTTTAAATTTAGGGATAAAAATAAAAACCTCTCAACATAGTATCTCAAGCTTACCTTTTTCTGTGTGGTACCTAATTCATCTTCTAACAAATGACACCTTTCCTGTGCTACTTGTAATTCCTCCCTCACCTGAAAATAAAAGGGGTTCAGTTTGTGTGCTTGTATATATGTATATATTTACTTTCTTCTTTTTTGACAGAGGTTCTTGCTATGTCACCCAAGCTAGAGTGCAGTGGCACAATCATAGCTCACTGCAACCTCAAACTCCTGGGCTCAGACGATCCTCCTGCCTTAGCCTCCTGAGTAGCTGGGACTATAAGCACATGCCATTGCACCCAGATTTATTTTTTTCTAAATGTACGGTTATCCTAATATTAGTGCACTGTAACAGAATAGAATATCATTACTTTCTTTCACTGATCTTATTGTCAAGAAAACTTCCTTGTAAATGGCTTTAATTTTTTTTTTTTTGAGAAAGAGTCTCGCTTTGCTGTCCCGGCTTAGAGTGCCGTGGCATCAGTCTAGCTCAAACCCCTGGGCTCAAGCGATACTACTTCCTCAGCCTTCTGAGTAGCTGGGAGTACAGGCACGTGTCACTATGCCCGGCTAATTTTTTTTCTGTTTTTACTAGAGATGAGGTCTCACTTTTGCTTAGGCTGAATGGCTTTAAAGTTTAAGAAAAACTTCCCCCTAAATAAACTACCCAATTCTTAATAGCAATTCAATATACAGAATTAATCAATTTTAAGATATTTATGCAGACCATATAGAAGAACCCTGTCTTTTAAGGGAGAAAATTTGTTTGCAAGAATTCAAGAAGCTGCAAACAAACATTCCCCAAACACATGCGCACAAGCCAAGACTTGTTATGTGGCTGATGGCACCTTTTCATCCAGAGTTTTGTGGTGTTCAAACAACAACTTCAGTGCATTAAACACTGTGACTTCCCTGGACAGGCCTCCTGGAGAGTGAGCCTGTCTCTTCACAGTCTTCCTGAGGGTCTTCTCGTGCCTGGAGACGAGGCGCTCCAAGTGCTCTACCAGCAGCTGAAACAAAAGGCCAACATGAAGACACATTTAATTTCATACCTGAATTTGGGGCTCATAGCTCCTTTACCATCTCATGGTAAAACAAGTTTGAATCCCTTCCATTCAGTGGAAGGTTACAGAAATTTCCCTCAAATGTTTTAAAATAGCATTACTTTTCATCATGAATTTCAAACAATATACGATAATACTGAACTGATCAACCACAGTCTGCTCAGGAAGAAACAGTATGCAATGTGTTGAAAACCAAACAGTGCCTTGCCTTTTCCTTCTAAGACAGCATCACTGATCCTGATACTGACTCCAGAGGTAAACGGTAAATAGTCAGATCCACCTACTCACCCTGGTGTTGTTCCTTTCTGCTTTCAATTCAGCAATTTCTTCTTCCTTCTCAAGGAGCTTCTCCCTGCATCCCTTGAGCTCTTTCTTAAGGGCTTCCAACTCCTAGAAAATAGCAAAATTAATTAAATAAATAAAAGGAGATCCTCTAAAGAAAGACTTCCATCAGGCCTCTACAGTCTTCACACAAAGGCAGCCCTGCTGTATGATGTCAGGGAGGGATCTCTGTGATCCATCAGAGAGAGAGGGGATCAACCAACTGGCCTAAGACCACACAGAGTACCGAATAAATTAGAGTCTGACTCAATTTGATTTTCCTCCACCCCAGGCTCTGGCACTCGGAAGGCAGGGGACAAAAGGGAATCCAAGTCACCTTCTCAAAGGCCAAGGCAGTCTAAAATATTCTCCTGAACAGGGAACCTGACACAAAGGGAATGAAGACTTTTTTTTTTGAAACAGAGTCTCGTTCTGATGCCCAGGCTAGAGTGCAGTGGCGCCATCATGACTCACTGCAACCTCGAACAAATTTCTGCCTTTTTAAACTTCCTCATGGCAATAAGGGGCAGATTAAAATACTCTACTACATAACAGTAAAAATAATCATAAACCTGTGATTCATTAGCTTGATATTCAAATTATTACTTTTATTTAAATATTATGTGTATACTATCTATGCCCAAATAAGGCAACTTTGAGTAAGAACATCCCCTATTTTTCTACAAAGGCAACTGCCAAAAAACATTTTTTGGCCACGTTCATGTATACTTTCAGAAATGTAAATTAAATAGTGGACACTGAGACTCAGCCCTATACATTTACTAAAATAAACAGATGGGTGGATAGGTCAGATTGGTAGATAAAACTGTTGACTCTAGTTGCATGCTAAGGTACTGTTATCTAACAGCCTTATTTCCTACCTATAATTCTATCACAAGCACTTAAGACTTGTCTAAGAACCCAACCCTTAAACTAGGCTTTCTCCCCTTTTTTGCTATGAAAGTTGTCACTCACCCTTTGGGGAACCATTTGGGTAACAATTGACACCACCCTTTGGCAGTTTTGCCTTAGGGAAGCCAGCAGTTGGCGTTGCCTGCAGGACAGCGGATCAGGCAATGCCATCCTCATCACTCACAAACTGCCACCTCATCACTCACAAATTGCCACCTGGTTGCTCACAAACTGCCACCGTGTTCTAGAATATGGTGGTCACACCTCATGATACTGGTAGAACAATCCAAACATGGAGCATACATACAGACATGCTGGGAGGATGCCAGTGTTTCAGGCACTGTGATTTTGAGAAAGGAAGGGCAGGGCACTCGATTAATGTCCTCACCTCCACTGACGTTGTACTGGCTGTCCTGGCTATGACAGGAAAAACCAAAGTGTTTTTCCTACTCTAGAACACACCACTCAACACTTCTGACACCTGATGAGGGGGTTGTCCCCACACATGACACAATTCTCTAGTGCACACTAGCTGGGTGTCCTCTAATTCATGTTTGATTCTTACACTGTCTACCCGGAAATAGGGTCAGATTCCACAGGTTAAGAGCTCAATCCCCAGGACCGCCCCAGCCCCACCTTCGCAGGTGCCAATCCCAAGTCCCAGGTTGTGGCCTGTGCTTCTGAACGACCAGTTATAAAACGGGGTGCCCACGACCTCCTCCTGAGGTTTGATTAATTTGCTAGAGCAGTTCACAGAACTCAGGGAAACACTGACGTTTACCCATTTATTACAAAGGATGTTACAAGGGACACACATGAAAAGACACATAGATGAGGCACGTGGGAAGGGACATGGAGCTCCCATGTTCTATCTGGGTGCACCACTCTCCAGAGACTTCCACACGTGCAGCAACCTGGAAGCTCCCTGAACGCTGTCCTTCTAGGGTTTTACGGAAGCTTCATCACGTAGGCATGAATGATCACATTATTGGCCATTAGTGATCAGACCAGGAGGGTGGGGGTGGGGCTGAAAGTCTAACCCTCTAATGCTGCCTTGGTCTTTCTGGTGACCAGCCCCTTACCTTGAGGCCCCCCTAGGGGCAGCCAACCACTGGTCATCTCATTGCCACACAAACACACCTTGCCACTGTGGAGATCCCAAGAGTTTGAGGAATCAGGAGCCAGGGGTAGAGACCAAATAAATATATATTTCTTTTTATTTTTTTCAAAGACAGGGTCTCGCTCTGTTGCCCTGGCTGGAGTGCAGTGGCTCCATCATAGCTCACTGTAATCTTGAACTCTTGAGCTCAAGTGATCGTCCTGCCTAATCCTCCCAAAGTCCTGGGATTACAGGTGTGAGCCACTATGCCTGGCCCAAATATATTTCTCGAATGTGATAATATGCTGGCACCACTCAGGAACTGCTTCACAGTTTATAGGTTAGCAAGCAATTGTCCCTAAAAACCTGAGGGTTTGCACAAGGTTTCTCTGATTTGGTTCCAATTTTAGTTAGCATTTTTCAGGCTTGTCATTAGTTCATATCAGTACTTTGATTCTATGAAGAAAGCCACAATCGACTCTTTTACAGCAATAGGCAAAACTATTCCCATGACACTAAATTAGAAATGTCCCAGACTTGTGAGCATTCTGACCCCACTTTACAAGGCTCTTCGTCAAGCACACGTGCACAGAAAGTTTCTGCAGACGGGACTTGTTATGCAGCACTTAGACCAAGCATTACTGAAGAGCAGCAATCTGACATGCAACAGGGCGCCCAGCACCGCGCCAGACTGGGGTCTAGAGCAGTTCTGAAGGAGCAAAGAAGTTCTGAAAGTGCCCAAGAAACACTGACCCAAAGTGCTAGCCAGTATCTGAATGGGCACAGGGGACCACAGCTGGAAACTCAAGCCTCAGCACACACGAGATCAAGGAAAACTGGGCAGGTTGCTTTCTTTTTAGTCTCTGACCTGGTTTAGGAGACATCAGGTCAAAGATGAGAAGCTCTCTAGTTAATAAGAAGCTATCTCAGGATGAATCAAAGGTCTAGGTATAAAAATAACTGAAAGGTGCTTTATTAGGCATTTCCTGTCGCAGCTCTATTATGCTTAGTAAATAGAAACACAGGCTGAAGAATGAGCGGTCTACAAGGATCTGTAGCTACAGTGACAGCATTTCCTGCTATTCTGCTGATGAGTCAAAGAAACACAAATGCTCTAGTGCTTAAGTCCATACAGTTAAGGTTGAATATAATCAATACAACTGGACTTGTAAAGGTTTTGATTCCCTCTCTTGCTGTTTTCAACTGCCTACCAGAAAATGACATAATTGACTGATGGAAATAATAAAAAGAAAGGATTTATTGTCAGCCAAGGAATCCTCTCAAGTGTCCCGTCTTCCAGATTGGGGCTCTGTTGCCACAGCGCCCTCCCTGTCTGTCCAGCGCCTTCCCTCTCTCTGTCCAGCCTCTACTGTCCATTGTCTCAGAGAACCCACTCCAGCCCTCGGTACCCACTTTCCTGTGAGTTCAAAGCCCTCGATGCCTCTGCCACGGCCTCCCTGGTGAAGCATTTCCCTTCCAAGGACCAGCGTGGTTGCCCCACTCCACCCTACTCAGGTGTGCACCCTCCCGCAGAAGTCTCTCTTCCCACTGCCGGCCCTGCCCAACCTCCTGCATGCTGAATGCAGCCTCACAACCTGAGCTCCACCATCCCACCTCTTCTGGAAAGGTTCTCTGGATCCTCCAAGGGCGACCTAGTCAGTTCCTTCCCTATACTACTCTGGATGCTGTCTGCCTGTTGCATAGCACTGCCAACGCTTGACTACACAGTCATGAGTCTACTAATGCTTCCTAGGGGAAAGAACTGGCCCCATCAACGTCAAAACCCTAAGCCCTGGCAAAGAATCTAGCAAAGTGTAAGTGTTCACACAAAGATGTATGGAATTAACTCAGTAGTATACTATCTTTGACAGGTGATATTGCCACACTGTAGTCTTCTTGAGCTTTCATGGTTCTTATGTCTTGCAAACCAGTCTGACAAGAGTCCTATGTCATAAACAGTTTTACCCTCTAGTTTAACAAGAAGGTATCTCAGAGTAAGTCAGCAGTCTAAGTCCAAACCTATAGCTGGAGGTACTTTATGAGGAGTGTTCTCTATGTGGCTCTGTTAAGCTTAGCAAATAGAAACACAAGCTTAAGAATGAGTAGCCCTATTAATTCAAATCATTCACTGAACAAAAAAAAAATCTTTCTAAAGCACTGTGCTAGGTACTCATAAGCTGTAGATCGCAATAACTCTATGTTCACTTAATGCTTTATGGTTTTCAAAATACTTTCATAAATTTTATCACATTTTATTCTCAGCATTCCAGTAAGGCACACACAATTCCCTCATTTTACAAATTAGAATATAGACCCAGGCAGGTTAGAGAGCTGCAAAGGTCACTTAGTTAATAAGTGGCTTGGGACTCAGAACTCAATTCAGATGTTATGTTCAGGAGAAGATACCGTGGTGAGGAGCAAAAACCAGTCTACACAGAGACTGAATTAGCTCAGTCCCAACTGTATTGGGGAGGATGGTGTTAAGGGGTTTTAGTCAGCCACCTCAGAGCAAATGAGTGCCTACTTTGTATAGGGTGTTGTGGTGGATGCTTTATGTTAGTTTTCATTAAATCTGCCTATAATATTGCGAAATAAATAGTATCCATATTCATAGATGGCAAAACGGTCGCAGAGGTGAAATATCTTAGCCAAGATCGTAAGTTTGGTAAGTAGAGGACCCCAGACTTGACATGGGTGTGTAGGGCAGGGGGAACAGTGAGGGTGGGCAGAAAATCACAGAACACTTGCAGCAGTCAGCAAGAGAGAAGGGACTGTTGACACAGTCAACCAATGACCCTAAATGGAAAGAATGGTGGGGGCCACATTCCCCAGGGTATCTTTTTCTGGTGTCTTTTGCTTTCTCAAGACTGATCTTGATATACACTTGATTCTAATATTTCTTCTGTGTTTTTCCTAAAGTTTGTGGAGTTTTACAAAACTTAGAATAAAGATAAAAGGAATCAAATGTATAATAA
The DNA here is from genome assembly GCF_000956105.1 of Propithecus coquereli. Taxonomy (NCBI): domain Eukaryota; kingdom Metazoa; phylum Chordata; class Mammalia; order Primates; family Indriidae; genus Propithecus; species Propithecus coquereli. Next base: position 904,713 of record NW_012152397.1, read on the forward strand.
AATCAGCAGCAGGCATTAGACCCTGACCTCTCTGGGGGTTGGGCCAGGCCCTGAATCCCAGCAGGAATGGGAGGGAAAGAGCACCTGTGAGGGGTGACCCTGTGTCCTGGACTTTGGCCTTGAGCTTTGGACTGAGAGGCACATCGGGAGGAGCGAACCCCATGGGCCAGGGGGCAGGCAGGGGTAGAGTGAACAGGCTGTCTAGCTAGAGGGAAAGGGAAACAGGGCGGGGAAGGAGAAAAAAGCCAGAACGTGGAGTCGCAAAAGCAAGACTAAGCAGGTTTAGAGTTTGTCCCTCTGCATAGATCAGCACTAAATAAACACTCCCAAAGCCACGGCCGAGCTTAAACTGGTGACAGTATGAAGTGTGCAGGGTGGATTGGGAAGGGGAGAGAGCCCAGGCACAGCCTGGAATGTAGGCATGAGGCACTGAGACCCCAGCTCGGACACTAGAACACAAAATGATCACACGTGGGCGTTTAGAAAACAGGAGAGAACTGTGCCGAGTGGCACTGGAGGATGAGAGGAGTGGAGGATGATGCAGGCTAAGGCTTCGATGGGAGGCCCGGGACAGCGCAAGACGCTGACTTAGAAGGAAAGTGTGCGCATGGCTCTGGACATGAGGTGCAGGAAGTCACCCCATTGGTTGTGTCAGCAACACTACAAAATGCGGGGCAGGGGTTCCAGTAGAATCACAGACATGGTGAAGACAGGCAACTCTGCAGAAGGGAAGGAACCTCCAAGATGGGGACTGCAGAAGGGAGCTGTGGTGAGGCTGTCAGTGCATTTCTTAGTCACAGGGACAGTACTGTGTGGAAATGAAAGTCATTGCCTAAGAAAAGTATGTTTGGATAGCAAGCGCTCCCTTTCCCTCAATTCTTTCTGGGATTTTGCTGTCGCTGAGGCTGCAGTGCAGTGGTACAATCATAGCTCACTGTAACCTCAGACTCCTGGGCTCAACGATCCTCCTATCTCAGCCTCTTGAGTAGCTGGGACTACAGGTGTGCACCACCATGCCTGGCTAATTTTTCTATTTTTTTTTTTTTGTAGGGGCAGGTCTTGCCATGTGGCGTAGGCTGCTCTTAAACTCTTGGCCTCAAGTCATCCTCCCAGTTGTGGCTTCGCACAGTGCAGGGATTACAAGAGTGAGCCACCATGCCCAGACATTAAATATCAGGCCTTTTTCTTAGGGCTTCATGGAAATTTATTCCTATTATCCTCACCACTACCCTGCAAGGCAGGTCTCACAGAGAGCAACAGAGCTAAGGGGAAAAGCCAGACTCACAGCCCATGCTCCTGTAAATGACCTCAAAGTCATACTGTATTAACAAGCAATCCCCTCCATAAACACAAAAACAAACACAATGAAGATAATTCTCATAATTTCCCTTTTGACTCCTTGCCCTTCTCCCCAAACCTTCACTATTATACACTTAAGGTAGGAGTTACATTCCCATTCCAAGGCACCAAAATCCGGCTTACTGTCATGGGTCTAAAGGACGTGGATACGCCCTACAGCAGGAAAGCTGGATTTTATTCCTATTCGAACCTCTCAACTTACACAGACCATGAACAACATACTTAGACTTTCTGGTTTTGTCCCAAATCTTCCTTCCTTTTAACCACCAGTTATTTTAAGAAGAAAATCTGCCATACAAGATCCTTTCTATACAATATATTAATAATTTTCCTTCCCTTTACCTTACGAAAAATACATCTTCACATCCCTACCTTTTCTTCACATCTCTCTCTCTCTACTGTTTCCTTTTCCACACAAAACTATTCCTCTCTATTCAATCCTTTTTACCAAAAATGCTGACAGCCTTTCTGCATCTCTCTTCCACCTTATTAGTTGCCTTTTTCCTCCAAATCTATACCTTAAATCAACTTTAAAACAACCTATGAATTAGATAAATGACATATATATGTTTCTCAATAAGAACACACTTCATGCCTCTTTCACCACACAAGCTTTCTTTGTACACCCCACATACAGAACCACATGCATGGGTCGGAACTTCCATCCCTAGTCACTTTACATTTCAGAGAAAAGAAAAAACTAAGAAGCAGGAAAGTTTGAATCATCCATTACTAGCAATTATTTTATTTACATTTACCCAATTTATTATTCTATAGCCTATGAGAACCAGACATTCACCCTAGTAAGACCCACAGAGTTAAACACATGAGTATTTTCGCCGATCACTCAGAAGACCTAGCTTTTCTCACCAAACCAACAATACCAAAAATTAGTCCTACTTATCAAAATTACACAAACACACACCTAATATTTTTACCTCGAAATTCCAGTCATGAAACACAAAAGAAAATAAGCTTATTATTTTTCTTTTTAAACCCTCTAACTTACTCATTCCGGTTGCTGAGGAGCCATCCCAGTGGGGAGTCCCCCAGGATGCCCACCGTTGCACTCACGGTGAACAGGCTCTCTGTTGGAGATGGGGTTAGAGAAGCCCCCTAAGCCTGGCAGAGAACTAATAAGCACAAGGTTTCCACTCTCCCTTTTCCTTTAAGAAAGCCAACAACGCAAAAGTGTCCAAACCTTGGAAAGATAAGGGTGGTGCAGCTGAGAAAGCACAAAGGCTAGAGGAGAAAAGACAGAACATAGTGAAACACATGTTGCAACATACCCAGTACAGCTTTTCCCTGTAGGGGGTAGAGCAACTTAGAAGCACCAGAAAAGGAGTGAGCGAAGACTTCATCAGGGAAGTTGTGGAATACACAGGAGCTTGTAATTTACCTTCCACTCTGAAGGTGGAGATAGGGGAGAGAAACAGAGGTTCTGAAAATATAGGGGACCAAACACAGGGAAATAGGACGACATAAAGACAGTGCTTCAAAGCAGCCTCCAATGAACACCCATCATCTTACCTTACTGGAGTTAGAAGGGGTTCCTGAAGATAGGAGTTCTCGGGTTTCGGCACCAAATGTTAAGTTTGTCTGTGTGTACCCTACCTAGTCGCCTGGTTCCCAGTGTCAAGACACTACTGGTACCGAGTTGAGCCAATGATGGCACGATCACAAACACAGAGCAATTTCGTACAAACAGCTTATCACATAAAAGAAAGAATGAAAGTAAAGAAGTGAGCTACACAAAGTGAAAATACTTTCCAGACAGAAGAGAGGAACAGATCAGTCCCCATTAGTGAAGAAAGACAGCAAAGTCTGAGCACATGCTGCCTTTTTAAGCACACTAGTTTGTCCCGCCTTTCTCCTGGCAGGATTGGTTGTTGTTTCCCGCTTTTTGGGGTGATTGACAGGTTGGGGTTATTGAACAGATTACATAACAGGTTACATAACAGGTTAGGTTATGTAACAGTTTCCCTACTACACATGCACCTTTCCCAGAATCCTTCATGAAGCTCCACCCATGCCAATGCTAATTAGATGGTAATGAGGTCTAGGTCAGTTAAAAGTCACCAGGTACTTTTTACTATGTATGTTCCCACTAGAGAACAGTTCCTAATTGCAATTTGGTTCCTGGCTACAATTTAGTTTCCTGCTCTCTGCCCTTAGCCACTTCCTTGTCTGCCTTGCCACCTGTTTGTCCTCCTCCCGACCTAACATTTCCAGTGTTCCTCCCACCTAACTTTACTGACCTCCATTATCTCACCTTCTCCAACCACTGGCTCAGGTCTTGTGCAGATGAATAGTGGAATCACATTTTAACCCTTCTCTACAACTTGCAAAAAAGAACCGTGCAGGAACTACATAAGATTTAAAGAATAAGAGAGCAAAAGGGGTGTTCACAACCATCTAGTTCTAGGGCTTTCCGACTGTCCTGCTAGGACCTCTTCAAGGGTGGGGTAAAGCAGAAGGCTAGGGGGTCTCAGCAAATGATGCTGCAGGGCAGGCAACCTTCACCTGAGCCGTTCTGCTCTGTTAAAGTACTGATGCAACTGCAGGGTAGCACATTTTAATTTTACAACAGAGTCAAGAGTTGATTGACAGGAAACAAAGGAATAATGTCACACATTTGCTATGAAGCTAACATACAGCATGCTTAAACCTCCTTGTTCTGTACTGGGAAAACTGGCAAAAACAATGAAGGCAAAGAAAAAATAGAAACTCTAAATACCTTGGACTAATCGAGTAGAGGAGCTAGAAACAGAATTAGATGAGACATTGAAGAACAGTTGATTGTAAAATATTCTGGGCATTAGAGAAACCAACTTAAGATGTGAGGAAATCACTTCATCGTTCCACTGTGAGCCTACTGTGTGTGCCAGGCACTATGCTCATCCCTGGGGATGGAACAGCACCAGGCAGCAGGCCACATGGGAAGGCACCTCGCTCACACTCAGGCTTCCATACCAGGCAGGGAGAAGAGCCTGTGCTGCTGCCCGGACTACTCAAAAGTAGAGCAAGTATGGAAGGGTGCAAGGGAAACTGACTGGGAGATAAAGATGCTCTGCTAAAGAACCATAGCATGTACATTCCAGTACCGCCACCCGGGGCCACCTGAGAGATATTACTACCCATAATCCTTTCACACTGTTAAAGAACTCTGATGTCAGACATCCTGGGATCAATTACAGACTCTACCACTTAGTATCTATGGCTACATGAAACCTAGGAGGACCGGAAAACACATTAGGGATGGTGCCTATGTTGTGGTTTCAAAATTTTTTTCTGTAACTTAAAGTCATGTTATGTTAAGTTAAAGAGGACAATCATAAAATGTCTGAGTCATTTATAAGATAAAATACTAAAACATTAATTGTTAAACATGTTTATGTTTATATATCTTGACATCTTATTTTTGTATGATATAGAAATCTAAATATATTTAGGTGTGCTAATGAAAACTGGGGACTGATAACAGTTCAAAGTTACTTTAACATCCCAGGTTTTTCTAAGAGTTGGCATTATGATTAATATATGTAATTAAAACCACTAGGTAGAAGAAAAATAATGCTATATGAAACATAGGATATATTTTTATTAAAAAGGTTATGACATAGAAATATAGTTCTTGGTAAAGAAAGATAGTCTTATCTAATTTATACGTTTTAAAAACTGTTTTAAATTATATGAATTAATGATGATTAAAACTAAATGGATAGCAGTTTCTGAAGACAGTTTGAAAAAAAGAAAAAAACTAAATGGATAGAAAGGTAAAAATGAAGGTTATAAAAGATTTATAAAAATCTTAACTTATGGTTAAATTGATTAAAATTAGATGGATTTGTTTATAAGATTTCATTAAAATTAGCTTTACCGTTAATACACTAATGCAAAGGTAAAATTTGGTTTTCTCTTTTGAACAAGATTTTCATATGATATTAATAAGAATAACACAGGATTTTTGTTCGCCTTCTGAATAACCTGCAGAAAAAATAGATGGGGAGAGGGGAGAGGAGAGAGAAAGAGAAACATCATATAGAACATACAAAAGATTAATATCCTGAATGTGGAAAAAAACACAGGAGCCAACTTACAAGAACTTTCAGTGGCCAAAGCTGGGACAACTATTGATAGAGCATCAAAATAAATAATGATAGCATTTGATTATAATGCAAAGAATAGAATGAATATTCATGAGTTCATACTGATATAAGGAAATAAGTGGATAAATAAATAAATTGGGGAGGAGGGCCAATTCTTTCTTTTAGAAGCATTTCAAATAATAAGTATAGAAGGAATGAGGAAAGTAGACTATTGCCATTAGAACACCATTAAAAAAAAAGTGTGTTCACAGGAGGAGGTGAGGTGAGGGATGACAGAATCAGGTATACATGGCTAGTGGGAATACAAAATGATATGGCCACTTTGGGAAACAGTTTGCCAGTTTTTTATGAACTTGGCCTACACTTCCCATACAACTCCATAATTCCATCCCTAGGTATTTACCCAAGAGAAATAAAAACATGTCTACACAAAGTCCTGTACATGATGAGTATTCATAGAAGCTTTATTCATAATTGCTAAAAGTTTGAAGCAACCCAAACTTTGAAGCAACCCAAACTCCTATCAGCTGGTGAATTGATAAACAAATTATGGTTCAGCCATACACTGGAATACTACTCAGCAATAAAAAGAAAAAACTACTGACATGTAACAACATGGATGAATATAAAAAGCATTATTTAAAAATGATATGCTAAGAGCTCCTATAAATCAATAATAAAAGACAAACCACCGATGACAAATAGGCAAAAGATATAAAAAATACATTTTCAATAAGAGAATAACAACCTTGGCATGTTCAACAGACAAAAGAAAACCATGGTGGCTGGAGTAGAAGAAATACACACAGCTAATAAAAATATGAAAAGATTCCTAACCTCATTGGTATTCAAGGAAAAGCTTATTAAAACAACATTAATATATAATCTTTTGCTCATCAGATTGGAAGACATAAAGAAGATTGATAAAAGCTGGTGTAGGCTGTACAAAAATGAATATGTTCATAACCTGTTGGTAAACATATACCTCGGTGTGATACGTTTTGAAAGTGATTTGTCAGTATCTATTGTAACAAAAAAGTGTTCATGACTTTTGGTCTAGTAATTCCAAGCGGGTAGGTATCTATCCTAGAAAACTACTCATATAATTGCCCGAATAGGTCTGCATGTTCTTTGCAGCATTGTTTGTAAATAAATTGAAAACTTCGAATTGGAAAAATTGGACTTAACCTAATCATTCACCGAAATGGAAAGCTATGTGGGAGTTAATAAGAATGAAGTAGAACTATATGTACTGCCGATTATTAAGGAAATGAACAAGTTCAGAATAATATGCATAACATAATCTTATTTATGTGAAGAACACAAAACAGAGGCACAAGTTTCTGTATGTTCATAGATGCATAGAAAAACGTCTGAAAGGATTCATATAAAACTGATCATACTAGTTTACCCCAAGGATAGGTATGGGATTGTGTGTTAGGGGGAGGATGTTGAGGGGATACTTTTAAAAAATCTGTATTTTAAAAAAATTAGAACTACAATTTTATTGGAGTATTAAAACAAACAAGAAATATAAGGGAAGGTAACTTTGGGGGCTATAATTGAAAATGCCAAAAGTTAATTCAGTTGATAATAGCATAGGAGTTTAAGGGTATTTGCTGATATCTCATAGACACGGTTAACTAGCACCAATAGCAAAAAGCATATGCTTTGGAGTCAGACCAACCTGGATTTGAGTTCTGATTCTCCTATTTACTGTGTGACTTGGCCAAGTCATTTAACCTCTCTGAGCCCCAAGATAATAATGGAACCTACTTCCAAAGGCTATTATAAGGATTAAGGAGATACAAAAATCTTTAGTGCATGGTAAGTGGAGCTGGGTATTAGTGGTTAAAATTATGGTCTATAATACAATGAGAAGTGAGAAGCAGATGAATGGTGACCAAAAAGAATTGAATCACATAGATTAAATCAACAGATTGCAGATTCTTATTATTTGCTCCATACGCTCCTAGGGTAACTCATTTGTTTATTTATTGATTCATTCATTCATTCAATAAGTATTTATTGAGCATTTCTTCTGTTATGCACTATACATACAATGGTAGAAATAAATCATGCTGTCCCTATTTTTCTGGAGTTGACACCTTCCTCCAATGAGAGAGAGACACACATAGCTAGCCGGCAATGTAGCATGGTGGTTATGCATGTGGGCATTGGACCTAGACACCCTGACTCTATCACTTATTCTGTGATCTTGGGTGATCTTGGGATCTGAGTTTCTTAAGCATTTTGGTCCCATCATCTATAAAATAGGTTCACAACAGTTTCCCTCAACCAATATCTCCATCATAAGGTTCTTAAGAGGATTAAATAATACAAGGATAAAGCACTTTGCCTAGTGCCTGGCACGTGGTATACATTAGTAAATGTCAGTTATTTTTATTTCTAGGTAATTATGCCACCGTGTGGTTGATGTTACAAGTGAGGAATTTTGAGAGAAATTCCACTTTCACCAACTCTGAAGATACTTGTCTATCTAGCAAACTACATATGTCAAGTAATAGTGAATCCCTCTTTGTATTACTAATCAACAGCCAATTAGAATTGGAATAAGAACTTTTAATCAGCATGAGATAAATAATAAGATATAATATCTGTCCAAAGCAAAGAAGCTTGACATTTTAGCCTTGGAACTTTATCTACAGTATATGGGATAGTTTTATTAGGCATTTGCAAATATTGACAATTTCTGCCCTGAATCCCTAGGGATACCTTCACATACTGACTTCTATGGTCCAGGACCGTTTTTCCCTAGGATGGAAACCACTTATCTAGGGACAAAAGGAGGGAAAGAAGGAGAGAAAGAGGGGAGGAAGCAGACATTTGTAGAGCAACTACCATGTGTTAGGGGTTAGGTATTTGATCTCTTTAGCCTCCTGACACACCATGAGGCTGGTCTATTACTCCCATTTTAAGATAAGTAAACAGTGACTCAAAGGGTTAAAGAGGTTAAATAACATGTTTTGAGTCAACAGCTAATCTGTGCCAGAATTTCTAGGTCTTTTGATTGTAAGCCTGGAGCTCTTCCCTCGATATCAACCTACATCTTGGTGGGGTACTCTTCCACATATTCCTCACTTGGCAGAGGATGGGGCAAGGATGGATTGGAGCAATGATCACTGATTGCCATCTTCCTTCTCCAGGTCGCTGGAGGGGAAGGTAGCTGCTCATGGCCAAATGGACCAGGGGTTATTGGAGAGTGAGGAACCAGGCTGGGGCATCACTCTGTCTGAGGATATCATGGGTGTCTATACCTGGTGGGCCCTTCCTGGGAAGCCTTGGTGAGGAAGCCAGCACCCAGTTTGTGACTTTGCAAGGGTTTCCACCTGCCTGGAAGCAGATAAGTGCCCTAGAAGTAGAGGTCCTGATTCTGGTCCTTCCCCCATAACCTGCACTGAAGCTGTCCCTTACTGAGGGCCTGGGAAGTATGGTGCTTTGGCCCTGCTCCCTCATCCCTTCCTACTCTTGAGAATCTGGGTCCCAGAAGGAGAGAAAAACCATCAGTAATGAATACTGTCACCTGAATCCTATGTTGGGACACTTGGTCTGCCAGCCATTTGTATTTATCATAAACCACAACATAAAATTCTTGAAATGGAATTTATCTGGGAAAATTTGGTTTATGTACTCTGTGTCTATTGTCCTTGTTTTGGGAATCAAATGAAATGACATTTACGGGAAACATCTAATAAACTTTAAAATGCAACAAATTTATTATTGTCATTGGTATTATGGAACCCTGGGGCTGAAAAGGACTATTGGGGTAGTTCAGCCTGATACCCTTACCATAGAAGAAACACCTTCTCCAGCACGTCTGACCACTTGCCAGCCAGCTCTGCTCGCACAATTGTAGTGACAGGCAGCTCACTCCCTGATAGGCACTCCCTTTCCTCTCTGGTCAGTTCTGAGGGAGAGAAAGTTCTTCCTTGGTCGAGTTGAAGTCTCCCTTGCTGCGATCCCTGGGCATTTATACCCACCCCTGTACTCCAGGGAATTGAGGACACTACTCATGGCCTGAGTCATCTTTTTTCCCACAGTGTAACTTTCTTTGACATCTCCATGTATTTTACACAGAATAGTTTTCAGATTCTTCATGCCCTGGCACTGTATCCACTGCAGCTGGTCATTGTCTTCTTGAAAATAATGGTGCCCAGAACAAACACAACAAATGCCATACATTGATGTGACTCAATCGGGGCAAAGTGCAGGTATCACCTCCTAGAATCTACACTGTGTGACTCTATTGCTGAAGCACAAAGTGAGTGCTTTCCCAGCACTTCCATAGCATTTGCTCGTTTTAAATTTATAATTAGCAAAAATACACCCAAACCTTTCTTACCCAAACTATGTCAAAGTTTGTGCTTCCAAGAGTTATAGATTAGTTTAAATGGACCCAGGTTAAGATATAACATTGCCAGCACCCTAGAAGGTACATTTTTAGGATCCCTGTTTAATCATCTGCTTGTCCCTCTCTGGTCTAGAAACCACTGTCATAACTTCTGTGAGATTTGTTCTCTTCCTAACTTTATAATTTATCAACTATGTATGCATAATGTTTAGTTTCATCTGTTTTGGAACTTTGTGTAAGTGAAATCAGGCTGTATGTATAATTTTGCAATTGTCTTCTTTCTCTTAAAATATGTTTGTGAGTTTCATCTATATTGAGTATGTAGGTGTAGTTTGTTTCTTTTCATTGCTGAGTATTCCATTGTATAAATGTTTTTAAAAATTTTAAATCCAGTCTACTGTTGATAAATATTTGGATCCTTTATTCATTGCTTTATGAACTATGCCACTATGAATATTCCTGTATGTGTTCCCTGGGGCATATGTGTAATGTAATTGATAAGTAATTATTTCATGTGTTTATATCTTATCTCCCAATTTCCTTCACAATACTAGGAGCAGATCTCTTATAGTTAATAAAGGCTTTGAGCACACACTAGTTTACTCTAGAATATACACTTATGAGTGGAATTGCTGGGTCTTAGGGTCTACCTAAAACTATGAAAATGTGCATAATTTTTGATGCTCCTGATTTCAAAATTGCTTTTTCAACTACCTCCTTGGCATGGGGAGCTCTAGGTGTTCAAACCAGATACCTCGCGATTTCGGAGTGACCTTGATCTTGAGGACCTGGCTTCAAGTCCAATTACCAATGGCAATAAATGAGTCACTCATTCACCGGAAGGAACCCCTTATGTAGAGGGCATCAGCATCTGCTATCTTTATAGCCCCTGCCTCGTGTTAGTCATTATAAGAAGACAAAAGATGCACTGTGTTGCCTGATACTGGCCAAAGGTCTCCCTGCTGAGAGCATGGATTTGCTCATGCAGGAAACTCATTTATGGGAGGGCCCTGCATGCTCTCTCAAGGGCACAGCAGCCATCTGGGGGTATTAACTGCTCAAAAACCTCAAATCTGTATATAAGCCCTCCCCTAATATTAGCAGGGGCTGGGGCAAAAGTATAAGTAGATAGTACATGTGGACCTAAATTATCTAAAATTATAAATCACTCCAACTAAGTGGTAACCTTAATACAGCCTACTCTTGTATTTTTTTTCTCCCCAGAGACAGGGTGTTGCTCTGTCACCCAGGCTGGAGTGCAGTGGTGTGATCATAGCTCACTGCAGTCTCAAACTACCCGG
>NW_012152397.1:916268-922154 GCF_000956105.1 Propithecus coquereli
AGAGGATGAACCTGGGGAGAGGCCACAGCTATAGCCATCTGGGGAGGGAATTCTGGGCTCACAGGTACCCAGAACTTGGTCCTGAAGTGCCAAACCCTGTGGACTCCTCACCTTGAGGGAGGAGTGTGGCCATAAGTGTGTGTAGTGGGACGTTAGAGAGGAGTCTAAAGTATGGGGCCTTAGGACCTCGTGGCGCAATGGTAGCGAGTCTCACTCCAAGTACGGGGCCTAGGGCAGGTTCTCCGCCCAGGCATAAAGGCCGAACTTCCCGTATATTATCCGTCCTCTCCAGTCACGAGCGCAGGGACTGTATCCGGCTGTACCCCCTGCACCTATCACCACAGAAAAGCCAGACCGAGTTGCTCAATGGCAAGTACACTGGCCTATGCATAAGGAGACCTAGTGTCTAGGCCCAGTACTGTGGGAAACAGTTCATACTTCATGACTTCATTTAAACTCTCCTTAGCTATTATACTGATAAAGGTTCCAAGACGTTAAGTGACTCTCCCAAGGTCACGCACCTAGGAGAGGTAGAGGCTGGATTTGCACTCCGCCAGTCGGCCTCCTTTCTCATACATTTTTTTTCCCCCCTATGCCGGGCCGAGAACGGGGGGCGGCCATTCGGAGAGGGCGCCCCTTTCCTGCTACCCCTCTAATTAGCCTTCCCTCAGCATTCTGCCTCGCTCTGGCGCTCGGGCATCCGGCGCGCTCTGTTTGGCGGCTCAGCTCGCACCGCGGGACTCAACGCGCGCGAGGCCACGCCGCTCGCCTCAGGCCAGTCACGTGCCGCTGCGTTTCCCACCCGCGCCTGCGCACTGCTGCTTTCCCCAGTCAGGATGAGGAGGCGGAGGTCGGCGGCTCCTCCCTGAGCGGCGGCGGCGGTTCGGTCGACGCCTCCTCCGCTAGCTGAGCCCGTGGGAGTCCGTGACGCCGCTTCCCCGCCCATCCCCGCTCCCCGAGGCCGCCTCAGCCTGACGGTGAGGCGCCCGCCATGGCAGGTGTGGCGGGCGCGGCCTGCCCGGCGTCGTCGTTGCGGAGGGACCTCGGGGTGGGCAGGCAGAGGGCAGGCGGCGGGAAGGGGGCTCCCAGGCCCCGGGGGTGTCCCCTCCGGGCGAAGGCGGGAGCGCGCGGGTTGTGGCTGAGGCGGCGCGGGCTCCTCAGGGGCAGTCGCTGGGGATTGGGCGCGAGGCGTTGGTGGCAGCGCTCGCTGGAGGGCGGAGGGAAGGGCGTGGGAGGCTCCTGAGCGTGGGAGAGTGTGGAGAGGGAGGTGCTGTGGGTAGCGGCGGGACCGGCACGTGGGTTCTGCCGGTTGGAAGGATGGAAATCGAGAACGTGTGCTATATTCGTTAACGGGAAAAAAAAAAAAAAACCCGTTGCTTGGGTAGTGGTAGTGTGCCCTCCCCCTAACTCCCTAACCCCCACCGCCCCAGTCTTTGGTATGGAGCTCTTTGCTCCCACTTCTGTGACATATAAAACTAGTTGGGATCGGTAACTGGATTTAGTAGCATTCCTTGAGTGTCAGTGTGGCTTAATGGAAGTGCTAGGGCCTGGGAGGCTAAAGGGCCTGTTTCTTTCACTAAGAAGCTCTGGGTGCATTTCTTAGCCTCTTTGAGCCTCAGTAATCTCACCCATGAATTATCTCTTGGATATGTTTTGTCTATAAAGATGGCAACGCGTATGAATGAAAATGATAGGTTAGCAGTATTATGGGAGTATTAGGAATAATGAGAATGGTTTTTGAGGATGGCAAAGTCGAGGAAATGTGTCATTTATAGCATTTGTATTCTTGTGAGGATTAAGAGCCCCACCCCAAATAATCTAAGTTGGTTGTCAGTACCCTTCATGACCCTCTGGGAAATGGACTAATCTCTGTTTCACAGATTGACCACATCGTTCCTGGTTTTGGTATGTTTGGAAAGAGCATACTTGGTCTTTTGCAAGATCCTGAAGTATCTAGTTGTGAAAGTTCTTTCAGGTGTATTTCTATTAATCAGCATGTGTGCTTAGGCATCTTTAAGTGTGAGGAGAATGTTGGAGAATGGTACTTGGCACAGAGTAGGTATAAGTGTGAGTGGAATGTTGGAAAATGGTGCTTGGCACAGAGTAGGCCCTTAAAAATTTGCCTTTGCCAATGGTTGTCTCTTAAAGTAATCTCTTATGAAAGCCTTACCTTTTGTTCCTGCCTTTGGGGAACCTGGAATTATGTTACCAGATTTTAAGGCTCTTGCTGCTGTCTGGAAGTGTGCAGGAAAGCTTGTTAGCCTCTAGTTTTGAGTTTTGTTAGTTGTCTAAGGGCAGATGTTCTGTAAGCACTGCCAGCTATTTCTGTTCCAGTAGAAAAGAAAGGAGACATTTTAAGGGGGTGGGCCCTCAGAGAGAGGAAACTTGGGATGTTTTCAGGCTACATTTTAATTCTCACCTTTTGCATTTGCAGTTAGGAAAGAAAACTTTGTTCTTCCACAAACCCACTTTGTTACAACAGAGGCAGGATACAGAGAGCTCAGTGGCTTCTGGTTCTGATCTGGATTGGTATGTAGGCCTACCTGGCTGCTGCTTTCTCTTCAGTTGCATGAAAACAAACATCTAGGACAGCTCAGGTGACATGATAGTCTGGAATTAAAATTCCCTCCCTCTTTCTAAATGTGAAATGGTCTTCCTTGTAAATAGGCAGAAGTGACTAAGCACTTGAAAGAGGCTAGGAAAAATTAGCTTTAGGAAATCTTGTATTCTTGCTATTCTTAGTGCAAGTTTGTTTCCTATTTTTCCAATCTTGTAACTAGGATGAGATTTAGTTTGCATAGATTGCAGTTTTTATTTTAAATTAATGTAGTAAATGAGTAGCCACAACTATTTACAAAAGGAGAGAGAATTTGGTATACTTGAGTGTTTTGTGTCAATATCATCTTAGAAGTTCATCTTGGCGATTTAATTTTTTAAGCTGAACTTGTATAGACCACTTTAGCTTTAGGCACTCTTGAATTTCCTAGTTCCGCTGATTTTTAGAGAAACTATTACAGAATTCTTTTGCTTCAAACAGGCAGTAAAAGATAACTGCATTGTCTTTGACTCTTTGTTTTATCCCATTTTAGAGGGAATTGTATTTTATTACATTGTTTTCTTTTCCTTTTTGACATATCTTGCTCTGGTTTTCATGGAGGTATGATAGACAAGGAAAAAAGAATAGATTTGTTTGTACATTGAGAGGATGAAATGTAATCATTTTCTTTTTATTCACCTTAATTCCTATTTGGTACATTTTTTGGAAAAAGTTTGGTTTTTTTGATAGTGCATTGTAGTTTACTTAGTTTAGACTAAAGGTAATTTTAGTAGTCAAATTTCAGTTGATTAGTCTGTTTCCCTTGAGAATTCAAAGATATGTAAAAATTTTCACATTTTATTATTTATTTTAATCTAAGTTAAACCACATCTTAGAAGCATTTCCTCTGATTTTACTTCATTATTTTTTTATTCAAAAATACTGTCTTGTGTAATTCCTCCATTACAAGATATGTACAGTATTTTAAAAAGTACAAGTATGTCTTTCCCCATCTGCCAGAGGTAATCACTGTTAAGTTTTCTGTCCTTGCTGACTCTTTGCTATAATTACATAGGTATGCTACCTTTTACCCCCCAGATAGATATGCTGTGTGTATACAGGTCTGCAACTTGACTGTCTCACTTAATAAATGTTAGCTGTCATTATTAGATACTTGTCAATGGTTATGTGGCCAGGTAATGTGGTGCAAGCACTGTAGGTATATCTCAGGAAAGCTTCATATTAGTGAGGTGGATACTATTGTAATATTACTGCTCCAGTTTTACTGGTGAGGAAACTGAGGTACAGAGAAGGTAAAGAAACGTGCCTGGAGTTATACAGCTGGTATGGACGTAGGGGAGTAGGATTCAAATCCAGGCCATGTGATGCCAGGGTCTTCTGGCCCATTTACTAGATCATGGACCACTTTTCAGGTCAGTGTTAAGGGTCTGTCTCATTCTTGTTAAGAGACTGTTTCATCACATGCATATACCATGCATGATTTAGTTGCCAGTTTCCCTGTTGATGGAAAAGTGGATTGCTTTCAGTTTTTTCATTATTTTATAAACAGTGTTATAATGTTTGTCCTTGTGCATATTTTTCAGGTACTCTTTTACTTCTGTAAGACTGCTGAATTAAAGGACGTGAATTCTGAGTGGTTTAAATTTTAATAGCCATTGCTAGCTTACTCTCAAAAAAGGCATCAATTTACATACCTGCCAACAAGATAGGAGAGAGTGGGTTTTTACTACAATCTTACAAGCTGTGGATGATGTCAGTTGTTTGAAATTTGTGTCTTCTGATAGATATTTTTTTAAAAAAGTGGTATTCTTCGATTAACAGATATTTTTGTGTGTCATCTATGCTGAGCCCAATGCTAATGTATAGTAAGGATGTGGTGAACAAAACCCAGTTCCTGTTCTTAGGCAATGAATCACTTAGCTGTTAATTAGATAATCCCATAGACAAGTATTAAATTATTTATTTACTCAACTAATATGAATGTATACTACTTGTCGGGTATAGTTCTACGTATTTGGAATACATCAGTGGGCAACACAGGTAATAATCCTGCCCTAGTGTGGAAGAAACAAATACTAAACCACAAACATAAGCAAATGATATGGATGGTTAGGCGATTAAGTGTTATGCATAAAAGAAAAAGTAGAATGGGGTAAAGGAAAGAGGTGGGGCTGGTTTTAAATAGGGCAGTCATGGTAGCTTGATTGAGAAGATGACATTTGTGCAAAGACTTGGAGATACGGGAGTTAGCCATGAAGATATATGGTGGAAGACTGTTCCAGACACAGGATTCAGTTTTGCAGATGCCTTGAGGGAGTATGTCTTGCATGTTTGAGGAATGGTATGGAGTCAGTGTGGCTGGAATGATATTATGGAGGCAAGGGAAGCAGAGTAGTGGGACATGAGGTCAGAGAGGTAATGGAATGGGAGTGACTGGCAGATCTTGTAGGGCCCTAGAAACGTTATAAGGATCGGCCTGCACTATGGGGAACCGTTGAGATAGTTTGACCAGAGGAATGATGTTATTTGATTTATGTTTTAAGAAATCACTCTGGCTGCTGAATTGGCAGTAGAGTAATAGAGGGGCAAGAAAGCATGAGTACAGGAAGCAGATGATGGGGCTTGCACCAGGATATATCAGTGGAAACTATAATTTGAAGGTGTGGCCAGCAGAATTTGATGGATTGAATATGGGATGATGGATTGAATATGGGATGCAAAAGAAAGAAAGAAGTCAAGGATTACTCAAAGGTTTTTGGCCTGAGCCGCTGTGAGAGGTATACACAATGCTGTGAAAGACTAATTGAGGCATTTGACTCATTCAGGGAGGTCAGGAAAGGTTTGTGAGGAAGTGGTCCTGGAGCTGAGATCTGATAGATTAGCAGGATTCCTGTTTTTGGAGGAGGCAGGATGAGTAAGATAACTGGAGAAAATTAGGCTATTTTCTCTTCTGCACAAAAGGTATTCGTAGTTTTGAAGAGCTTTCTTCCATGTTGGCGGTTCCTCATATAAGGGTTCTCTACCCTCACCAGTTTGTGTGGCCTTCTCTGTTAGGCTAGCCATATGTTCTAATGCCATATAGTTTGCTAGTGCTCTTCTTAAAATGCTGCACCTAAAATTGGTGAAAATATTCCAGACATAGAATCCATGTGACTTGTGCAAAGAATAACAAAAACATTCTCTTTTAGTTAGGACCCTAAACTCTCTGTAATGCAGGCTAACATTCCCTTAATTTATGTTTTGATCCACTATGTCATATTAGTTGATAATAAAAGTAGCAATTCCCTAATGATATGTGACAGTGACAATCTTTTCATGTTCTTACTTGC
>NW_012152397.1:927892-928270 GCF_000956105.1 Propithecus coquereli
GTGTGGTATGAATCCATGAAATATATGTAGATATTACTCTATTTTATCATTTATTAGTATAAAATATATACAAGTCTACTATAAAAAGTTAAAATTTATCAAAAGTTATACAAAACCAACAGTACATATGCCATTTGTAGTTGAAAGATAAACAAACCCAAAGATCCAGTGTCAAATCATAACTGCATAAAACTAGTACGTACTGTACTACTGTAATAATTTTGTAGCCACCTCCCATTGTTATTGTGGTGTACTCAAGTATTGGGAAGTATCTGCTTAAAATACTGTTTGGTGGGATGCTAATAATCTGCATATGATCAGTTGGTCTCTGAAGTGAATTGCGTGTCACAGTAAAAAGTGATCTCTTAAGGTCCTTAC
>NW_012152397.1:930218-930504 GCF_000956105.1 Propithecus coquereli
TTAAAATTTATCAAAAGTTATACAAAACCAACAGTACATATGCCATTTGTAGTTGAAAGATAAACCCAAAGATCCAGTGTCAAATCATAACTGCATAAAACTAGTATGTACTGTACTACTGTAATAATTTTGTAGCCACCTCCCATTGTTATTGTGGTGTACTCAAGTATTGGGAAGTATCTGCTTAAAACACTGTTTGGTGGGATGCTAATAATCTGCATATGATCAGTTGGTCTCTGAAGTGAATTGCGTGTCACAGTAAAAAGTGATCTCTTAAGGTCCTTAC
>NW_012152397.1:931364-933452 GCF_000956105.1 Propithecus coquereli
AGTGAATGTTTACGTACACGTCCTTGCACAGTGAATGTTTATGTACATGTGTGCGTGTTTCTGTGAGATAAATTCCTTGAACTGGAATTACTGAGTCCAAGAATGTGCATTCAATTAAAATTAAAAAATTTAATTGCAAGTACCAAATTCTCTTTGAAAAAGCTTTGGCAATTTACAGGTACAGGTTCATTAAGGTATAACAGAACTTATAGCACCTTAATTTAAAAAGTTAAGTTCTTTGCATATGGGGAAGTTGGCCTTGGTAATGTTTGTAGAAAATGTAGCAAAATTTCCCTAATTTTTAAGCTTTGAGATGTGTTGACATATGGAAGTATCTTAATTTTTATGTAATTTGATTGTTGGTTTTTTTTCTGGTTTCTAGGTTTATGTTCTGCCTCTTGTCTATGCTGTCTTCTATTTACTTTTAAATATTTGATCACTTTGGAACTTATTTTGATGTAAGGAGTGAGATAGGAATCCAACTTTTACTGTTTATTTTCAAATGGTTACCAGGTTTTTTTTTGTACCATGTAGTGATTTCTCTTCATTGATTTTTTTTCTCTTTACTGAATTTGAAATGTCAACCATTTATCATATACTAAACTTCCAGGAATACTTGAGGCCATTTCTGAACTTTATTTTGTTCAATTGATTTATCTATTCTGTTGTATCACATAGTTATAATTACTTTTCCTTTCTACTTTTTAATGTTTTAGTACTTTAAAGAACCAGGTACCTGTTGTTATTCATTTTCTAGAATTTTCGTTCACTATTCTTAAGTATTTATTCATTCGAATAAAATTTGGAATGAGTACATTAAGTCCACCCACCATGCTCCCTTTTCTTGTTGAAAAAAGAGAAAAAAAGGATTTAAAAAATATTTCATTGAGAACCGGGTGTGGTGGCCTCAGCTTGTCGGGA
Source organism: Propithecus coquereli (assembly GCF_000956105.1). Lineage (NCBI taxonomy): Eukaryota > Metazoa > Chordata > Mammalia > Primates > Indriidae > Propithecus > Propithecus coquereli. Next base: position 932,286 of record NW_012152397.1, read on the forward strand.
AGTTGAGGCAGGAGGATCCTTGAGGCCCGAAGTTTGAGATCAGCCTATGCAACATAGTGAGAAAATCATCTCAAAAAAAAAAAAAAAGAAATCTCATCGAGTTTATAAGCTAAGGAGGACGTGTGTTTACCAAACATCTTTATAATTAAAGTAAAAATGCATTAATTTGAATGCATTAGTTATTAATTCCTTTTAATTCTTTAAAGGTAGTATTAATCCAATTTCACAGTTAAAGAAAAGCAAATTTAGTGACTTACCCAGAATCCAGACAAGAAAATTTAGTAACTTATCCAGAATTCATTTCATGTACTATCTCTCAGGTCAGTGTTAAGTAAACTTTTAGATCATTAAAAAAAAATGGCAAAATTAAAACAAAACCCCAAGTTTCTTTTTTGATCATAAAGTAAGTATAAAGAAAACTGGACTTACCCATAGTTCCATCCTTCAGAGTGGTTTTTTATTCTACTATATTCTAGTGAATTTGTATATCTACAAACAATAATTTAAAATAGTTAATCATTTTGCATATGAGTTTTTATTCTAATTTTATTTTAAGTATGATGTGAATAATGTCCCTGTGTTGTAAGTTATAAAAAACTAGCTTTAAGTCTGTTCATTATCATATGACTGTATCATTTTACTGTTAGCCATTTTGATTATATATAAAATCTTACTGTTAATAAGGAATTCTGTAAGAAACATCCTTGTACATTAATCTTCGATCTCATCTTTGATTATTTCCTAGAGTGTTCTGGATTAGAAAGTATGAAGTTTTGATGTATATGGCCAAATTGCTTTCTAGAAAGCTAATTCTAGTTTACATTTCTGTCATTAGTGCTGATGTTTGTTAGTCTCACCTTATCCTTTGTCAGGATTAAGTATAGACTTAAAAATGTTCTTGCCAATAGAATAGGCAAAGGAAAGATATCTTATTGATGTTTTAAGTTGCATTTTTAGTATGATTAGCCTTTAAAAAATGTATTGGCCATTTGTTTTTTTTCTTTGTGCATTGCTTCTTTATGCCTTTGCCATTTTCTTATTAATTTTAAATATCTTTACTTCATACATATTGGCCTTTGTCTTTTATTTGTTAACAAATATTTTCCAAGTTTGTCCTTTGTCTTATTTCGGCTTTTGGGGTCATTTTTTTGGGGGGGGTCATTTTTG
>NW_012152397.1:933502-935947 GCF_000956105.1 Propithecus coquereli
ACTGTTTGGTGGGATGCTAATAATCTGCATATGATCAGTTGGTCTCTGAAGTGAATTGCGTGTCACAGTAAAAAGTGATCTCTTAAGGTCCTTACATATCTTCCAAGTTTTCATCATGTTTAGTGCAGTACTGTAAACTGTAAATAACACCATAGGACCTATACAAAGTGCCACTAGTGATGCTGGAAACACTTTCAATAAGCAAAGAAAAATCATGACATTACAAGAAAAAGATTAATTGCTTGATATGTAGTATAAATCAAGATCTGCAACAGTGGTTGCTGGCCATTTCAAGATAAATAAATCCAGCATAAGGACCATTGTTTAAAAAAAAAAAAGCAAAGGAAATTCGTGTATCCACCCCTGCACCAATGTCAGCAGGTGTGAAAACCTTGTACTTTTTGTGAAATACCTTTTTATAGAAAATGCAGCTTTTCTGTGGGTGCAGGATTGCTATAAGAAAGGCATATCTATAGACTCTAATGATTCCAGAAAAAATGAAGTCATCGTATGACAACTTAATGCAAAGGGAAGGTGAAAGATCTAAAGCTGGAGAATTAAGTGCAAAAAAAAGGGTGGTTTAATAATTTTAGAAAGAGTTTTGGCTTAAAAAAATGTCAAGATAACAGGAGAAGCAAGTTCTGACCAAGAAGTAGCAGATAAGTTCCCAGACACCATTAAGAAAACCATCGAGGAGAAACGATATCTATTTTGTATAGGTTTTTAATGCAGACAAAAGTACCCTATTCTGTAAAAACTGCCACATTTATTAGTAAGGAAGAGAAGCAAGCACCAAGATTTAAGGCAGCGAGCAATAGGCTAACTCTTTTGCGCAAATGCTGTTGAGTTTATGATCAGGACTTCTGTTATCTATAAAGCTGCTAATCTCTGAGCCTTAAAGGGAAAAGATAAACACCAGCTGCCAGTCTTTTGGTTGTGTAACAAGAAGGTCTGGAGAATGAGAACTCTTTTTCTAAATTGGTTTATTTGATGTTTTTTTTTCCTGAAGTCAGGAAGTACCTTGCCAATAAAGGACTGCCTTTTAAAGTTCTTTTAATATTGAGCAGTGCCCCTGGCCATCCGGAACCCCATGAGTTCAACACTGAAGGCATGGAAGCAATCTACTTGCCCCCAAACACAATGTCTCTAATTCAGCCTCTAGATCAGGGAGTCATAGGGACCTTTAAGGTTTATTACACATGGTCCTCTGTGGAAAGGATTGTCAACTCTATGGAACTCTCAACCTTTGTTGAGAGAACATGATGAAAGTTTGGAAGGATTATACTGTTGAAGATGCCATCATTGTTAGAGTAAAAGATGTGAAAACCATAAAGCGCAAAACTATAAATTCCTGCTGGAGAAAATTATGTCTAGATGTTGTGCATGTCTTCAAAGGGATTGTGACAGAACCAATCAAGGAAATCATGAAAGAGATTGTGGACATGGTAAAAAAAAAAAAGGTGGGGGTGGGGTCCAAGGGCTTCTGGTACAGATCTTGGAGAAATTCAAGAGCTAATAGATACCACACCAGAGGAAGTAACAGAAGACAACTTGATGGAAATGAGTGCTTCTGAACCAGTGCCAGATGATGAGGAAGAAGACATAGAAGAAGCAGTGCCGGTAAACAAACTGACATTAGACAATCTGGGAGAAGGGTTTCTCTGATGATTCAAGACTGCTTTTGACTTCTTTCACGGCATGAACTGTTACATCATATGGATGCTGAAACTAAAGAAAAAGGTGGAAGGAGGATTGGTACCATATAGAAACATTTTTAGAGAAATGGCAAAAAAGACAAATTATGATATAGTTCTATGAAGTTACACCTAGTGTTCCTACCACTCCTTCCTCCCCATCTACCTCCTCTACCTATTCTGGCTGTGCTACCCTGAGATGACAAGACCAACCCCTTTCTCCTCCTCCTCAGCCTACTCAGTGTGAACACATCAAGGATCAAGACGTTTATGATGATCCACTTCCACTTCATGAATAGTAAATATATTTTCTCTTCCTTATGATTTTCTTAATAACATGTTCTTTAGCTTTATTCTAAGAATACAGTATATAATAGATAAAGCATACAAAATATGTGTTAATCCACTGTTTGTGTTATTAATAAGGCTTCTGGTCAACAGTAGTAATAAGGCTTCTGGTCAACAGTAGGCTATTAGTAGTTAAGTTTTGGGGGAGTCAAAAGTTATACATGGATTTTTGACAGTGGAGGGGATTGGCACCCCTTACCCCTGCATTGTTCAAGGGTCAGCTGTATTTCTTTCATAGTTTATACCTGTGGTGTAACTAAAAAATTATTGCCAAACCCAAGGTCATCAAGATTTTCTTGTATGTTATGTCGTAGGAGGTTGAGAACTTTGCATTTTTCACATTTTGGTCTATATTTTATTTCGAGTTTATTTTTTGTGAAGGATGTAATGTCCTGTGTCTAGG
>NW_012152397.1:938670-951966 GCF_000956105.1 Propithecus coquereli
GGGGGGGGTCATTTTTGATACAGAGAAAGCTAAGATTTCATTTGAACAGACTTATTGGTAATACTTTGACACTTTCAAGAACCTAATCTATCTGAAAATCATTTAGATAGCCACTCAGACTTTCTTTGTTTTGTGTTTAAATTTATTTTTCTAAATAGTGGCAAATTTTTTTCAATATGATTTTTTTTTTTTTTTGAGACAGGGTCTCACTCTGTTGCCCAGCCTAGAGTGCAGTAGCATCACCATAGCTCACTGCAACCTCAAACTCCTGGGCTCAAGGGATCCTCTCGCCTCAGCCTCCCAAGTAGCTGGGACTATAGCTGGTAATTAGCCACATCTAGCTAATTTTTTAATTTTTTGTAGAGACAAGGTCTTGCTGTTGCCCAGCTGGTCTTTAACTCCTGGCCTCAAGCAATCCTCCTCCCTTGGCCTCCCTGAGTGTCAGGATTACAGGTATGAGCCTCCGTGCCGGGCCCCAACCATTAAGTTTGTAAAAATAGAACTTAAAAAACAACCTGCACCAGGGCTAAAACTGCACTAGGTTTAGGGTAGAGGGAGCCTTGGTTTAATGGCAGTTCAAGTGGAAAAGATTTAAGGATAGTGTTATATTATGTTAATCTTTTGGGCTAACAATAACAATGTGGGATTGTGGCCAAAAAAAGGTAGGGTAAATTTACTGTACATTATTGAGAGTATAGCCCCCTGAAGAAGGGCGATAATGTTTCCCCTAGACTCTAGGTTGGTATTGTGTTTAGATCAGAGTGTCATATTTTGTGTAGAATTTCGACTAACTTTAGTGTGAAAGGAGAACAGCTGGGATAAATGAAGCATTTAGAAATTATTGAAGGGTTAGGAGGTATTTTTTCTGGAGAAGAAAAGAGAGTGGATGTGGAATGGATGTGGAATGTCAGATATTAGAAATTTTCCTCTCTCATTCTGGAGGGCAGAACCAAAATCTCTAAGGAAGTAGATTTAGAATCACGTTACTAAAAACAAATATTTCAAATACTTTAAGGCGATCAATTATCCAAGGAGAGAGTGGAAAGAAAATCTAAAATTCTCTGAACAGTGGAATTGCTGCCCTGTGAGGTAGTGAACTCAGTTGTTAGATTTATGTTCATGTGGAAGCCGCATGATCACCTGTATATGATACGGTAGGAATGGATTCCTATAAAATGGATTCCTGCAAAATTAGGAATTGGTGGCTTTGAAACTATATTGACCTCTGTCTACAGTAAGAAACATTTTTCATTGCAAACCAGTCTAACGTAATGATTATTTGAAATAGAAATTTCATGAAAGAACATGTACCTGTATTAAAAGTGCTAGTGTTTTCTGTTATGTCTCATTATTTTAGAAAGGCAGGTCATTAATCACTAAATTGATTTAACAATTCACTAATGGATTTGTGACTCAGTTTGAAATATACTGGACTAGAATAAATCTCTAAAAAACACTATGATTCTGTGATTGTTCTTACTGAACTAATAATATAGAGCTGAAAAATAGACCCAGAAAATTCCACAGTGCAGTTGCCTAGAATCTATTAATTTTGTCGTTAACCCCTAGGGAGGGTGTAAATGAAAAAATATTCTTGTGCCCTTTCATTTTTCTGCTCTCATCCTTGCTATCTCCTTCCCCCTCCTCCTCCAGTCAGCCTACAAAAATTTAAAAAAAATTAGCTAGATGTGGCACCATGTGCTTGTAGCCTCCTCCCCCCCGCCCACCGAGCTACCCAGGAGGCTGAGGCAGGAGGATCACTTGAGCCCAGGAGTTCAAGGCTGCAGTGAGCTGTGATCTTCTCATTGTACTCCAGCCTGGTGACAGAGCAAGACCCTGTCTCTTTGAAAAAAAAAAAAATTCTTAAAGAAATTAACCCTTACCTTACTGTTATTGTTTTCTTTTATATAATTTTTGATTTTTTTTTACCTTTTTGACTCTTTTGTAATAATACTTTGCTTAAAACATACATTGTACAGCTGTACAAAATATTTTTTTATGTCTTTATTAGATTTATTTAAAATGTTTTTTCCTTTTTAAACTTTTTTGTTAAAAACTAAGAAACACACACATTAGCTTGGGTTTACAGGGTCTGGATCATCAATGTCACTGTCTTCCACCTTCTTGTCCCATTGGAAGGTCTTCAGGGTCAATAACATGCATGGAGCTGTCATCTCCTATGATGACAATGCCACCTTCTGGAATACCTCCTGAAGGACCTGTCTGAGGCTGTTTTACAAGTAACTTTTTTTTTCAAAAGTAATAGGAGTGCATTACATAATCAATGTGATGCGCACCGTCTAGGGGATGGACACGCTTAAAGCTCTGACTGGGGAGGGGGGAAAGGGCAATATACATAACCTAAACATTTGTACCCCCATAATATGCTGCAATAAAAAAAAAGTAAAAGGAGTGCATTAGAACAAAAGTATAGTATAGTAAATACATAGACCAGTAACATAGTTGTTTATTATTGTTATTAAGTATTATGTACCGAACATAATTGTATGTGCTATACTTTTATGTGATTGGCAGCGCAGTACTTTTGTTTACACCACCATCATCACGAACATGTGAGTAACATGTTGTTCTATGACATGATGACTACAAAGTCACTACTAGATGGTAGGAATTTTTCAACTCTTGTTACAATATTATGGAACCACCATCATATATGTGTGGTCCATTGTTGACTGAAATGTCCTTAATGTGGCACACAATCATATAAATGTGAGCCTAAACAAAGCATAATACAGTGGGTAGATTTGCAGCAGATAATAATCATTTTTAGTAATTCCTAGAAGAGGCTGTAGGTGATAAGTTTTAGAGCACAGAGAGAAGATCCCTTGCTAGGCGGAAGCCCACTTCTGAAACAGGCGAGATAATGGTTTATTTGGAAATTTAAGCAAATTGCCAGCCTTGGGAAAATCTAAGTGTAGTTTAAAAAATAATTATTTTGTATGTTAAAATATTTTAAGACCATTAAACTATGTGCATTTTTTATGAGCAAAGAGATTGAGATGGAGCAATAAGATAAAATTATAATTATTAAAACACAAAAAAGATAAAACACTTCATTACCTTTCAATTTAAATTTAATCAACATAATTTATCCTTTTCATTATCAGAGAGACAAGTACTCTGAATATCATTTGCCTTATTTATTTATTTATTTTTTTGTGACAGAGTGTACCTCTGTTGCCCCTGGTAGAGTGCAGTAGCATTATCATAGCTCACTATAACCTCAAACTCCTCAACCCTGCCTGAGCCTCATGAGTAGCTGGGACTACAGGTGCACACCGCCACGTCTGGCTAAGTTTTTGTATTTTTAGTAGAAAGGAGGTCTTGCCCTTGCTCAGGCTGATCTTGAACTGAGCTCAGGGAGTCCTCCTGCCTCGGTCTCCTAGAATGCTAGGATTACAGGTGTGAGCCACGAGGCATGGCCTTGGCATATTCAGTCTTTTTTCTGTGTATTTTTTGCATAGCTCATATTGTGCTGTATGTAATTTTGTATTTTATTATTTTTATTTACTATTTCTGGCTTTGTTATTTTATTGAATGGATGTACCTACTATATTTAATAGTTTCATTTTAAAATTCAGTGATACACAAATTAAGACTTAGAGTTTCAGGAAGTGTTTAGATTCTTTTCTTCCATTGTAGTGATGTTCTTGTTGTATATTGCTTGAAATAGGCATTTTCTTGGATCTTGAATGGCATTAAACAAAAAGATTTTGGTTGTAGTAAAATTTGACCTAGACTGCTTTTTTTCTTTTCCCATTATGTCTTATGAAATTTAGTACAATGTTTTTCTTGTTAGAGGAATGTAGTAGGAATGTAGCAGGACACAGCTTGAGACTTAAAAATATTTTTAAGTTATTGCATGTACTCTCATTAAAATTAAAGAAAGATACATCTAAGAATTATTGGGTCTTTTCTCCATTTATTTACCTTTCTTTTGCCTTCCTTTCTTTATTGTTGTTGGTTAATTCAGACATTTTGAATAAGTGATGTTGTAGTTTCTCCCTTTGAATGTCAGGTATTAAAAGTAGCTGTTGTATTAGTTTCCCCCTTTTTCTTATTACTCAGATGAAGGTAACAAATATGGAGTGTGTGGAATAGTTAATGAAGACTGACATACTCCTACTTTCAGCTGCCAAATTTCAGAAGGTGTAATATTGTTGAAGGCTGGCATTGACACTAATTTGTCTGTGATGCTACGAAAGTACATGAGAATAGGGAAGGGTGTGAGCTGGAAGTCTGAGCATGGAACTGAGTCAAAATCATGAGGTTGGAAGGGATTTCTGGTCTTTTCTGGCTACACACAAAGTCACTTGATCACTCTGCTTTTTTTCTTTATTCATTGAAAATACCTTTAGTTTAATAATAATAGCTAACATTTATCAGTTTGTTTTTATATGCCACACTAAATACTTTCTACATGAACTATTAGCTAATTATTGTGACCTATTAGTCACTGTGTTAGAAAAATAATACAGCATTTTGTGTGATGAAATCTATTTTCAGTTTGATTTGTGGTTGATTGCCAATGCATTTAGGATATGCCTATTTGTAAACTTTGCTATTGTCTTATCCAGAGTGAATTGATTTTTCTACATGAAGCAGTAAAGGCATTTTTATAAAATGTGGTTATTGGCCGGGCGCGGTGGCTCACGCCTGTAATCCTAGCTTTCTGGGAGGCCGAGGCGGGCGGATTGTTTGAGCTCAGGAGTTCTAAACCAGCCCGAGCAAGAGTGAGACCCCATCTCTACTAAAAATTAGAAAGAAATTAATCTGGACAACTAAAAATATATAGAAAAAATTAGCCGGGCATGGTGGCGCATGCTTGTAGTCCCAGCTACTCGGGAGGCTGAGGCAGAAGGATTGCTTGAGCCCAGCAGTTTGAGGTTGCTGTGAGCTAGGCTGACGCCACAGCACTCTAGCCCGGGCAACACAGTGAGACTCTGTCTCAAAAAAAAAAAAAAATGTGGTTATTTTGGCCTTTCTGTGTTGTAGCTTTGCAGTATGTTAGAAGTACTTGGGGTGGATTATTATTATTAGTTTTTTTAGCCATTTTCCCCAGGAAAGCATATTAATTTTGTTAATTTTAAAAAAGAGAATAAGTGAGTTACTCTGTACATCCTCAGAGAGGCCAGGATTTCTGGAATTGAAAACTGTGCGGAAGCATGGAGAGAGCCAGTCAGACTTGTGGGTAGAGACTGGGTCTGAACTGTGGGTGAGAGCCAGGATGGGGTGGAAATCAGTGGAAACACATTTAATCTTGGCTTCGGCTTTAGAGACTGCATTTTTGTTTTTGTGATTCATTAGCCTCAGTTCCTAAATACAAATGTAACAAATGTTGAACAGTATGGTCGTTTTGTGTGTGAATGTATACCTCTTGGTAGAAGGTAGGGGAGGGTGGGGATACAGGTGTTAAAGGAAAATAAGAACAGAGGGATCTTATATTTTCTCTTTCGTTGATTCCCCAGAACCCTTCCCTATCTCTGTACTAATCAGTAGCTCCCAGTAATACTAAAGTGTTAAGTGGAAAAGTTGTTTAATTGATTTAACAATTAGGATCTAGTAATAAAAATACCAGCAGAAATAAATAGCACAGAGAACAACTTTCCTTCGTGATTTGAAATGGTAAATATGAGATAATGGCATATTTTCCCCTTCCAGAGGATTCCTCATTCCTGTTTTTCTCAAAGTCATCAAGCCTTCAGATGACGAGATGTCATTGCTTTGACCTAAAGACTTGTTTAGTCCTCAAAATCTTTGACAACATGAAATGAGTTCTTTGATGATATGGAACTCATGGCAGCAGTCATTTTCTTTTCTGCCATGGATTGTACTGATACTGTTCAATCTGTAGTGAAGCCAGTCTGGAGATGTCATAGGAATGAACAAATACAAATGCTCCTTGACATATGATGCATTTAATACACCTAACGTTGTAGCTTAGCCTAGCCTACCTTAAATGTGAGCCAACAGTTGGGCAAAATCATGTAACATCTAGCCTATTTAATAAAATGTTGAATATCTCATGTAATCTATTGAATACTGTACTGAAAGTAAAAAACAAAATGGTTGTGTGGGTACCATAGTAAAGTTGAAAAATTGTAGGTTGAACCATTGTATGTCTTGTACTATCTACATTGCATTTAGTTCCTTTTTTTAAAAATTTCAATGTATTACAGGGTACAAACGTTTTTGTTTCCATGGATCACTTTTGTTTTGTAATGCTTGGTCAGGTTAAAAGTGTGCCTGTTATCCAGATAGTGTTCATTGTACCCGTTAGGTAGGTTTTTGTTCATCCCCTCCTCCCCCCACCCCCTTTTTTATTTCCATTGAGTTTTACTACCCTCTGTACAGAAGTGCGCTCATCAGTTAGTTTCATTTTAATACTAAGTACGTGTACTGTTTGTTTTTCCATTCTTTGGATACTTCACTTAGGATTGTGGTCTTCAGTTCCATCCAATTTGTTGCAAAAGGCATTAAGTCATCTTGTTCAAGGCTGAGTAGTAGTCCATGGTATACAATAGATGCTGGCGTAGTTCATTATTTATTGTCAAAGGAGTATATATCCTCATTGTAGAGAATTTGTAAAAGTGTGTGGAAGGAATTAATGAACTATAAAATCTATAACTCAGAGATAAATCATTGGTACATTTTTTCCAGTCTTTTTTCTATGCATTATAAAATCAGCTCTCAACTACATTGAGTAATGGGTTGGGGGGAGGGTATGGCCTTCAAATAGATCTCAGTTAAAATTGTAGGTGAATCATCATTATGTGGAGTCCCTTGTAGTAGGGAACTGGGATGTCTACTGGCCTAGCTAATTAGACAGTGGCTGATTTGTACTGATACGTAGATATCCCCTGAAGGGATTATGGTCATAGCTTTAAGGCTGGGATGTTGTTGAGGCAAAGGAGGAGGTGGAGGGTTTGGACAGCTGGACCTCCTACCTACCCTGTGCTTCAACCAAAAGAGCCCTTGGGCTTGGTCAGGGAAGGCAGTCATTCATCACCTGTGGCAATGTTATAGAGCCGGTAAAGTAAAAAAATGTGTCTCTGTCCCTGCCACACCATGATCAACATTAATCTGAAAACCAGATAATCTTCTAGTAATTAATTATTCATACAGAATGTGTAGTTCTGTGTCCTCTCCATATGAATGGGTTCTTGATTATGATTTCAGTATAATGGTAACGGATCATTTTGACATTGGAACAATTGTTTGGTCTGCGATGGCTACCCTAATCAGGGAACGTGTTAAGAGTTTGCTTATAATACTTGAGAGAAGCAGGAAATAGCAAGATTGGCAGTGGGTTCATTTGTAGGATAAATAGGTCCATTAATCTAATATTTAACCATGCAAAAGTAGATTGACATTCTGTCAGTTGTACAAAGGAACTTTAGAAGTTCTTTTTTTTGGAAATTGGCCTTATGTGATTCTCTGTATATATGCTGTTTCACTTTGCATGACTCATTTACAGTTGTGTATTAAATCTAACAGAAGTGTCTTTTTTAAAATTAGAATTTCCTAGAGTATAGTGGACCTTTGGAAGGACCTTGACTACTTTCTTCATGTATAACAATGAGTACTGGAATGCTGATTTATTCTTGTATTTTAATTGATAAACATGATTGCTTGTTAACTAGTATTTTTTTTCCAATTTCTCTTCAGCAACGGGTAGCAGAATTGGAAAAAATTAATGCAGAATTTTCACGCGCACAGCAGCATCTTGAGCAAAAATTTAATCAAAAGAGAACAAAATTTAACGAGTTGTATTTGACTGAAGAGGGTAAGTTCCTGTCTCCCACCAACCCCAATACTAAAACTGCCTTAAAATTTTAAGTTTTTTGGTCATACAATGTTAATATATTTTTTTATTTGACTCAACACCCAGTGAATATACAGAGTTAATTTTATCAAATAAATCTTCATTTTATTTGTACTGATACTGCATGATAGAAGAATATTATTTAGAGGCTAGAGTTAAGAATGGAATGGAGAAACAGTTTGAAAAATGCGTTATCGAGATTTTTTTCCTTAGTTTTTGACTTTAGTGTTGATACTAAATACAATAGGTACATAGTCTTGAGATATGAGCCTTTCAGTGCTCTTAACACTTGAGATATAGGCCCAGGTAAACCAGGACTGTTGGCATTCTACTAATAGCTTTGGCCATGTTTTATTAAAACTGACATTTTATGAAACTAATCCAACAAATGTTCAGTTATATATCAATAAATATTTGTTTAATACCTATTATGGGGCACACATTGTACTTAAGTGCTGGGTGTAAATTCATGTGGTTCTTCAACTTGGTTGGACTCAAGTGAGGAAGACAGATGTTAAATAATTGTGTGAGATGAGTTGTTAAAAAGGAAACTATGTAAGGCAAATACATGAGAGAATATGATGGGGGACCTAATTGGAAGGATCAGGGAAGGAGTTTACATTTTGGGTATCGACTAGATAACGTTTCCACAGTTCACTAGACCAGCAGTTCTCAGAGTGTGATTGTGGAACAGCAGCATCGGCATCACTATCACCTGGGGACAGTTGTTAGAAATGCAGATGTTGGGTCCCACCCAGATTTACTGAGTGAGAAGCTGTGAGATTAGGATCCAGGGGTCAGTGTTTTAACAGGCTCTCCAGGTGATTCAGATGTAGGCTAAATTTTGAGAACTGTTGAGAGCAGTGGCTCTGAAACTTTAATGTGGATAAAAATCACCTGGAGAACTTGAGAAACTACAATATGTTTGGGTGAGGCCCGAGAATTTGCATTTCTAATAAGCTTATAGGTGATTCCAATTACTGCTCGTGCAAGCACCACAGTTTGAGAACTCCAACTTTTATATACATAAAATATTTGTATAGTTATATACACCCTGCACATTTTCAAGTTGGTGTTCAAAAGGACTTTATACATGGTCATAATTTATATAAAGCTTTGATGCTGAATAATCAGAATTTCAATAGTGAAAAGGTAGGTTTAGGAAGCTATTTGTGGTTCACATACCATAAACTTGCACTTAGATATGGAAATAAGACTATAAAAAATTAATTAAAAAATGATTAGAAATCTTAGAAATAAAAGATTGGAAAATGAAGTAATGTTACTAAATCATGTAAATTATAGACAACAGACAGGTTTTCAAATTAGAAAACCTGTATTGAGGTGTTCTCCTTGTGATACAAAGAGAGGGAACTATCAAAGAATATATCGAAGACATAGAGGATGAATTGAGAACCTCCAACACACAACTATAAAGAGTTCCAGGAGAAGAGAATGGAAGGAATAGGAGACAATATTAAGGAGATAATACCTGAGATTTTACAAGCACTAAAGAAAATGTGGGTCCTTACCATAAAAACAGAGTACCAAGCAGAGTAAACAATAGTAAATTTATACCTTGACACATCTCTTAAATGGCAGAATGTCAAGAATGAAAAAAAATAGCTACCAGAGAGAACAAACAATTACACTGCAGGAGATACCTCATAAACACAAGAGATGCCAGAAGACAATGAAATAAGATCTTCAAAGTGCAGGGAACAGAATAATTATGAACTGAAAATTTTATATGCAGCTAAATTATTTAAACTTGAGGGCAAAAATAGGTAAGTATTTATGTGATAGATATTCCAGTTATCCTGATTTGAAGATATGAATGTATTAAATTACCACATATGCCCTGAAAATATGTACATCTGATATGTATCACTTAAAAATACATCCATGCCCCAATTAGCCATGCCAGTGGGACATTTTTAAAAAATGATTTAAATCCACATCAGTTAGGTTCAGGTCAGTTGCCATAACATTTTACAAGTGTTATCAAGTAATATACAGCTAATCTGAGTTTCCAAATCCCCTTCCCTTCTCTGAGGCTGGTTTTAACAGGCACAGCAACAAGCAAACAGCAGCAAAAGAAAAGAGACAAGAGCAAGCCTTGCAGACGCGCTGCTTCTCCCCACCCATGTACCAGCCAGTTCTAGAGAAATGCAGCTAATGTAGAAAAGGTCATTTGCTCTATTCCAGGCAAATGTGACCAAAGAGTCACATGTGTCATCAGAATACATACACAGAAAGTGTGTGTCGGGAGCTAGGTGACCTCCGATGTGTATGTGATTCTCCGTTGCCCCTCCTTGTGCTTCAAACCTGCAGTGCCCCCTGGCTCTTTCTAACTCCCAGCTGACGACTTTGCTGCCAATTTCATGGATACGAGGTCAAGGCCCCTGCACCCCACCTTCCCTCCTCCTTGGCACCAGACACAGTCTGTGGCTTACACAGGGGATAATCCATTTTCCACTGATTCATCCTCATCAGCACAAGAACATCTCCCACCTCCCACCTTAAAACGCCAAAACAGAACCCCCAAACCTTAACCCTCCCTTTCCCCAGTCTCCTCTGACCCACCACCCCACTTCTCTGCTCCAAGACAGAGTTAAAACCACCCCAGGGAACTGCCTGTATCCTGTCCTGCTCCTTCCCCCTATCTCCTTGTCTTGAACTGTGTGCAGGCTGCCTTTGCTACCTCTCCTCTAGCAAAACTACTATATGAAAGTTCCAAAAAACTCCAAGGTCCAGTACCCACTGGCCATCCCTTAGTGTCATGTGTTCATTGGATTCGGCCCACCAGCACACTTGGGCTCCGCTTCTCTCTGCTGTTCCTTACAGCATCCTGGGTCCCAGTATCCACCCTCTTCTAGCTTCCTTCGTCCTCACTGGTCAGTCCCCGTCTCAGGTTGCCTCCTTCTCAATCTCCCTGACCTGTTACTCTGGAGTGCCCATGGCTCCATCCTTGGACCATCGAAGGCATCCATGGGTGACCTCATTGTGTTCCATGCCTCTAAATGCGATTTGCATGCCCAGGACCCTCCAATTTTATCTCTAGTTCTACAGTTCTCTGTTGGGTTCTGGAATAGACTGTCCAGCGGCCAACCTGACACCCCCCCTTGGATATCTGACAGTCCTGGTTGCCTGAACATGGCTAAGGCTGTACTCCAGGTCTCCACCAGACCTGCACTCTTCCTCATGTCAGGAAAAAGACTCTACCCTGCCAGCTGCTTGGGGCATACCCTTGAGCTGTCTCTGACTGTCCTCTCTGTCACTGTCTCCATTCCCTCAGCAGGTCTCGTTGACTCCACCTAAGAAGGTATCCGAATGGTTCCATATCTTTCCTCCTTCAGGCCCTGGTTCATGTATCACCCTCGGGTGATGTTTTCCTGACCTCCCATTGAAATTCTTATTCCCCTCCTGGCTTTACAATTCAGGGCGCCCTGGGTCTCCTTTCCTGCTTATTGCCATCTGACACACTGGATTGCTTAAAAGTATGTCCACAAACTCTTTGACACTCCTCCCTTAAGAAGCGGAGGGTGATTCTCACCCCGCCACCAAGTGTGAGCAGGACTCATTGATTAACTCGAATGAACAGAATAAAGTGGAGTGAAGGTTGTGATGTGAACAACTCGTGGATTTTCTCCTTGCCCTCTCTTAGAATGTGAGCTCTGAGGGAAGCCACTGTCACGCTGGGAGGACCCTTGTGCAGCTTTGTGGACTGGCCCACATGGTAAGGGCTCAAGCTACACTTCCCATAGCCACGTGAGTGCACGTGGCAGTGAAGCCACCAGCCCCTGTCAAGCCTTCCTGTGCCACAGCCTCTCAAGACCCTGAGGCAAATTCAGAGGGGAAGGGCAAGATGGCGGATGAGAAAAACCACCACCAGAGAGTCTATGCAAGAAAGATAGATTTTAGAAGAAAGTGAAAAAAAAAATAAACAGGCAGACAAACATAGATGAATGAGGATGACATGAAGGAAGGGTGCCTGAAACTACAGGAGATTTCACAGGACGAAGTTGTGGAGGAGAACTGGAAGGAAAAGGGCCCCTGAGAAGCTTGGAGATCAGCGACAAGGGTAGGTGGAGTGGTTAAATTTCCCATCCCTTGCATCTTGGACTGCTGGTGGGCTCCTGAGCAGTTGGAGAGAGCTGCTAACACCAGCCCAGAGACTGCCACCTCCAGTGAGCGGTGAGCCTCTTGTGGACAGGGCATCAGGCTCCTAGCTTCCTCTGGGCACCTCCCGGCCCGCAGACCCAAGCCTATCGGCAGGCACCATGTTGCCTCATTCTCCCCTTCCCCTTCCCTACCCACGGCTGCCAAGAGAGACAATTTAGCCACCACCCAGAGGCATCTGCAGGGAACAGGACCTTTCCTTTTGGGGCCCTACAGTGGACTGAGAGGTACCCAAGACTGTGAGTTCTCTACCTGACAGCCCTCACAGGTGTTGCCTGCCCAGTGATTTGAGGAGAGTGGGGCAAATCCCGAGTTGGAGAGACATTGATCCAGCTTGGGCACCCCGTGGGTGACTTGAGACCGGTACCTTTCTCCCTGGCAGGGTCAGGGATTGAACTCCAGGGCCCAGGGGATAGGCCTGCAGACCAGATCTCATATACCCAGGTCTTGATTGCATTGCATGGGGACACAGAAGGGATATTTGTGAACAAGCCTACTGAGGTGTGTGTGCCTTCGGGGGCAGATCAGTGTGCTTGAGCAACTCTCTTCCCATGGGAGGGACGTGCTTCCAGCTCAGGCTGCGATCCTGGGCAGGAAACCTCCCGGCCCACATCACAGGCAGGGGAGATTCGCTGGCTTGAGGTCCTGCCTGCTAGCAGAGGCCCAGGAGAAACTGTGGAATAGGGGAGGGTAGAAAGGAGCGAGGCCTGCTCCAGCCTGCAGGTCTCAGACAGCCCCACCCCCACATGCAGACTTTTTGGCTTGAGTGGGACCATTTCAGCCCCTCTCTGTCAGTTTTGTCCAGAAGCAGAGAACAGACCTTTGACCCCTGCTAACAGCATTTGTGGAGCTTGAGGGTAGGCTCACTCAACCCAGCTCCATCCAGCCTCACTCCCTCATCTGCCCCCATTGAGGTAGAGAAGGAGGGCACACCTGGAAGTCCCAGGGCCCCACTCACCACCTAAGACACTAGAATACCTCTCCAGAGGGAGAAAAGCTGGTTACAACACCCCAAAACATCACTGCAGCATGCTTCTCCCACCAAGTCCCACCTACTGGCAAGGAAGGTCATTCTGCACACTCTTTTGCTGCATCTACTGACTCATCATACAAGGTGTGGTCAAATCTCAGCCACAAACACGACCTACTGGCTCAGAGACTAAACAGGGCATGTCATTATCCAAATGAAAATGTAAAGGTAAGAAGCAACAGCTGATCCAGATGGGAAGGAATCAGCGAAAGAACTCTGAAAGTATGAAGACTCAAAC
>NW_012152397.1:952171-992058 GCF_000956105.1 Propithecus coquereli
TAAAAAAAAATCCAGGACTTGGAAGAAAAATTCTCTAAAGAAATTGAAGTGTTAAAGAAAAATCAAACAGAACTTCTGGAAATGAAGAATTTATTCAAGGAATTATAAAACACAGTGGGAAGCCTCAGGAACAGGGTAGATCAAACAGAAGAAAGAATCTCAGGGGTTGAAGATAACACCTTTCAATTAAATAAGTCAGTCATAGAGATAGAGCAGTGAAAGGAAAGAGCAAAGCGTACAAGAAATGTGGGATTATGTGAAGAGGCCTAACATGAGAATCATAGGCATCCCTGAGGGTGAAGAAGAAAATACACAAGGTTTGGATAAGCTATTTTTGGGTATAGAGGAAGATTTCCCAGGCCTTGCTAAAGATCTAGATATCCAGGTACAGGACGCTCAAAGGACTGCTGGGAGATTCATTGCAAACAGGAGGACACCACAACACAGTCATCAGACTGACCAAAATAACCACCAAAGAGGTCCTCCTATGAACTGTAAGGCGAAAGAAGCAGGTAATCTACAAAGGAAAACTCATCAGAATAATGGCAGACTTCTCAACGGAGACCTTAAAAGCAAGGAGAGACTGGGACCCCATTCTCACTCTTCTCAAACAGAATAATGCCCAGCCTAGAATCTCGTACGCTGCAAAACTAAGTTTCTTATACGAAGGAGAAATAAAGACCTTCTGAGACAAGCAAAGACTGAGGGAATTTATCAAGACAAGACCTGCCCTCCAGGAAGTACTCAAAACAGTGTTACACACAGATCAGCACAGTAAACACTCACCGATGTAAAACCATCCAAAAGCTAAAGGTCAAAGGCCAGATACCACAATGGCTCAAGAGACAAAACAAATCACTGAAGTTCAACTCAACAGGATGAACAGAAATCCGCCCCACTTATCAATTCTCTCAATAAATGTGAATGGCTTGAACTGCCCATTAAAGAGACATAGGCTGGCCGAATGGATAAATTTACAAAAGCAAAACATCTTCTGTCTTCAGGAAACACGTCTAACCCACAAGAACGCATTCAGACTCAAGGCAAAGGGATGGAAAACAATATTTTAAGCAAATGGAAGCCAAAAGAAAGCTGGCGTGGCAGTTCTGATTTCAGATAACTTAGTCTTTGAATCAACAAAAGTAACGAAAGACAAAGGTGGTTACTATATAATGGCAAAAGGTACAATTCATCAAGAAGACATAACAATTCTAAATATTTATGCACCTAACTCAGGTGCACCCAGATTCATAAAGCAAATCCTACTTGATCTAAAGAAAATGATAAACAGCAACACCGTAATAGCTGGAGATTTCAATACCCCTCTGATGGAACAGGACAGATCCTCCAAACAGAAAATAAACAAAGAAACACTGGACTTAAAGAGAACTCTAGAACAAATGGACTTGCGATTTACAGAACATTCTACCCAAAATGCACTGAATATATGTTTTTCTGATCAGCTCATGGGACATTCTCTAAGACTGACCATATCCTAGGCCACAAAGCATGTCTCAAAAAATTTTTTAAAAATAGAAATTATACCATGCATCTTCTCAGACTATAGAGGAATAAAATTAGAAATCAACTCCAATAGACACTCTAATCTCTACACAAAGTCATGGAAACTAAAAAACCTTCTGCTGAATGATTATGGCATTAAAGAAGAAATCAAGATAGAAATCAGAAGATTCTTTCAACTTAATCATAACGGAGACACAAGTTACCCAAATCTGTGGGACACAGCTAACGCAGTCCTGAGAGGAAAATTTATATCCATAAATGCCTACATCCAAAAGATAGAAAGATCACAAATCAATAATCTAATGAGCCAACTCTAAGAACTGGGGAAAAGGATGAGAAAACCAACCCCAAACCCGGCAGAAGAAAAGAAATAACAAAGATCAGAGCAGAACTAAATCAAATCAATAACAAAAACTATACAGAAGATTAATAAAACAAAAAGTT
The DNA here is from genome assembly GCF_000956105.1 of Propithecus coquereli. Lineage (NCBI taxonomy): Eukaryota > Metazoa > Chordata > Mammalia > Primates > Indriidae > Propithecus > Propithecus coquereli. Next base: position 954,140 of record NW_012152397.1, read on the forward strand.
GGTTCTTTTAAAAAATAAACAAAATTGACATGCTTCTTGCTAGATTAACGAGAAGCAGAAAAGATAGGACTCTAATAAGCTCTATCAGGAATGAAAAAGGAGAAATTACAGCTGATGCCATGGAAATACAAAATATCACCTATGAATACTATAAAATCCTCTATGCACATAAACTTGAAAATGTGGAGGAAACGGACAAATTCTTAGAGACACACAGCCTCCCTAGCCTCAATCAGGAAGAAATAGAATTCCCAAACAGACCAATATCAAGTACCGAAATTGAAGCAGCAATAAAAAATCTTCCTAAAAAGAAAAGTCCCAGACCAGATGGTTTCACACCTGAATTTTACCAGATCTACAAAGAACTGGTGCCTATCCTGCAGAAATTATTCCACAATGTCGAGAAGGAAGGAATTCTACCTGTTTTTTGAAGCCACTGTCACCCTGATACCAAAACAAGGAAAGGATGCAATGAAAAAAGAAAACTACAGACCAATATCCCTTACGAATATAGATGCAAAAATTCTCAACAAAATCCTAGCAAACCAAATTCAGTTGCTTATCAAAAAAATAATCCATCACGACCAAGTGGGCTTCATCCCAAAGATGCAGAGATGGTTCAACTTACGCAAATCTATAAATGTAATTCACCACATAAATACAAGCAAAAACAAAGACCATATGATCCTCTCAATAAACGCAGAAAAAGCATTGGACAAAATTCGACACCCTTTATGATAAGAACGCTTAACAAAATAGGCATAGATGGGACTTACCTAAAAATGATACAAGCCGTATATGACAAACCCACAGCCAACATCTTACTGAATGGGGAAAAATTGAAAGCATTCCCACTTAGAACTGGAACCAGACAAAGTTGCCCTCTAGCACCACTTCTATTCAACATAGTGCTGGAAGTCCTAGCCAGAGCAATCAGACAAGAGAAGGAAATCAAGTACATCCAAATGGGGACAGAAGAGGTCAAACTGTCGCTCTTTACTGACGATATGATCTTATATCTAGAAAACCTGAAAGATTCGGCCATGAGACTACTAGAATTAATAAAAAAACTCAGCAAAGTCTCAGGTTACAAAATCAACGTACAGAAATCAGTAGCATTCCTGTACACTAACAACAGTCAAACTGAGAACCAAATCAGAGATTCAATACCCTTCACAATAGCAACAAAGAAAATAAAATACCTAGGAATATATTTAACTAAGGAGGTAAAAAGACTTCTACAGGGAGAACTACGAAACACTGAGGAAGGAATTAGTAGAGGACGTAAACAGGTGTAAAACCAAACCATGCTCATGGGCAGCAGAATCAACATTGGTAAATGTCTATACTACCCAAAGTGATCTACAGATTCAATGCAATCTCTTTTAAAATACCAACATCATTTTTCACAGATCTAGAAAAAATAATTCTATGCTTATGGAATCAGAGAAGACCCTATATAGCAAAAGCAATCTTAAGCAAAAAGAACAAATTGAGAAGCATCAATTTACCAGACTTCAAGCTATACTATAAGGCTATAGAAACTAAAACATCATGGTACTGGCACAAGAACAGAGACATCGGCCGATGAAACAGAACTGAGAACCCAGATATAAAACCATCCTCATATAGCCATCTAATCTTTGACAAAGCAGAGAAAAACATACACTAGGGAAAAGAATCCTTATTCAATAAATGGTGCTGGAAAAATTGGATAGCCACATGTAGAAGACTGAAACAGGATCCACACCTCTCACCTCTCACAAAAATCAACTCATGGTGGATAACAGACTTAAACTTAAAGCATGAAACTATAAGAATTCTAGAAGAAAATGTTGGCAAAACTCTTATAGACATTGGCCTAGGCAAAGAATTTATGAAGAAGACCCCAAAGGCAATCGCGGCAACAACAGAAATAAATGGGACCTAATCAAATTAAAAAGCTTCTGCACTGCCAAGGAAACTATCACGAGAGCAAACAGACAACCTACAAAATGGGGGAAATATTCTCATGTTACATATCTGATATAGGGGTGATAACTGGAATCTATGTAGAACTCAGGAAAATCACCAAGAAAAAAATCAAACAACCCTATCAAAAAATGGACAAAGGATATGAACAGAAAGTTTTCAAAAGAAGATAGGCTAATGGCCAAAAGACATATTAAAAAATGCTCAACATCTCTAATCATCAGGAAAATGCAAATAAAAACCAAAATGATACTTCACTTATCTCCAGTGAGAACGGCTTTTATCAAAAAGTTCCAAAACAGTAAATGTTGGTGTGGATGTAGAGAGATAGGAACACTCATACACTGCTGGTAGGACTGCAAACTAGTACAACCTCTGCAGAAAGCAATATGGAGATACCTCAAACAGCTATAAGTAGAACTATCATTTGCTCCTGCAATCCCATTACTGGGCATCTATCCAAAGGAACAAAAGACACTCTGTAAAAAAGACATCTGCACTAGAATTTTATAGCAGCACAATTCGCAATTGCAAAGATGTGGAAACAACCCAAGTGCCCATCAATACATGAGTGGATTAATAAAATGTGTTATATGTATACCAGGAAGTTCTACTCAGCCACGAAAATAATGGTGATATAGCACCTCTTGTATTATTCTGGATAGAGCTAGAACCCATTTTACTAAGTGAAATATCACAAGAATGAAAAAATAAGCACCACACGTACTCACCATCAAATTGGTATTAACTGATCTACACTTAAGTGCATATACAGTAATAACATTCATCGGGTGTTGTGCATATGGGAGTGGGGAGGAAGGGATGGGTATATATACAGAGGGGATGGGTGTGGTGTCCACCATGTAGGGGATGGACGTGCTTGAAGCTCTTACTTGAGTGGAGCTAAGGCAATATACATAACCTGAACATTTGTGCTCCATAATATGCTGAATTAAAAAAAACAATTAAAAGAAGTCCCTGAGCTAGAACTACCCCCGTGCTGATCCTCGAATTCACAGTAGCTGTGAAGTGTGAAATGTTCCCTCTTTTAAGCCACAGAGCTTTGTAGTAATTTGTTTCACACTAATAGACAACTAATCCACACACATTTACTTTATTTACTGCCTGTTACTCTTCACTAGAATGTGCATGCTGGGGTGTGGCATTACATTTTTCACACACTGCCCCAGTCTTAGGTCCATAATGGGACATGTCCCAAACTAGATATTCAATGAACAAGGATGTTCAAATTATACAGACATATCTCATACAAGCTGCTGAACAGACCAAAGTAACACGATATTTAAACCTTAAAATGCAAAATCTTTTTAGCAAATGAGGAATGCATGTATTCATTTATTTTGAATTACTACTTCAAATCCATACTAATTAGCATTGTATTTAAGACTAGATTGTATTTTTTCAGAATTTTTTTTAAAGCCATAAAAATAAACTCTTATCCAGAAAAAGGAGAAAAAGGAAAATGAGAGGAGAGCAAGAAAGAAAGTGAACTATTAATACTTTCGTTCCAAAACAGTCTCAGAAACACAGGATAAAAGTAGGTAACTTTTATGTAAATAGAGATTTCATGCGAAGGCCTTGCCTCAGAAGGGTCTTCCCTCAGAGAGGGATGAAAGCTACGCACTCACAATATTGTGCGGGTACTTTTGGATGGCTCATGCATCCTCTGAAATCCACCAAAGCCTCCTCATTTGCATGCCCTCTCCCGGGCTTACTTTTCTCCAAGTCAGCCACTGGCCCACAACCAGCCATTCCCACCCCGATCTGTTTATGGAGCCCAGCTGTCACCTTTCTTTTCCACTCCCCAGGTGAGGCCATGTTCTCTTGCTGGAGAAGACCACAGAAACAAGATGGCTGATTTCACCATCAGGGCATGTGGAACAAGCATGTGGCCTGGGGGCCAGCCCTTGGTTCACCCCTCCCCAGGCCCTATGCCACCCCCGGCACTCACCTCCTCTCCACCCTCACAGCCTCTCTCTGCAGCCTCCTGATGTGAAATCTCTAGGTCTGCCATTTTGAAACAATCCCTGACCTCACTCAGCCTCTCCTGCCTCCTGTATTCAGACCCTCACACCACTTGAGACCCACTGGGACTCAGTACATCCCTCCTGCCTCCTTGGGGCTCCTACAGCAATGGTCCCTCTCTCGTCATCCTTCACTTTGAAAGGAGCACACCTTTGGCTGGCAAATGTGGTTAAGCTTTCTCTACCTTAAAATCCACATGCGCCCCCAACTTTACTACCTTCCAGTTGTGGCAATAGCTCTCTCCTTCCCTTAACCACAGCTCTTCATTCAAGACAGTGACATGCACTGAGCCTGCTTCTTCTCCATCTAATGCTCACAGGTTACTTTTTAGACACGCATCTTACTATCTCTGTCTCTGCTGTGCGAATGACACTAGGCTTTCACCATGGAGGATCTTCACCAAATCCAGCAAGTTTTCTATGGCCTTACCTTCCTCAGCATTTTCTCTGTGAGCATACAAATTCTCCTCCTGGAAAGTTTACCCTCAACAGATCTCAGACACAGCGAGAGTTTCTGCCTCTGACTCTCTATAATTCTGTTTTTACTGATTTCTATTCTAGCTTTCTAGGAGTAGTGTCACTGGGGAAGGGCCAGAAGATACCCTAGACCTTTACAATACTCTAAATTTCCAAATGTAGAAATGTGTGTATAGACCCTAAGCTTTTACCTAAATTATCTTTCAAGCAGCACCCTGTTTTCCTGTAGAGGAATGTCACTAGTTAACCATTTCAATCATGTTTGCTACAAGTTTAACTCTCACTTGGTGACTGTCTTCTACAAAGAAACAAAAGAAGCATTTTAATACCTTAATGAGAATGACTGCCTCTGTAACAACGGGTGGGAAGAAAATAAGAATGCTGGAGGTTCACATGCTCGACAGTCTGCTAGATGCAATCACAAGGCAGGTAATTCCCTCCTAAGTCAGCCAACTCAAAGGCATATCTCAACAGACTTAAATCAATACGTTAATTAAATGTGTAAAAAAAGCCAGGTACAGTGGCATGTGCCTGTAGTCCCAGGTACTAGGGAGGCTGAGGCAGGGGGATCGATTGAGCCCAGGAGTCTAGACCAACCTGTGCAACATACTGAGACCCCATTTTTTAAAAAATAAAATAAAATGACATGTCATGAAACTTCAGAGTGTCTTAAAAATATCAAAAACTCCAAATAGTGTACTAAATCCATGAATGTCAAAGTGTTTCTCAAACTCTTGCTGTGTGGCACCTCCCTGACCTGTCTCATCCTGTGGGTGCAACCACTCTTCCTTGAATACCAGCCCTGCATCTGTCCTCTTGGGATCTGTCAGCCTGTCCGTATATCATTAGGGTCACACTCCACTGGGTACCTAAATTAATATATCTCAATATTGCCTGATCATTCCCCACCTTCCTGTGTTTCTGAGTTTTTCCAGTGATGTGTCTTGTAGGAACCAAGCTCTAACCCTTGGAATATTTTGTCTTCCTTCTTGCCGGCTACTGAGCTACAGGCTCCTTGAAGTCAGACCATGTGCTATATCCAGGTATATTCCCCACATGGCCAAAAGCTGGCCTTTGTAGACATACAACAGGTGCTGAAACATAGTTGCTTAACATCATACCCATGATGAAGTGAGACACATCTTGGCATCATCTGTTCTAGTTCTGCCCTCAATTCTTCAAGGGTTCGGACAAGCTGATCCTACAAAACAGCAAAAGACTTACATAACAGCTCTCTCTTTTAGGTTTTAAAATGATTTGCTTCAAATATGCTCAGATGTTGAGGGTAACCACAATAGGTTAAACCAACAGTTTAAATACCAAATACTTTAATTCTGAGAAACTTTTCCCTAAGAGTACTGTGGTAAACATCAACACTGAGACTACCAAATTAACTCTGTAAAGCTTCATGAAGAAAACCTGTGTCTTAGTCATAGAAAACTTTAGAGGACAGACACCAAACCATTAACAATTATTAATTGTGCAGAGAGAAAAAACTCTTGGGGGAGAAGGGGAACGATATTCAGTTTGTACTCTATGTCTCTGTATTGTTTTTAATAGTCTCCTACCAAGCACGCATTCATTCCTGTGTCACCTGCATAGCTGATCTCATCTCTAGATCTGTGGTGTCCAATACACTAGACACTGGCCACATGTGGCTACTGAGCCCTTGAAATGGGCTAGCCCAAACTGAGTTGTGCTGCGACTATGAAATACACAGTGAATTTCACAGACTTAATATGAAAACAGAATGTAAAGTAGCTCATTATTATTTTCTGTTAATACATTTGGAAATGATAGAATTTTGGATATATTAGGTTAAGTGAAATTAATTTTACCTATTTCTTATTGGTTTTTAATAATGTGCTATTAGAAAATTGAAAATTATGCTGGGTGTGGTGGCTCATGCCTGTAATCCTAGCACTCTGGGAGGCCAAGGCGGGAAGATCACTTGAGACCAGCCTGACCAATACAGTGAGTCCCCATCTCTTCAAAAAATAGAAAAATTAGCCAGACATATTGGCAGACACCTGTAATCACAACTATTGGGGAAGTTGAGGCAGGAGGATCACTTTGGCCCAGGAGTTTGAGGTTCCAGTGAGCTATGATGACACCACTTTAGTCCAGCCTGGGTAACAGAATGAGACTCTGTCTCAAAAAAAAAAAAAAAAAAGAAACTTTAAGATTATATATGTGTTTCGTATTATATTTCTGTTGGACAGAACTTTTATGGTTGAAAGATTTATGCTAATATAGCTTCAAATAAACCCACAAAGGACTCAGAATTCTCAACCATACACATCCCAGATTCAAAGTACAGCTAAAATACAAAGGCATTCAATCTAGGAGTGCTATAAATCTTATGGGCAGTGGACTATGAGAGCCATAGAGAAAGTTTATCTGAACTTACGACAAGCATCTATAGTAACCGTGATTATAATAAGCTCAGTTCAACTTAGCTCTGGATGGTTTCTCAATGAATTAGAGAAGGTTTTTTAATTACCTTAGCATGTTGCATTTCTTCTAATAGCTTTTTTGTATTTTCAACTTGGTGAAATAGAGAATTCTGAAAAAGAGATAGTCCTTTAGTGTTTCTTTAAAATGTTGCGATACATAGTATGACTACATTTATTTAAAAAACAGTGGCAGAGAAAGGGAATGGATCAGGTGATCACATGAATGAGCTGTGTTGTGGTCCCACAGAGTCTGATGCTGACTGTGCAGCTAGGACCACTTCTAATCATTTCTCTTATTCATATAAAATTTACTCCTTCACTGACCCTGTTTTCTAAATGTAGATATGTCAGGTTCATGGTGCAAATTTATTTTAATCAGTTAAACTGGTTTATATTAAATACTAATATCTAGATTTTGTTATTGGTGACTTGGGAAACCCAAAATTAAGTTTCAAATGCATAATTAAAATCAAAGATAAAAATATTCCTACCTTAAGGTTGATCCACTGATCAAGGAGGTAGGTAAACTTTGTTTTCTCTAACAATGCACTCCATAGTTGGGTATGTGTAAAATAAATGTGACATATAATGAGTAGTAATCATTATTCTCCCTCACATAAGCATAACCTCAAAGCTAAGAGGAAATTTTGGGGAAGTTTCTGAGCCTCAGCTCTAGGGACACTGTTGCAGTTAGGACAGACTGTATCAAATCTGAATCCAACTGCAGTGGATTAGAACTCTGACACAGATTCTAGCCTTTTCTTTCTAAGACAGCATCACTGATCCTGATACTCCAGAGGTAAATGATAAATGGTTAGATCCACCTACTCACCCTGGTATTGTTCCTTTCTGCTTTCAGTTCAGCAATTTCTTCCTCCCTTTCAAGGAGCTGCTCCCTGCATTCCTTCAGTTCTTTAGTAAGGGCCGCAAACTCCTAGAAAATAGCAAAATTAAGTAAATAAATAAAAAGAGATCCTCTAAAGAAAGACTTCCATCAAGTCTCTACAGTCTTCACACAAAGTCAGCCCTGTCATATGTTGTAATGGAGGGATCTCTGTTATCCTTCAGAGAGAGGGGATCAACCAACTGGCCTAAGACCACACAGGGTACCTAATAAATCAGAACTCTACTCAATTTGACTTTCCTCCACCCCAGGCCCTGGCGCCTTGGAAGGCAGGGGTCAAACAGATTCCAAGTCACATTCTCAAAGGTCAAAGTAGTCTACAATATTTTCTTCAACAAGGAACCTCACACGACGTGAATGAAGAATTTTGTTTTTGGAGAGAGTCTTGTTCTCTTGCTCTGGCTAAAATGCAGTCATCATAGCTCACTGCAAACTCAGACTCCTGGGTTCAAACCATCCTCCTGCCTCAGCCTCTGGAGCGGGTGTTACTACAGGTGCGCGCCAACGTGCCCAGGTAATTTTTTTATTTTCTTGAGATACTGGGTCTTGCTTTTGCTTAGGCTGGTCTCAAACTCCTGGCCTCAAGTAATCCTCCCACCTCGGCCTCCCAGAGTGCTAGGATTACAGGCTTGAGCCACTGGGCATAGATATCTTTAGGTGTTGTGGAATTTGGATTTCATCTTGCCAGGAGTTCTATGTTGCTGGCGCACTTCTTGCCTAGCTCTCTTAGTTTATCTGGGCTGCTGTAACAAACTCTCATAGACTGGGTGGCTTATAAACAATAGAAATTTATTTCTCACAGTTCTGCAGGCTGGAAAATTCTGTGTGGTAAGGGCCGGACTACAGACTTCTCTCTGGGGTCTCCTAAGCACACTAATCCCATCCACAGAAGCTCCACCCTCATGACGTAATTACCTCTCAAGGGCTCCACCTTCTAATACAGTGACATTGGGGGTTAGATTTTGGCATGACTCTTCGGAGGATTTCAATACAAGTAGTGTTCTGTGGCTGTTGCTCTCTAAGCGTTCTAAGGCCTCAGTCCAGAACTAGGTTTTCCACGGAGATTTAGGATTCTGTCGCATGGTTATGTTATAGACAGTGCAGATTTGTTAGAGAAGCACTGAACAGTGTGGCTTATCCCTGGCCTTGCTTCCTCCCTTCTGTAGGACCATAATGTCCTTATAAAGCCTGAATCTTTATAGGGAAGAATGGCCTTAGATGGGGACACCTCATCTAACCCCAGCTTCAAGATTTATCTAGATCTAGTTCTAATCCCACTGACCACTTTAGTCCCTGTGACCCTTCCCCTATGGGAACCAAGTTTCCTACTGACACCGCCTGCTTGGAGCTTGGAGCTCAGCAGGCCGGTGAAATCCCCCCAACTCATGCTCTCCATGCTGGGTTCCTAGACTATTTCTGTACTGAGGAATATTTACCTTGTTTGGGGGCCTGGCTATCTTTTTTGGTTTGTTTCCCTATTTAAAGGTTTACTTTTTCACTGCTACATTTGAAGGAGAGGTGCACCAAAGCGTGAATTTATACTTCTATCTTGAGTGGATATCACAGTCCATTCAAGAAATAGTGGCATACCTAGTCTATGTCAGCTGCTAGAACAGGGAGGCAAAGCCTGTTCACACTGCAGGGTGCTCTACAGACCATACAAGGTGGCCACAAACCCAGTGCAGTGAGTGCTCTGAGTCAGAGCTGAGTGGAAGCCATCTATGATGGGAGTGCTTCTCACAAGGTTTGCTGAAGGAGACAGTGCTTGAGTTGAATTCTGAACAAACTATATAGTCAGTGAGAGCTTCTTTCACAAAGGCTTGAAGGCATCTGATAAGTGAGAAGGGCTTCAGCAGGGCTGGGGACATAGGCAGTATGTATGGAGTAAGGAGGAAAGGCTAGAGGTGGCAACCACTCAAAGACCATAGTTGGAGTCCGGATTTCATGTTGAAGTCTCTAGCAGTCATCCTGTATACAGACTTCGAGGGCCCTGACGGGAAGTAGGCAAAACTATTGAAGTCCCAGTCAATGCTGAGCGCAAGGGATGTGTTCAAAATGTGTTTGCTGGAGAAATGAAAGGCCCCTGAGAGCAGCACTGATGCTGGGCTGGAGGAGGGGATTGAAAGTGGGAACTGGCTCAGAGTCCACAGCAACAACCTCAGGGAGACACGAGACTCCTTAATATCAGGAGGAGACAAAGAATCTTCACATGCTATGCCCCTCATCAGCTTTGAAATGATTCCCTTGGATGCTGTGTTCAGAAAAGCCTGTGGGAAGCAGAGGCCACGAGTGGGGAGATCATTAAGAAATTAGTGCAAACTATGCATGCAGGGCCAGGGTGAGCACACTGCAGGTGGTGAGAAGTAGGAATTCTGGAAGTGCTTTATGGTAGAGCCAGGAGGATCTACTGATAAATCGAAGAGAAGAGAGAAAGAAAGGCCCAAGGACACCTCTAAAGACTCTGGCAGGAGCACGTGAAGGACGGAGTCATCAGTTTCTGAGAAAGGACTGACTGGGAGAGCACGTTTTGAAGGGAAAATGTAAAAGTTTGGTTTTTGAGATGATTGTTAGACATTCAAAGGGCAATGTCACATAGATAGCTGAAATTTGTAGTCTGAAGTTCTTGGAAGAGAGGGATATCAGTTTCCTGCCATGCAAATCAATGAAGTGGAGATGGGAAGAGATAAGGTTCAAGGTTTGTAACAGTCTCACGTTACAAGGGCATCATTGAAGAGGCTGGGCCTGATGGGAACACAGAAGGAAAACCAGGAGGGGGATGTTTGAAGCCAAGTGTTCCCCAGAATAATCAAGCGCATGCACTGATGCTGGTGAACCACTTATTAGATGACCGATCCTTGATAGTTGGAGGTCAGTGGTGACCATAACAATAGCAGTTTCATGCAGTGGTGGGTTCAAAACCCTCACTGGACTGAGTTCAGCAGAGTGAGAGGAAAGGAAGAAAAGCAGTGAGAATAGAAAATTCTTCTGAGGAGCTTTGTAGTAAAGGGGAGGAGAGAAATGGGGCGGTAGCTGGAGAGGACATGGGGTCAAGGAAGGCCTTTTATAGGATCAGGCAGACGTTTGCATACAGATGGCAAGAATCCAGGGGAGAGGTGGGAACTGAGAGAGCAGACAGGGTCAAGTGGCCAAGAGGAGAGGCTGGTCTTTTCTGGGGGCACATAGCTCACCCACAGTGAAAGGAAAGAAGGCAGACTACATGGGCACAGATGCAGAGGTGTAGTGGGAGTTGGTGGAAATTCTTTTCTAACTTCCATTTCCACTGAGAAAAAACACAATGTCGTCAGTCTGTGTTTGCCTGTGGGGATGGGAGTAGGAGAGGGTATGAAATGGCTTCTAGAAGAGAGGGATGCGGTGTACAGTGACAGGGCTGCTGGGCTGTGAATGGGAAGGGAGAAGGGACTAGACAGGGTGCAGGTCTGTAGGCAAGAGCAACGCAGGGGAAGAGGGGAGGGGTTGACGCCATGCAGGGCTGAGGATGATGATGGACCCTGAGACTTCAGGAGGCCAGAAGAAAGGGGGACGCAGAACAAGTGAAGTGAAGTGCCAACATGGGAGGATCCCAGGAGTGTGGGTCTCAAGAAGGTGAAATATCAGTGTTTCATTTTTAAAAGTTTATCAATTATGAACAAATTTCATCACCTTTGACTGAAATACCTAGTCAAAGCAAAACAAGGAGGACTTGGAAGCTGGAGGCAGAAAGCTTCAAAACTGACTATGTATGAGATATGAGGCATAGTTACTACAGACTCATCTCTCTTGGAACAGGAAGGATCACCACCTGGCCAGGACCTCCACTCACCTACAAACACTTTATTTCCCATCAGCTTGCTTTTTTTTTTTTTTTTATTTCAGCATATTATGGGGGTACAGATGTTTAGTTATGTATGTTGCCCTTGCCTCCCCACTCCCCCCCAAGTCCGAGTTTCAAGTGTGCCCATCCCTTGGATGGTGCGCATTGCACTCTTTGTGTATGCAAATACCCGTCCCCTCCTCCCCCCTCCCCCTCCCCGCTGCCCGACATCCAATAGATGTTATTCTTATATGTACACTTATGTGTTGATCAGTTAATACCAATTTGATGGTGAGTACATGTGGTGCTTGTTTTTCCATTCTTGGGATACTTCACTTAGTAGAATGCGTTCCAGCTCTATCCAGGAAAATACAACAGGTGCTATATCACCATTGTTTCTTAAAGCTGAATAGTACTCCATGGTATACATATACCACATTTTATTAATCCACTCATGTACTGATGGACACTTGGGTTGTTTCCACGTCTTTGCAATTGTGAATTGTGCTGCTATAAAGATTCGGGTGCAGGTGTCTTTCTTATAGAGTATCATTTGGTCTTTTGGGTAGATGCCCAGTAATGGGATTGCTGGATCGAATGGTACTTCTACTTGTATCTCTTTAAGGTATCTCCATATTGCTTTCCACAGAGATTGCACTAGTTTGCAGTCCCACCAGCAGTGTATGAGTGTTCCTATCTCTCCGCATCCACGCCAACATTTATTGTTTTGGGACTTTTTGATAAAGACCAGTCTCATTGGAGATAAGTGATATCTCATTGTGGTTTTAATTTGCATTTCCCTGATGATTAGAGATGTTGAGCATTTTTTCATATGTTTTTTGGCCATTATTCTGTCTTGTTTTGAAAAGTTTCTGTTCATGTCCTTTGCCCACTTTTTGATAGGGTCGTTTGATTTTTTTCTTGTTGATTTTTCTGAGTTCTAAATAAATTCTGGTTATCAACCCTTTATTGGATTTGTAGCATGCAAAAATTTTCTCCCATTCTGTAGGTTGTCTGTTTGCTCTTGTGACAGTTTCTTTGGCTGTGCAGAAGCTTTTTAATTTGATCAGGTCCCATTTATTCATTTTGGTTGTTGCTGTGATTGCCTTTGGGGTCTTCTTCATAAATTCTTTGCCTAGGCCAATGTCTAGAAGAGTATTTCCAACATCTTCCTCTAGAATTCTAATAGTTTCACTCCTTAGGTTTAAATCTGTTACCCAGCATGAGTTGATTTTTGTGAGAGGTGAAAGGTGTGGATCCTGGTTCAGTCTTCTACATGTGGCTATCCAATTTTCCCAGCACCATTTATTGAATAAGGATTCTTTTCTCATCAGCTTGCTTTTCCTTGACTGTTTCAGCACCAGAAGCAAGCCTTTATCTGTTTCCTACAGTTTCATTCAGATTTTCCTAATATCCCCAAACTGTCTTCATTCCCCCACTGGTTTTAGATTTGCCCTCTAAAACCAAGGAGAATATATTTCATTCCTATTATTTTGGTTAAATATAAGTATTTCTAATATATTCAACAGCCAAAATCATTCTATGATATATTTCTGTATTGTAGAAAATAAATTTATGGAAATTGATGATTAGTTTACTCAAAGAAAAGCCTTTCTCTCTGAACTCTCTCTGCTTTATGTCAAAGGAAATTTAAACTTAGGAGTTTAGATAAACATTGGACAGGAAATTCCAAAGTTTAAGATTCTAAAAGCATGTTCTTATGTGCACTGTTTATATTATTATTGCAGGAAAAAACTAGAGTGAATAGTATGAACCCCAAGTATATGCAATAAATGATCTACTTTATTACCGTCATAGGAATCTAATTGTATACATTTTTTCCTTTTTAAAAAAATCTCATTTAAAAAATACTATAAGCCAACTACACCACCAGTGTAAGGTGACATTCTGTTTACTGATGTTTATTATAATTAAAGTTTCAAGTATTTTCTGAAATTGAATAGATAGAGTTGACATTATCTAGGGTTGAGAAGAGGGATAATGACATCAATCACTAAAACCAGTTCAAGAATTTGGTTTTGCATTGATATTTATCATTTCTGGGCAAAAAGTTCAGATCTGGATAACAGTTTCAAATCATATAAACCAGATAGTATTAATCAAAATCCACCATCAGGCCAACTTTAGATTAAGTCCTATGGATCAAAGGTGACATTTATTTCCAAAGGCCATGAACCTTCTCTCTTCCTGTCACTGGGATGGCCCACAGCATCCCCCAGGCAGGAGCCAGGAGGCAATAGTGCCTCACCCCAACCCTCACATGAATCCCTCGGGCGCCCCCTTCTCCTAGCTTCTTTCTCTTATCTTTACATGGTCACAACATGTCACATTTTTACATCTCTTATTTATTCTCTGTAATCTCCATCCACAGCTCTGTTTTATATTTTAATTACTTTTCATTGTTTAACCTTTTGCTGAAACTGGAATAAGATTTCGCTAGATGGAAATTTTATTCAGCCTTAAAAGGAAGGAAATTCTGACACATGCTTCAACATGGGTGAACCTTGAGGACATCATGCTCAGTGAAATAAGCCAGTTACAAAAAGACTGAAAGCTGTAGGATTCCACTTACGTGAGGTTCCTAGAGTAGTGAAATCCACAGAGACAGAAAGTAGAATGGTGGTTTCCAGGGGTTGGAGGAGGGGGAATGGGGAGTTAGTGTTTAATTGGGATAGGGACAGAATTTCAGTTTTGCAGATGAAAAGAGTTCTGGGCATGGATGGTGATAGTGGCTGCACAACAGTGTGAATGTGCTTAATGCCTGTGAAGTAAACACTTAAAAATGATAAAGATGGTAAATTTTATGTATGTGTATTTAACCACAATAAAAAAGTTGCAGAAAAAAACTTCACTGGAGGTGAATATTCTTCGTCCTCTTAGTCTAGGGACATGAAATGTAAAGAAATGGAAAAGAGGTCTAGCTTTTAGCAAATGGAAGTGACTACCTGAAAAACTGGCTCGCAGAACTGACGTCATTATTTTCTGCCTGTAGAAGCTACTTGCCTCAGTCTTAGTTTTAAAAGCATGTCAAATTGGAAATAAAGAGAAACTTGGAAGTTTATATATTCAAATGAGTGAGCAAATGATAGGTTTTGAAACCCTAGTGACTAAAAGTATGCTAATAAGCCTCCATCTGTCTATCTGCCCATCTATTTATCGTGCGTCCTAATGATGGGAACAGAGAGACAGGGGTACTAGGAAACAAAACCACAAACTTTACATTCTTATATACTCTGACCCGTGGTCTCATCATCTCACTGAACTCTGGACTGGTTCAAAGCTGCTGTGACCAAAATGGCATGGGCTTTTCAATCACTGGACATTGTTTGCAAGCAAGAGATTAAAAGATATAAACATTTTTACAGTTCCAATATATCTTATTTCTCTTTAAGAAAGATATGCTGACAAAATGTATGATCATATTAAACTTAGCATTAAGCAATTAAGTGAATAAATACTGAGTTTTAAAAACATGGTACAGAACAGTATTTCAATATGATCCCATTTGGGTTAAAAGCAAACACATGCTTAAATGGATTTTTCATATTTATATGTGATAAAATACAGAAAGTACTCACCAGACTGCTCATACTGGTTACCCACTGTAGATGGGAAAGGGAGTTGATAGTGAGACCATTCTATATTTTATTTTAATTTTTAAGTATATATTCCTTAGTACTAAAAAAACAAGAGTAGTCCTCTTCTCTTTTTTTCTTTCCAAACAATGCTAAAACTCAGGGACATGACCAGAATACACATTGTCCACGTCATGTGACTGGTTCAGAACCATCCTCCCAGAGCCTGCTGTTCACCCTGCTAATGGCACCTGCCTGACCTGCTCTCTGTTGGGGCTTCAATCACCCACTCTGGGCGATGTCCCACTGGGCAATTTACCTCTTTACTTGAGCCACCTTCCCCACACTGAGCTCATCATCTTCCTCCTGCACAATCTCCAGCTCCTCCTACACCCTCGTTCAATGGACAGCAGCATCCAGCCATCCGAGTCAGATGCTCAGACATCACATGGCCTCCCTGCTCTCCCTCCACAGTGAGCAAGTGCTGAGGACTGCTACTTCTACCTCACACATGTCTTCTGGAACTGTCCACTTCTCTACACCCTCGCCTGGCCCATGCTTGTCCAGGCCACTGTGTCTCCTTGCTAGACTTCAACCATTGCAGGACAGAAGCCCACATCTTCAGGAGAGTGCAGGGCACACAGCAGGGACCCAGTCAATGTGTGCAACCTGCATGGTGGCAGTGGTACTAAAGGAACACCCACACACAAAACAAGAATGTTGCCTTTTAGGAAAAACAGCATGTGGCACACTCTCAAGGTCTTCTCAAGGAAGAACAAGCCTGAACACCTAAGGACCTATGCGACATCAGCCTCTCTTCTCTCCCAATCCTGGGTCCTTATTACCAACACTTGGCCTCCAGGCCTTGTCCTGTCTTCCGGAACTTGTCAGTCTCTGCTAAATGATGAGCCCACCACTACTAATGGCAGCTTGAACTTATTCTGTCAAAAACACAATGCTATTTTCATTTGGAACAGGAAAAGGAAAAAAAGCCCTTATTGTTTTTTTAAATATGTGGATGAACAAGTTAAAAGTGCATCAAATTTCTCTCCTAACTTTTGGCTTAGCAACTAAGGAGGGTACATTTTGTATGTTTGTAATTTCAGATCTCCATTGTTTAAGCCAAACCTGAGAACTGTGTTGCAGGATGTGGTCTGTTCACCAGCTAAAGTGGCACTGCCAGACAGTAGTACCATAAACACAATTTATAATCCACCTGTCTCACCCGAAATTTTACATTTTTGACAATCTTTTTTTTTTTTTTTTGGCCTTTTGAAGAAATTGTATTACATCATAGTAACTAAAATACTGATGTGAGTATTTTATCTTAGAATCTCTGGGTCAAAGGATATTTGTAAAATATAATTATTTTTGGATACGGTGTCTTTCTCTTTCGCCCTGGCTGGAGTGCAGTGACGGAATCACAGCTCACTGCAATCTCAAACTCCTGGGCTCCAAAGATCCTCCCACCTCAGCCTTCTGAGTAGCTGGGACTACCTGTGTGTACCAGGACACCCAGCTGATTTAAACAATTTTTTTTGTAGAGATGGGATCTCACTGCATTGCCTAGGCTGATCTCAAACTCCTGGCCTCAAGCAGTCCCCCCACCTCAGCCTCCCAAAGTGCTGGGACTACAGGCGTAAGCCACCTCTCATGTTCAATATTTGCAATTTTAGAAGGTACTGTTAAATTATGCCCCATGAGCAAGCAATATATTAAAATTCCTATTTCCTTGTGGCCTTGTCATCCTGGTGTGTTGTTAAACTTTAATGTTAAATTTTCTTTTTTCTGAAGACCCCTCCTCCATTCCCCATTGCCTATTTACAGGGGGCTCTCTTCAATCTTTTTATGTGCTAGACTGAATGCATGCCTGGACATATGGTGGGAGGGGTTTGCTAGGCCGTGTGTTTTCTGTGACATACTCCCTTGACCCTATCATGACCAAGGGAATTATTCTGACATTTCATTGGCAACAAGGAAGGCTTGGCTCTTTTGTGAGATTATAATAGTTCTTCATTCTCTCCAGGTAATAATCTGTAATATGAATGGCAGGTCATCCCTATTTTAGTTCAGGTTGTTTATTTTTTCTCTTATCACATACAAATAATTTTTACTTATCCTAACATGTATTTTTATATGGCAGCTACTTTTTCTTTCATGTTTCTATTTGTTTCTTTGGAATAGCTTCTGATAATCTTCCCTTACACCCAAACATTCACTATCAGAAGGTACAAACATCTGGCTTCATGTCTTCTAATGTACTCATGCCCAAACATTTATTAATGTATAACCACAGATATTACTGCAAGCCTACTTTCTCTTACTTACTTTATATTACAGTTAGGGCATTGTATTGATTTTCTAAAACTATGTGTTTAGGTAGGTTTTCAATTGGTATCATTTTATGATAACAAAGACTAAAATTTAAAATACCATAAAAAGATATTGGATTGCTCTAAGGAATACACCTCGAAACGAACCTCTTGAGTCAAAGGATTATATTCTTTAATTCTCAGCAGTTTTAATGTTATAAATTACAGTGTACACAGTTTTAGTATTTTTGTCATTTTCCTATACATTTATAACTTACAGTTAGAATTTTTTATGTTTTGACCAAAACAACATTTAAAGGTCACAAGCAATCACAATTTCCCCATAGATGATTAAGATCATTTTGTATCAGTTTAGCCCAAAAGACCATTTTTACAGTCCTGCAATATGTGCATTTGAGGACTACCTTATTCTTTCTTTCTTTTCTTTTTTTTCTACAAATGGGGTGTCCCTGTGTTGCCCAGGCTGGTCTGGAACTCCTGGACTGAAGTGATCCTCTGGCCTTGGCCTCCCAAAGTGCTAGGATTACAAGCGTGAGCCACCATGCCCAGCCTGCCTTAGCCTGCCTTATTATTTCTAAAACTAAAACATTATTTGCAAAAAAATCCACTTATTTTGTTCAAATGTCAGTGCAACTTGTCCATTTTGAAATTTTGCCTTTTTTTTCTTTTTTTGAGACAAGAGTCTCATCTCACTCTGACACCTAGGCTAGAGTATGGTAGTATCATCATATCTCACTGCAACCTTGAACAAATTTTTGCCTTTTTAAACTTCCCCATGGCAATAATGGGCAGATTAAAATACCCTATTATACAACAGTAAAAATAATCATAAAGCTATGATTCGTTAGCTTGATATTCAAATTATTAATTTTATTTAAATATCACATGTATATTGTCTATGCCCAAATAAGCCAATTTTGAGTAAGAACCTCCCCTATTTTCCTACAAAGGCAACTGCCAAAAAATATTTTTTGGCCACATTCATGTATACTTTCAGGAATGTGAATAGTCAACAGTGATTCAGACTCAGCCCTACATATTTATGAAAATAAGCAGATGGGTAGATGGATCAGATTGGTAGATAAAATTATTTATTCCAGTTGTATGCTAAGGTACTGTATCTAACAGTCTTATTTCCTACCTATATTTCTATCACAAGCACTTCAAACATATCTAAGAAACCCTTAAGCTAGACTTTCTCCCCTTTTTTGCTATGAAAGCTTCCTTTGGGAACCATTTGGGCAATGTTTGATCCTTTGGAAGTATCACCTTAGAGAAACCAGCAGTTGGCTCTGCCTGCGGGATATCCAGTCAGGCACTGCCATCCTCATCACTCACAAACTGCCACTTGGTCCCTCACAAACTGCCACCATGTTCATACGGTGGTCATAACTTGTGATGCTGGCAGTGACAGAACAATCCAAACATGGAGCAAACATACGGACATGCTGGGAGGGTGCCAGTGTTCCAGGCAGTGTGATTTTGAGAAGCGAAGAGCAGCGCACTCGATTAATGTCCTCACCCCCACTGACGTTATACTGGCTGCCCTGGCTATGACAGGAAAAACCAAAGTGTTTTTCCTGCTCTAGAACACACCACTCAACACTTCTGACACCTGATGTGGGGGTTGTCCCCACACATGACACAATTCTCTAGTGCACACTAGCTGGGTGTCCTCTAATTCATGTTTGATTCTTACACTGCCTACCCGGAAATAGGGTCAGGTTCCACAGGTTAAGAGCTCAATTCCCAGGACCACCCCACCCCCACCTTTGCAGGTGCCAATCCCAAGTCCCAGGTTGTGGCCTGTGCTTCTGAATGACCAGCTATAAAACGGGGTGCCCACAACCTCCTCCTTAGGTTTGATTAGTTTGCTAGAGCAGTTCACAGAACTCAGGGAAACACTGACATTTACCCATTTATTACAAAGGATGTTACAAGGGACACACATGAAAAGATGCATAGATGAGACATGTGGGACTATGGGTGTGCCCCACCATACCCAGCTAATTTTTCTATTTTTCTGTAGAGACTAATCTTGCTATGTTGCCCAGGCTGGTCTTCAACTCTTGGCCTCAAGTGATCCTCCCAGGCTTGGCTTCCCCCAAAGTGCTGGGGTTGTAAGTGTGAGCCACCATGCCCAGCCATTAAATACCAGGCCCCTTTTTGAGGGCTTCATGGAAATTAACTCCTAGTATCCTCACCACTACCCTGCAAAGCAGGTCTCACAGAGAGCAACAGAGCTAAGGGGAAAACCCAGACTCTGTGATGCTGCATCACCCCCAGGAGCCAGCTGGCACCAGCTGAGGGAGGAGGACACAAGTGCGCAGCCCCAGGACATGGTGAGTGGCATTTGTCTGATATGGTGCTGTGCCCCCAAGGGCTCAGGCTGACCCAGACTGTGCATTTTTCTTGATTGACGCTTTGCTGCTACTGCCAAGCTGGGCTGAGAGCTATAACCTGAGGAGCTGTCCTACTTGGAGGCCACAGTGGGGACATGTCCTGGATGGCCTGGGACCTGCTGCTGCAGACTTCCCTTGACGCAGGCCCAGAGCCCATGCGCTCCTCAGGATGAGACTGTGGGGCCCTGGCTTGGCTCTGTGGGAGGATTGTCCTTGGGGACTGTGGTAGGACTGTGGTGGCCAACCTATATGGGAGAGAGAGGAGGCTCCTGGTTGCTGAAATGTGAGTGATCTGCTCAGCACTAAAATAGCTCAGGTAAAAGGTGGCTTTTCTGTTGGAGGAGGCCTCAGGAAGGTGAAGAAAGGGATCAACCATACACAAGGGGGAGAAAGATTGGCCTGTATAGAAAAAAATGAGGTGGTTGGTGGGAGGAGTGGGGATGGGGATGATCTATACGACTTTAAAGAGTATCATCACTTGAGAATTGATTAACTGCCTACATTTGGCAAACTTTGTCTGCCTTGTGCCTATGCTGTAGTAGGCCCAGAGGGTGTGAGGGTGCACGAGTGCATGTGTGGCCATGAGTTTGAGCAGTGGAAAGGCAGTCTGGTTTTGCCTATAGGGGTGAGTGGGGGATACTACTAGCTGATCATTTTATTAAGGAATTGGGCTCGGGGAATCCTTAATGAATGTATGTGGTGCTGCTCCAGTTAGAGGCTAGATGCTTTGTTAGATGTTCCTAGGTTTCTGTCCAAATGGAATTGTGGGCAATAAAGCTTTGTTCTCTGCACATTGACCAGCCCTGAGCTCTCTTTGCACTCCAAAGACTGAAGCTGCCTGTGTACACAGGTCTGAGGTTTTTTGGCCCTTGAACCAAGGAAGGGACTCCCTCCCTGGCCAGACCATGCCTTCCAAAAACAGGGTCTGCTTTCTTCTCAAGGAGGCAAGGTGCCGCTGGGAGCAAAGGCCACAGGGAAAACCTAGGGGCACAGAGGGGCTGGCCCTGCAAGACTGTAGTGTCCTTCCAAATGCCCTTTCTCTGCTTTTATTGACCCATCAATATCTGGGCTCACACTTTCATGCTCCTTCCCCGTTCTTTTCCACTAGTAACAGGCCTCTGCCTTCTCAATAGTCTCTCTGTCTTCCTATTAGGACTCAGCACCTCCCTGAACTCCCCCTCTGTATTGTCCCACAATTCAATAATCAATGTAAATTCTAACATCTTCCACATATTTTTCAATCTAAGGCCCCCCTATCCACTTAGCATTCTGCCTTGCTGTTTCCCAGAATGAGGAATGCAGTTTCACGATGTACAAATGCCTACTAGCACCTAATAAGAAGGTTGAAGTTGGGGGAAGTCATGCTCTTAACAGTGCTCCAGTTTGGCCCCATAAGAGCCCCAGGTAAACAGAGGTGAATAGAATCAAATGTTGATGTTATAAAAAGGTTTTGTCTATATTACATTGTTGGAAGGGGGTAAAAATTTATGGGGCCCTGGAAAGATACTAAGTTCTTGCCTTATTTCAAAAGGGATTGGAGGCAATGTGTTTTTGTTTTTTAAGTTTTTTTTTTTTTTTTTTTTTTTTTTAGGACTCCTACAAATAACAGAAAAGACATAGGAACTTGCTTAAGCAAAAAAAGGGGGAAATTAGAAGGAAACAGAAAGTCTTATGGAACCCAAGGGCATGGATGTAACTTGGCTTTAGCAACATGATGGAAGTAGGGACTGGAAGACTGGGCGATCCATGGGGACCCCAGTCTCCATCCCTCACCCTGCTTCTCTTTGCCCATCTGCTTCACTCTCTTTCCTGCAGACTGCCCTTCTCTGCTATTCCCAGAAAATGGCCCCTGCTAATATCCCTGTGGCCAGCCTGCTGGGGCTGGTAGCGGGAGGGGGTGTGTGTGTGACAGTTGTATAAACATGGCTGTTCCTGCTACAATTTAGCATGTGGGAGAGGGGGGCAGATCTGCAAAAGGGTGGAGGACCATCCAGGAAGCTCAGGAAGTGTTCATTACACTGCACCCCTTGACTGCCCATCACATGGGGACATAGGCACATATCACAACACACAAACATTACACATGCCACCGGCACAGCCAAGCTTTTCTTCATCCTTGCTATTTCTAAGATGTCCTGTCCTAACACAACCCACCTTTGTAATGCAAAACGGCAAACAGTTACTGCCCTTGCCAGTGGAATGAAGCCCCCAGACTTGCATGTTTCTGCAAGCAGAGGGGAGGGGTGGGGACAGGACAGTTCTCTTGAAGGGTCTGTCAGCTATTCTGGGGAGTAGTTAATCTTGAGGCAGGGAAACCTGAATCCAACCCAATTCACATGAATGACATGGGCCCGTTTCCTACACCAAAGTCATTTTTGTCAGACTGGCAAAGTATGGCACAGATGATCACAAGTGGGGCAGAATACATATCCTGAAAATAGACCTGCTTTTACCAATTGGCTACATCCCACCAGTAAAAAAATTTAAAAAAAAATTAGAATTTGTTGGAATTCAATGGATGCCACAGGGAACTAAAAAACAACACAAAACAGCAAAAACAAAAACAAAAAAACATTTCAGGCCCACAAAGCCACAAAGGGGACTAGAAGCCTATAGTTTTTGTCAGTTGAAGTCTGTTTGATACTAAAAAGTAGTGACCTAGTTCTAAATTTATGTTTGTGCCCCCTGTAGTGGCCAAACACAACAAGTTCCAGGAATCTCTACATTGGATTCATTTTCAGGTCTGGAATGATGGTGAGTCAGTTATTCAACTGAGGCTTGAGTGAGGGTTAGGAGGGCAGACTCGGAGCTAGCCTACCAGGGGTTGAATTCCAGTACCACAATTACTTTCTGTTGGATTTTAGGGAAGTTACTTAACATCTCTCTGCGTCAGTTCCCTTGTAAAATGAGGATGAGTATAGTACCTGTTATCATAGGGTTTGTGATGGTTAATTATATGTGTCAACTTGGTTGAGTGACAGTGCCCAGGTCAAACATTATTCTGGATATTTCTGCAAGGGTGTTTTGGGATGAGATTAACATTTAAATCTGGAAGGGTAGAGTGTCTCACGTCTGTAATCCTAGCACTCTGGGAGGCCGAGGTGGGTGGATTGCTTGAGGTCAGGAGTTTGAGACCAGCCTAAGCAAGGGTGAGACCCTGTCTCTGCAAAAATAGAAAAAATTAGCTGGGCATTGTGGTGAACACCTGTAGTCCCAGCTACTCTGGAGGCTGAGGCAAGAGGATTGCCTGAGTGCAGGAGTTTGAGGTTGCAGTGAGCTATGATGATGTCACTGCACTCTACCTTGGGTGACAAAGCAAAACTTAGTCTCAAAAAAAAAAAAAAAAAAAGGGAACAAAAAATAATTTAAATTGGCTGACTTTGATTAAAGCAGATTACCTTCCACAGTGTGCATAGGCCTCAACCAACCAGTTGGAGGCCTAAATAGGACAAACCATTGACCTCACACCAAACTAGAGGGAATTCTTGAACTAGAGGGAATTCTTCCAGCAGACGGCTTTTGGACTAGAACTACAACATTAGTTCTTCTCTAGGATCTCCAGCCTGTTGGCCTACCCTACAGATTTTGGACTTGCCAGCCTCCATAATAGTGTGAGCCAATTCCCTAAAATAAATTTCTCTCTCTATAGGATGGTTGGCTGGAAAGGATCCACCATGTAACTGTTCTCATTATATTAACAATGGCTGGGTACATTCCAGAGAGCCCTAGTGTATATACACAGAACCTAGTGTTTCTGATTCTCTGGAGAACCCTGACAAATACAGGGTTGTCCTTAGAGTTAATGAGATAATACACATAATACTTTTAGAAGAGGGAAGGCCTGGGTAGCCATATGGGCAGACACATGTGCTGCCTGTGCTCTTCAAGGATGCCTGTGCTCTCTTGCTCTTTGAACACACCCCCAGGATATTGGAAATACCCTGAGAAAAAGAACAAGTACTGTTTGAGTCTCCCCCCGAAATCAGGCACTCCTAGAGGTGGCATGATAGGAAGTTGGAGGCTGCTCCCATACATCTTGCTTGCAATGATTCTTAATGTTGTGGCCCCAACAATCACTGCACCCTCAACTGGAAATTAAAACTTGGCAGATAGCACCTTGGGCAGACCCTGAGCTACCAGACTCTACCTGCAGCTTCCTGATACAGAGGATCAGAGCTTCCTCTAGAAAGATCTGGGTTTTTATCTTCAGAATGGAGTACATTAGAGTCAGCTTTTGGACTGATAGTGGATGGGCACTGTCACGTGAGATGTGATGCCCAGTGCAAGGCAATAGAAGCAAATAGTTTTGTCCTAAGAGGATTCTTCCATGCTTCTGAGGGACTTCCATGAGGGCTTTGGCCATTTGGAGAAAAAACAATGTCTGAAACAAATATCACCTACTTTTTTCTCTTAAGATAGGTGAGGACATGAAATTCAGATGCAAATTGTTCACCTGCCACATTCAGCAGAAAACTAACACAAGCAGCTGATGTGCAATCTATTCAAATCAGCAAGTTCATCATGCACAGCTTTCTGGTCTTTGGAAGTGGAGAGCCCGAGACTTGTGTGCAGAGTCCTGACAATTTAGTGCCTTCTACACAGGCTTATCCTACATGGGACCAGACAATAGCCACAGTTGCCTGGATCTTGGGTAAAGAACATCTTTCTCAAAGTGTTGGTGTCCTGGGACTCCATTCCCTTACAGGACATGTCCAAGAGCTGGGACACAAAAGTTCAAGAACACTCTGATCTCCAGAGGAAGGTCCCCACAGCCAGCCAAATTTATTGAACATGTGAGCAACATGGTGTGGGCAGAAAAGTCGACGAGTCAACAAGGTGTGTAGCGTCCCCCCAGTTGCCCTTACTTTCTTTCTGTGTCCTGATGGAAAATCACAGAATTCCTTGACTGCTCTGTGACCTAGCCAGCTGCAGTTTTTCCCAGTAGGCTTGAACCAAAACTAGGGCCTTGAACATTCGCAGGCACCGATAAAGGTATCTAGGTTGTTGCCCTGACTCTGAAAGAAGCTGGCCCCTGCCCTGAGCCAAATTCCTTAAACCGTCATATAAACTCCATACCTGACCCCCTCACTGTGGACATACCTAGGTAGAACAGCCCTTTTCTATAGCCTGGAGGGTGCACTGCAGCCCACTCTGTAAGTTCCACTAACACGTGCTTTGGACTAATCATCTGCTGTTCAGTGCTTCTTTCTTTGGAATCCAACTGGCCCCATCTGGGGATGGTTTGGGGCACTCCCTTGTGAGAATTCCCTTACTGCTGGTTTTGGGGTGACTCCCAACAGCAGGAGTGGGTTTGGCTGGATAGAACAACAACTGAAAAATAAATCATAAATC
The DNA here is from genome assembly GCF_000956105.1 of Propithecus coquereli. Lineage (NCBI taxonomy): Eukaryota > Metazoa > Chordata > Mammalia > Primates > Indriidae > Propithecus > Propithecus coquereli. Next base: position 979,487 of record NW_012152397.1, read on the forward strand.
TTCACACACCACCCCCCAATTCATAACCCATTCAGCCTCCCCAAAGACACATGTCCATTTCCATTGTCTGTTTCCAGCCAGAGTGGAACAGTCCCATGTTCCTCCTACACCTCTTTGCATCTGGATGGGACAGGGAGGGCTCTGGGCTTGGCTGCTGTGGCCACCACACCAGGCTCTGCAAGGTCTGCAGGACTCTTGCCAGCTCCAGATGGACACTATTCTCTGAGATGCTGTTATCCTACCTGGACTGCAGCCTGTGAAGGCCACAGGAGGCAGTCTGGGACCTGTGCAGTATCGCTGGGCATGGACATACAATGTCCAGAAGCAGCAGCAGCAAAGCTCCATCACTTTAGTGCTGGAAGGCAAGTCAGGTAGCAACTTGTTTACAGATGAAGAGACTGAGACCCAAAGAAGGGTCAGGCAGAGCCAGGACCCAAAGGCAGGTGTTCAGACTTCAACTTCTGAGTGATAGGAGCCCCGCTTTGCCACCCCACTTCTCCCAGAGCTCCACGATGAGGTGAGGGTGGGTCTCTTTCAGGGCTTGGTAGAGTCTATCTTTGCAGGCCTGGTCCCAGGACTGGCTGAAGCTGAACAGCTTTCGCATCTGGCCTGGCCTGGTGGCCTCAGCCCGCACCCCCTCATACTGCTCCTCGCTCAGCACCTGTCCATGCAGCTTGTCCAAGACAGGGTCCACTGATGTCACGCGTGCCACCAGCTGCTCTCGATACCGGTCTACGAAGTGCAGCAAGGCTGGGGTGTCCGAGGATGAAGGTGAGGCTGGCAATGAACAAAGAAGGGCTCCCACCATATACTCCACCTCCAGCCCCCACGTCCAGCCCTTTTCTCTCTCTCCGCTTCATCCCTGACTTCCTTCTCCCTCTGGAAAGGCATTTGACCATCAGAAAGGCATCTCTGCCCTGCCTCATGTCAGCATCTAGACTGATATTCTGCTGAAGTGGAGCGTGGTAGTGGGAGTTTGTTATGGGGGCATTTGAGGTTGAGGAGGGGGTTCTAAGACTTCTGTGGGCAGGAACTAGGGGGGATGGGGAGAGGGACTCTGCCGTGGGGCATGCACCACTCTCCAGGTCTTGATCCTTGTGATCTTTGCAATGATAGAGTCCCTTCTGCTCTCTCTTCCCTTCTCTCCAGGACCAGATAGTACACCTCAAAACTCTCACTGGCTCCTGTGGTCCCTAAGAGCTGTTACTGACCTATGGGGGCTGGAGAGGCTGGAGTAGCTGCAGGTCTGAGATCTCCTGGAGGAAAACAGAGATAAATAAGCATCTGTTGAAGTAGTAGTTATTAACATATGTGATACACCTCCAAGCTCCCATGACTCACTTCTGAGATTCTTTGATTCAGAATCTCTTCCTTATGCATATGGGGAAAGTGAGGCTCTGTGCCTCATAGAACCATGAACATAGACCAATAGAGAGAAAAAAGTCATCAGAATGAGCAGTAGCAATTTCTCCCACACATTGCAGACTTGACTTTATCCATTGTTTCTCTGAACTGAATCCCTGGTGGAGAACTAACCAAATCCCGTGCTAGGCAAAGCTTTAACTATTTGATATCTCCTTATTCTGAGTAGAAATCTACTTCCTTGTCCTTGTTTGGCCTTGTAGACTGGCACAGACCAAATATGTGTGTTCTGGATTTGGATGTCAGAATCAAGAATCAAGATCAAGCAATCTTAGCACATGGAAAGAATGAGTGAATTTGAATAGGAAAAAAAAAAAAAAAAAAAAAAAAAAAAGGAGAGACTTAAAACATTTCTTTCAAAGGAGAGAAAGGGGGAGTTTGCCTTAGTTTGTGTGAACAAGGCCTGAGAGTCTGAACAGATCCAAGGTTCAATGTGACCTCACAGTGCAGGAGGGGGCACAAGGAGAGGGGAGTTCAGGTTGTGGTTCAGGGAGCACAGGGTCCATTCGGATGGAGGGAGGAGGGTGTTCCACATCCTGTATGCTGACTGCATTGTCTGGGAGTCAATCCTGACTCATTTATCAACTGGAGCATCTACTGTGGATGGTGGCAGAAAAGAATTTAAAGACCAAAATAGAAGAGGAATGATGGAAGGGACTGGAGATGTTTAACTCTTGTAACAGGAGATATGAGAGGCCATGATCATGTCAAGAGTCTGATTTGTTTTCCTATGGGAAAGGAGATAGACTTCTTCTGTCAGCTCCAAGGGATAGAATTAAGACTGCCAGGAGGAGGAGATTGGCTTAATATGAGGAAAAAGAGTAATATTGCTACTATTTTTTAAGGACCACAGCATGACACATGTACAAGCACCAGTTTAAACTTTCCAGTATTCCTACAAGTTAGTCATTATGATCCTCATGTTATAGATAAGGAACCTGAGACTCAAATGTGTTAAGTAATTTTCCCAAGATCATCCAGGAAGTAAGTGCCAGAGTGGGATTCGAACCCAGGTCTGAAGCTGGGGCTGGTTAGTTCTCCACCTGTGGTTGCACACAGGCCAAGACTGAGTAAAGGCCACTCTCATTCCACCACACTGTGAAACCTGTTTGTAGCAGCTCAGGAAGCAACTCCATTTTTATGACAGGTGACATTTGTCCCTAGAAGGAATGTTTGGGTGATTTGGGTTCTTAGTGTGTTGGTGCTGGACTAAGGCTATAGGATTTCTCCATCCCTGAAATTTCACCATTTGAGTCCCTCTGTCTTTCTGAAAAATATTGAATGATCCAGGGAGAGTATCTGATATTGTCAAAATTGGCTTAATCCATACAACCACATAATCATCTACTTCTTATTCTTTCATCCCTCATCCAAGCTATCATGAGAAGCTTTGTCAAAAGCTCTGTGGATGTCAGAATCTGTTAATTCAAGGGTAGTGTGGGGACACCATGGTGCACAGGGGAGAGCATAGGGCTTAGAGAGTCAGACTGACTTGAGTTTAAATTCTGGTCATAACAACAGTTATGTGACTTGAAAAAGCCACCTAACTTCTCTGGGCTGTTTTTTCTCATTAATCAATTGTGGTAATGTACACTGTCACACACATATATGCACACACACATTCACTGACTTTCTTTCTCCCCCATCTCCGGGCTCCCTGGACTTGTCCTGGTTTTACCTGGTTTCACCAAGGCCTTCCACACCACAGTCCCATCTTTCTTGTCTCTCATTTGCAGCCTGATCCCCGACCCCAAGTGGCCGATGTAGATCTCAGAGAACAGCTGGGGTTCTCCAGGGCTCCGATAGCAGAGCTCCAGTTCCTGAAGAGACAAAGAGTCACCATCCTGTTCATTCTGCAAGTGAGGTCTTTGCCACATCTGACACCTTCTTGGCCCTGTTTTATCCCATAGGGACACTCCAATAACCTGTACTAAAATCAGTCGCCACCGTCAGACAGTGCTCTTTTTCATTTTCCACAAATCCTGACTCAGAAGGATGAGGACACATCTGGGTACCTCATGGATGAGTCAGGACTCCTCCTTAAAAGTAGTACTCATCCGTCCTAAGCTAGATCCTTGTTGCTCTACCTCCCCCATCATGAATCCAAACCCTCATTCCTCCAGCCCAAAGACTGTCTTCCCAATGGATCCTAAACTTGACTTGCTTTAAATTAACAGGAAATTTATATGCATCCCCTTTCCTAAGTCATACCCAAGACAGAACTCTTTATTCCCAGCTGTCTTCCAAACATGCTCCTTCTTCAGTTTCCACAAACTTGGTAAATGGTTGCAAATTAGGGATCATCCTTAACTCCTTCCCATCCACATCCATTTTCCCAAGTCCTGTTGGCTCTACCTCCAAAATATACCCTGAATCCATCAACTTTCCTCTGTCTCCATTGCTACCTTCCTAGTCAAGCCACCTTCAACTCTAGTCTGTAGTATTGCAACAGCATTTTTTTTTTCCAGAGATGGGGTCTTGCTGTGTTGTCTAGGCTGGCCTTGAACTCCTAGGCTCAAGCGATCCTCCTGCTTCAGCCTCCCAAGTAGCTGGGACTACAGGTGTTCATCACTATGGCTGGCTTTGCAACAACCTTTTAACTTATCTCTGCTTCCTCTCTTGTCTGCTTATCACCCATTCTCATCCAGCAGCCAGAGGCATCTTTTTGAAAGTAAATCAGGTCTTGTGTTACCATGATTAAGACCCTCCAAGGACTTGCCACTGCACTTAGAGCAAAATCCAAAATCCGTATCAAAATCCCCGCTGACTGGATTGATGAGTCCTAGGAGACTCTCCCTCTGATCCGACCCATCTCTTGCTACGTGCACTAAGGTCTGCCACACTGACCTCCTTTTTGTCACCTGGGAGTGTCAAGCTTGCTTCCACCTCTGTGCCTCTGCACACATTCCTCTGCCTGAAACGCTCTGCCACAAATCTCCACCTGCCTGAACCCTTCTTGTCACTGCAGTCTCAGCTTGAATGTCGCCTCCTCGGGGAGGCTTCTCCTGACCACTAGTGTAAAATAGCCTGAGTCACTGTCTTACGATGCTGTATTTTCTTCACAGCACATCATGGTACTTGGTCAGTATGTCTTTAATTATGTATGTTGGTCTCATCCACCAGGATATAAGCCTCCCAAGAGCAGGGATGAGTCTATCTTGTTCACTGCATTATCTCCACTAAAGACAGCGTATACTTGGCACTGGGTAAATATTCGTTCAATGGCTGATTCATGTCTTTCATCCCTTGTTAACAACTGACACAGCAGGAAAACTCCAAGATATTCATCCTTAGAGTCATGTCTCCCAACTCAAAAGATAACGTCACTTCCTCCTAACTACTGGATATCTAGTCCATCCGAGGACATAAATTGAAGATTACTGGAAATCCTTCAGAAACCATGGACTTCAGAGATGGACAGCTTCTGCTTGAGATGTTGGAATAAGATAAATTTTCTGATTTTTCAACACTGTTTCCTGTCCCTTTATTCTATTAACTAATCTTGTTCTATTATTCTACTTTGACACCTTCTGAGACACTAATATGATCTCCCTTACCATCATCCTATTATTTCTGACTCCTTATGGTTTCCTTCTACCACGTAAGGAAAAACAAAGCTCTTGTATGTTTTCCCAGACCCAGCTACTGCTCTGAATTTAACTGATTGCTGGATCCATGGTCCCACACCTTACCTTGCAGATAAAAATAGCTAGTCAAAGTGGAATTTTCTCTGTAGCAAATACTTCCTGTTGATTTATACTTTTTGAAAATAGAATAATTTCTGACTAGGGAAGAGAACACTGCATTCCCCTGGCTTTCATAAATAGACCCAGCCAGAGTCTGGTTATGTTTTATTGACTGGTTTCCATAATCTAGGCCCCTGCTTTGGAGACCTGTTACAAAGACTAATAGTCCTTCTGTTTTTGATAACTGCCTGTGTTACAGTTGTCCGATGTACCCTGTCCTGAGTTTTAAATGCTGCAGAGCTGTTGTCATGTCAGATGGTTCAAAGACTCATCTCACAGCAAAAGGAGAAAGAAAGAAGAATTAACCCTGGTTCAACTACAGACCACCATTCAGTAAATGAATTTCTGATCCTATGCAGCAAATGTGGGCCATAGTGAAGATAATGCCCAGGGGCATGACTTCATATGCCTTTCACTCTAAGGGTGGACTGAAAAAGCACAAAAAACAGCTGCTGACACCCAGGAAGGGATCTGAGGCTCCCATCGAGACCTTAGTATTATCAGAAACCGACTGAGGCTCACTGTGCTGCTATGTTGTCCTTTGGTCAGACAAACACAATCTCAGAACATCCACTACAGACAGGTCACTGGGCAGCCCAGAAAAATGCCAAACATCCCTCCTGTACTAAATGAGTGACAGCTACTTGTTTAGCAATTACAGCTTTGTGCTTGCTTTAGTTTGCCCTCTCCAGAGAGATTTGTTGAGATTCCCATTTGTGGAATTTCCCCTATTTACTGAAAATGACCAATCTAAAGCAAATCTCCATTGCCTTAAACCTTCCCCCAACGAAGGGCCAAATCCTATAGTAGTAGTAGGTTCTTTCTAACACCCCTTTACTGAGATGCCCTGTGTTTTCCATGGTGTGTGTTCTCCATGGTGTGTGTTCGCCATGGTGTGTGTTCTCCTGATGCAATGAGTGAGAAACCCAGTGTGTTTGGCTGCAGGTGTGTTCCTGTGGATGTTCCCTGGAGGCCATTAGCTCCCTACAGCCCAAGAACTTCCCAGTAACCCTAAGTTAAACCCCATGGATCTCCACATCCTGAGTGTGATCTTCCCTCCCTGTCCTCCAATCTCTGCAGCCTTCCCACTCACCCAAATCCTACTCCCTGTCTGCCCAATCCGAATTTGCCGTGCCCATGGGACAGCCCTGAGACCTGCCCCACAGGGATTCCCGAGCATCCCCTCTGATCCAGGCAAGGGGCAAACACTGGGATGCTCACCTCAGGGATTATCTCCAGCTTTTCTGAGCCAGACACAGTGTAGCGAGAGCCCATATACAGTGAGGTCAGCGGGGGTGGCTTGTGTATTTGCACAAACTGGAACTTCTTTTCTTCATCATCGATGGCCTAAGGAACATACAGAACAATGATTAAGAGAGGATTCTGCCCCATGGGACCTGGTCTGAATGGGTCAGATGGTGCTTCTGTGTTTGTGTGTTTGTGGGGGTGCTGGTATACCACCCCTGCACTGCTGTCGCTTGAAGCACATCCACACAGCCCCACATTGGGCCTCTGCCATCTTCAGGGTGGGAATAGGGTCATTGCTTGAGAAGAAGTAAGAATGGGGAAAGGCTGGTTTTAGGCACAGAGCCCTCTTATCCTTTGACTCCTGGAAAGAGACTGCAAACAGTTGTGCAAAGATGAGTGACGGAGCAGTGAACCCAGCTGGGGAGACCTTAGGGAGTCAGGAGCCCAGCCTGTGGCTCATCAGGGGGCAGGACTGTTCACCCACTTAGACCTTCCCACTTACAAGAGGCCCACCCTTGTCAAGAGCCTCTCTGGGACTTCTCTGTCTGCATTTTGTGTTTACCACTAGCCCACTCTGGCCCAGCCTTTCTGGCTCTTAGTGTCACCTTCCGAATGGAGCAGTCACTGGGGATCAGGTAGAGGTGGAAGGTGACTTCCTTATGATGGAGGTGATGATAGAGCAACACTGTGGAGGTGATGGGAATGAAGCGCAGGGCGGCATGGACCATTCTCAGTAGAACTCCCATGGGGGAGAAGCTGGGGTTTTCCAGGATGGTGTAATGTGGCTCCACTCTGGCTGGCTTCTCCAGGAGCATCCCCTCCTCTTTAAAGTGGGCCACTTGGAACAAGGAGATGTCCACATGGCCCCCTGTCAAAGAATGGAATAGAAAGGCATAGATTTAGTGCCCTTACTGAGTCAGGCTTGGCTGGCATGGGAGGATCCCAGGGCATGGGCTCAGGGACCTTCCTGGGGGAACCCAGAGGTAGGGTCTGAATGTTTGTGTCTCTGCAAAACTAATATGTTGAAATTCTAATCCCCAAGTGATGGTATAAAAGGTGGAATACCCACAAAAATAATAGAAAAAAATTAGCTGGGTGTGGTGGTACAAGTGTGTAGTTTCAGTTGGTAGGGAGGCTGACATGGCAGGATTGTTTCAGCCCAAGGAATTTGAGTCCAGCCTGGGCAACACAGCAAGAACCTCCTCTTAAAAATAAAAGAAGTGGAAACTTTTGGGAGGTAACTAGATCATAGGGGCAGAATCTTCATGAATGGGACCAGTGCCTTAATAAAAGAGACCGAAGGGAATTTGTTTGTGTCTTCCACTCTGTGAGGACACATCTAGAAGGCACCATCTATGAGGAAGAGGGCCCTCACCAGACACCGAATCTCCTGGCACCTTGATCTTGGACTTCCCAGCATCCAAAACTGAGAAATAAATCTCTCTTATTTATAAGCTACCAGCTGATAATGTTTTGTTATAGTAGCTTGAATAGACTAAGACACCCAGCATGGAAAAGGGGTTATGCGTGGGTCTAGGGCCTTTGGAGGTTACAGGTAATCCTGTCTCCAGGGTGGGAGCACCTCAGGAACTCCTTTGAGCAAAACTCATACCCAGGCCCATCCCCTGGCCCTGGAGCTTGGAAAGATATTGAACCTCTGGCTACCTGTGCTGGTGTGGATTCTGTACGTATGAGGGATGATTGAGTGATGCTGGTAGGTTTGGCTTTAGGCAGGTAGAGAACAAGAAGGAAGGGATGGTGGGAAATGGAGTGACCAAGGGTAGCCTACATTGTGAAGTGGTCAAGGACCCTACAGTGGCCACTCCACCATTCAAACTCCTCTTTTTGGGAAGAGCCACTTCCTCCAGCATTGTGTGGGGCTTGGCAGGAGGCAAGCTGAGGCTCCCACTCAGGAAGCTGCTACTCCCTGGCAGCTATGACACATGCATGTGGCCAAGACTTGCCTAAGTGGATGCCCCTAACCAGGACTTCCAGCCTAGAGGGGCGGAGCACAGATGAAGAGACAGAGATTGTCTTGGCAGTGACAGTGGAGTCAAACATCCAGTGGCCCATGACAGGCAGATCCCGCAGTAGCTCTGTCTGCAGCAGAGGTCTCTCCATATTTTTCTTGGTTTGACTTTGGTTGTGTCCTTGGTTTCTCAGCATCATTGTGTCACTGTCTTTTTTTTCCCCCTTAGATTTGTGGCAGAAACTTTTGTTAAGTCTATGAGCTACTCAAGAATCTTCCAATACATTCCTTCATCAGACAGAATTGTTTTCTTGACTTCAGCCTCTGACCAGTACACCAGGTAAGGACGTTAAAGCCACAGGAGACAGTTTGAGCGATCAAGGCTGCTGGTGGAAGAGACGCTGGCCTGCAGATGAGGAGTCTTGGCTCCATCACTGCATTGCTTGGCAATTGCTGTGATGCAGATGGTTTCTGAGCAACAGGACATCCAGAAAGCTGAACAAGGACCTTAGTGGGTGGAGTACCAGTCAGAATATCACTGAATGATATTAATCCCACAAGGAGCCATGGAGATCGTTACTTAAATTTTCTCATTTATTAATTGCAGTTTTTGGATGAAAAATAAAAGCACAGTGGCATGCCTCATCTGAAAATGAGGAACAATTCATCTGTGAATCTCACCAATCAAACAGTACAACTGTTGTTACCATCGTACCCCTTTCCATCACAGTCTTTCTCTGCAGCAACACCTTTTTATATTTCCATTGTAGTTCATGTAGCTTTTGTCTCCTGTTTTTCCCATGACAATTTAAATGCTGCAGGCATCTGTCAGACCTTTCTAATGACCACAGCATGTGACCCCTCCTAGTGGATGCATCACCCTGTAATTCACCATCCGCCTCTCCTGTCAGGGTTGAGCATGCTTCCAATTTGTTACCATGGTACACAGCATTGCAATGCACATATTTCAGCAGAGAACATTTCTATTTCCTTCCCTTGGGTTATTGCCATCAAATCAGTAAGTACCAAGGGATAGGAAAAGTGTGTGAAAAGGTAAGACCTTTTGTTCCCGCCAAAATTGCTTCTCCAAGAAATGGTGTCACTTTGCACTGTCATCAGTGACACTTAGTGGATGGTCTCACCTTGACCTTCACAGCATTGGAATGTCCTCATGTGTCAGATGCGGGAAGTGAAACCCTGGGAGGGAAGTGCTTTTTTCAAGGCCACACAGCCAGTCGTGGCCCTAGGACCAGATCTCAGCACTCTGACCACAGTTTGTGGCACTCACAGATGCTCTGTGCCAAGCTTATTTTGGCTGAATTCTGGAAGGTGCTACATGTCTCCAACTTACCTTCTTGCTAGGGTGGCTGACTGTGTCCCGGCTTGCCCAGGACTGAGAGGGTTTCCAGGATGCAGGACTGTCAGTGTTAAGATTAAGAAAGTCCTGGACCATCTGAGATGAGTTGGTCACCTTCCTTCTGTGTATTCTGTCTTTTCCATAGACTGTAGCAGAATCACCTTCTCCAAACCTGGCAGTATGTTTGTGTTGATAGATTGGAGAGAGAAGGGAAGCAACAACGAAGATCATGGCCTAAAGGAGAAGCAGCTTGGGTGTTGACTGGGAAAATCTCATTGGCAGGAAGACCTTCTACCCGAAGCTGTCTCATTAGAAATATTCAGAACAAGCCATCACAGGGTACGCATGTTTCTGTGACATGGTCTAGGGCCCAGGGCTTCACATCTGCTCATTAAACAAGTTTATTGAACCCTTACAGTGTGCCAGGCCCTGTGTATGTAGCTGTGAGCAGGGAAGACGCGGGCACTGCAATTCCAGAGCTCATGGCCCAACAGAGAAGACAGGCTGATGGCACAAGGCATCACAAGTGCTGTGTCAGGAGAAGCCCGTCGGCTCCCTCCTCCTTTCCCAGATGCATGCCCAGTGTTTGCCTTGGGGCATTGTTACTCAAGCTGTAGTTTAGGGGGCCCGGGGAGTCTCCCTCCCATAGAGCCTGCCCTTGGGCCTGTGGCCTTTATGCCATGGCCCTGCCTTCACTGCTGAGTGTGTCGTCAGCACCTTCCAGGCTCAGATTAGCTGTTTAGGCAAAGAGACTCTCCTGCTCAAGAAGGGACAATGGGACCCCCATCACATGAGAGCCATGTAGCAATGTGGTTAAATGATGTAAACTGCCTGAGTTTGACTCCCAGCTAAAGCCCTAAGCAGCCATGCAACTCTGAGCAGATTACTTAATCTCTCCACACATCATCAGTGAAGCCAATAACAGTGTCCACCTCCCAGTGTCATTGTGAACATTGAATGGGTTTGTGTCTGTAAAGCACTTGGGATAGCAAGGGTTACCTGCTGTTATCATGGATAAATGCAGCCTTCCCAAGCACCTCACAGATGGATGTTGTCGTTCTTTCTCTTTCTTCCTCAAACAACTTGGCACAGTCCTCATGCTAACTCTTGGGGTTTGGGAACAAAATGTACTAAGATCTTTTTTATTTTTATTTTTTTCGAGACAGGTCTGACTCTGTCACCTGGACTAGAGTGCAGTGCTTCCCTCCCAGTGTGCTTCGCTCCCAGTGTGCAGCTTGAATTGTCATTGTAGCTCACTGCAACCTCAAACTCCTCAGCTCAAGTGATCCTCCCACCTTCAACTCTGAAAATGCTAGGATTACAGGTGTGAGTCGCCATGCCCAGCCCTAAGGTCCTTTGAAGATGTATTTTCGTGAATCTGCATTTTGAGACGTTCTATTGTTGCATGGGTGCCAGTTCCAGAGAACCCACAGTTTTGAGGCATGTGGGATATCGCTGTGGTTCCCAGCAATCTAGTCTCATTCAGGTAAGCTCCTGGGTGGGTTGGGAGGGGGAGAGGAAGGAGCTGGTGAATGATCCCACCAAGGTGGCTATGTGAAGTGTCTTTGTTCCCCATGGGTAGCACAGAGATGAGGAAGTGAGACAAAAATGAGGAAGTGGAGAGCAGGAGTCTGTATGTTCTGAAGGAGATGGGGTCGCGGGGAAGGCGAGGGTCCCAAAAGACAGGGCCCAGCTTCATGGGCATGTGGCCTGTGTGGCTGGTGACACAGAGCCTTGAGCTCAGAAGGACGTGGCACTTGGTTTAATATTCTGCTGTCACCATTTTGATAGTCTTCTTAATCATTTTTGAACAAGGGACATGGCTAATAAGAGGTATGCATTTTGCACTGGGCCCAGCAACTGACAGAGCTGGTCCTGCAGGAGAGTGAGAATGCCCAGGGTGGTGAGGTCTGTGAGGCCCCGGGATGAGGCTGAGAGGCTGAGAGTTCTACGCTCTAGCCATAGCGGGAGGAAACTCACTGTAGAAAGTTGGTCACTCAACAGAGGACCTCAGCAATGACAGTGAAGAAGTGGCCAGTGTTGGCCGGGTGCGGTGGCTCACGCCAGTAATCCTAGCTCTCTGGGAGGCCGAGGCGGGCGGATTGTTTGAGCTCAGGAGTTCGAAACCAGCCTGAGCAAGAGCGAGACCCCGTCTCTACTAAAATTAGAAAGAAATTAATTGGACAACTAAAAATATATACAAAAAAAAAAAAATTTGCCGGGCATGGTGGCGCATGCCTGGAGTCCCAGCTACTGGGGAGGCTGAGGCAAGAGGATCACTTGAGCCCAGGAGTTTGAGGTTGCTGTGAGCTAGGACCACGGCACTCTAGCCCGGGCAACACAGTGAGACTCTGTCTCAAAAAAAAAAAAAAAAGAAGTGGCCAGTGCCCAAGTCCTAAACCAGACCTCTGATTGGCAGTGAGGTCATCGTTTCCAAGGCAACAAACAGCTTCAGCCCAGAGAGCAGGCAGCAGGGATTCCTGGAATGGGCCCTGCCCATCCCCAGGGTTGGTTTCCTGGCTGGGCATGGGCACAGCCAGCTAAAAGTGGCCTTTGTGCATATTGCCTCTTATTCTGGGTACAGAATCCAAAGGGAGTAATGTCTTCTCTGACCACAGCATGAGGCCTAGAATTTGGTCTAGAAAAGGCTGATGGAATATGGGCTCGGGCATGGCTGGGGTGGAGTGGAGGTGTAGCTCTTACCCTGGGATAAATAGGACCCGAGTTAGTATCCTAGCTCTGGACAACGATCTTCACCTCTCTGAGCTTTGGTTTCGTCACTGGCACGCCAAGGGAAAACCAGAATCCCTAACTCACTGGGTCATTGTGA
>NW_012152397.1:1000863-1001770 GCF_000956105.1 Propithecus coquereli
GAAAGTGAAAAGTTAAAATGAATTTGGCAAATCTGTGGTTGAAGCTGCGTGATGAGTACATGTAAGTTGCTTGTACTCTTTATTTTTGTATATATTTGAAAATTTTCATAATAAAATAACTTTTTCTGTAATAAAACACACACACCCAGCATCTCAGCCCTGTCCCTGCCTGCTGGCTTGGCAAGAGGAGGGAGCCCAACAGGGAAGTGGCTGGGGTGCTGACTGTGCGAAGGGACCCAATGGGGGAGCGGGGCAGGGGGAGGCTGGCCTCGGACCAGCAGAGCCCCCTCACTCACCGGTACAGGCTCCTCTTTTTGTCCACTACCTCAGTAGCCACAGGCCCCGCGGGGCCCCAGAAGTCATCTTCGGTCCCCAGAGGCTCCATGTGCAAGTCCCTCGGAGAGGCAGGAGAAGACAGACAGAAGGGTTCCACCTTCTGTGCTACCTGTGGGGAGCTTCCCTCTGGAACAGCGGGGCAGTGGTCAGCTCTAGATTCTCCCACCTGGTGTTCCCAAGCCCCCTACCCTGGACCCTAAGGGGCCCTTCCCAAGGCTGGCCTGTGGCAGGGTGCCAGGGAGTGTGTCTGCAGTCTCCCCCCAGCTCCTGGGGCTGCCTGCCTGCTGTCTATGGAGGCCCACCCCCTGCCCCCAACCCAGCCTCTGCCTGCTTCCCACCACTTCCCCACTGGTCCAGGGTGTTGCTCTTCCTAGCATGCCCCAGGAGGCCAGGCTGAAAGAGGAACATGGCTCAAAAGATGGATGGGCAGGGATGGAGAAGTAATTCCCAGGCCTCAGTGGCCTAGCATGGGAGACTGGGCCCTGGTTCCAAATCTGATCCATGCCTCAGATGAGCAGGGCAGCACCAGCCCCTGAGGCTGGGGGACAGGGAAGGAGAAGTCCAGCCAGGT
>NW_012152397.1:1001820-1003820 GCF_000956105.1 Propithecus coquereli
GTGTTTTAAAATGTTTTATTTTACCCTCTTCTTAAAAAATAAAATTATTAATTCTCTGTTTACAATTTTTCATTGGAAGTTTTTTAGAGTACATTGAAGACATAATTACATTTTCTTTCACCTCTCATCGCCGCTCTTCAAAAATCAGTCATCGGCCTCATGGCAGTTCTTTCTAGGTGACTTGTCTTTCTGGCTGTTGTCAAGACCTTCCATACACTTTGTTGTTCTGTAGTTTCACCACAATGAGTCCAATCTTGATGTCTTTCTCTCCCTTGTCTGTCTCTCCTGCTTTAGATATTTGGAGTTCTCATTCTGAGAAGTATCATATCTCTCAAAAACTCTAGAAATTTCTTGACAATTATCAAATATTATAATGTCTCTATGAATATTGCATCTTTCTCCAGTCTCTCTATTAGATCCTTCTGGAAATTTAGTTAGGTGTATATTAGGTCTTCTCATGGTATCATTTATCTAAGTTAGCTGTTGTTCTTTAAAAATTTTTTAAATATTTTCTGTCATTTTAATTTGATTCCAAATTTGGTTTAACATGTTTAATGGTTTCTTGCTTCTTGCTCATATTTTTCAGACTAATTATTTCTTTGAGCATGTTATACACACTTATTTTATGTTCTATTTCTGATAATTCCAATGTCTGAAGTATTTAAGGGACTGACTCTGGTACCTGTAGTTCCCACCGGCTCTCATTTATGGTGCTTTATTTACCCTTTGTAATATTTTTGACTGCGAGCTTATTTCTTGGAACTTTATCTGTGGGAAGTCTCCGGAGGTGACAGAGGTTGGGATACTTTATGACTACTATCTTCTATTGGGATGCCTCTCTCTCATGGCTCCAGCTCTCAAACAGTGTCTGCTGACACTGTTTCTTCTCCCTCCTGTAGGAGTAGCAATGGCTTCCCATGGTTGCTAGTCCCCAGGTTCCCCAACATTCCATGTTAGTTCGCTTGCCCTAGTTTGTAAATAGTCCTGTCTTTGAAGAGTCTCTTCAAAAATCTCAATGGAGCATATCATCTGTTTCTTGCTGGGACCCTGAGTGATACAATCTATATAAAGAGCACTGAATAAATCCTAGTTATTATTGTCATTGAGGAAACCATTTTCCATTTAGGGAAATTTTCAAGTAAGCTTGGGCAAAAATAATTGTGAGGCTGGTGACATGAGTTTCAATAAAGATATGTTCAGAGAAGAGCAGAATAAGGAATAATCTCAGTCTCCACTTCCATAACCCTCTCCCCGTCCCTCTGAGGAAGCCACAAGCTCCTCTCCCAGGACAGCATTGTCCTACACTCCCCTTCAGGGCCATTAGCCACCTGCCATCTTTCCCTCTTGTTTACCTTGGAGGTCCACAAAGTGAGGGAGGTACACAGCTGCCACGGATCCCGGCTCAGCCTTGATGTCAAACAGAGGCCCTGCCACCATCCAGCTGTGCTGTGGGATGGTCCCATGCAGGAACTGGTTCCAGGAACAGAACTCAATCTCGATGGTCACTGCCCCTCTCACCGCAAAGCGGAGGCCTGTGTTGGGCCAGTAGTAGGAGCCGGATGCGGGGAAGTGAACTCTGGGAGGAAGAGGGAGAGGCAAACACTACATTACACAAACTCACTGAGTACCTACTCGATGCCAGACACTCTGCAGGGGCTTTTGAATATAGCAGAGTGGTTGCAAGCCCAGACTTCAGAGTCAGACAGATTTGGGGTTTAGTTCTGGCTCCTCTGCTCTGGGACTATGGATCCCTGAGCAAGTCACGTAACCTCCCTATTCTCAATTCCATCATCTCTACGTAGGAATAATAATAGCACCCATTTTATAGCTGTGAGGATAAGTGACTAATGCATGCTGGCAGCTTATACAAACCTGGGAGAAGTTAGCTGTTTCTATCATGATAACATGACAATGATGGTGATGATGAAATAGGCAAGTGTTCTTATTTTTAAAGGGCATATTTACCAATAATTAATAACCATCCATGTCATAACCTTTTT
>NW_012152397.1:1009022-1009324 GCF_000956105.1 Propithecus coquereli
AGCAATGCACAGATCCCTTCACCCAGCAATTCTATCTTTCAGAATTTAGGCTACAGATAATTCCTTGTGAGGAGGATGTTTACTGCAGCTGTTTAAGGAGACAAAGACTGGAGAAAACCCAGATGCCTATAACAGGGAACTGATTAAAAACAGATGGTAAACCCCCATAGTGAAATTCCGTGCTGCCATGAAAATCACGAAGCAACGTTGCATATACTGATGTGGGCCGTCTCCAGGATAAACGAAGGTACAGGACAGTGTCTGTGGCGTGCGACCCTTTATGCAAGGAAAGGGCTGTGTGT
>NW_012152397.1:1009374-1012210 GCF_000956105.1 Propithecus coquereli
TCTGTGTCCTGAGTGTATAACATGGGGTGAATCACGCCTGCTCTGCCTGTTGGGAGGTACAGACAAGGCGGGAGGCGAAAAGACCCCGCACCTGTAAAGGGCCATGCATTTGTCGCCCAACCATGATCAGAGCTGTTCTCCCCTTGGGGAGGGGATGAGCCCAAGCAGGAGAAAGTTGCCCCTCTCAACCAAGTCCTGGGCTCCAGGAGGAAAGGAGGGGGAACCTTCCCAGGACCTCAGAGAACAAGCTCCTTGCGGAGCCAGGTGAGGTTTGACAACCACTGTGGCCAAGCTCTGAGGAGGCTCTAACACGGGGCAGATGGTGACAGCCAATACACTCAGTGGGGAGAGGCTGGGGTACAAAGGTACTGACCACTGGGGATCGAGTCCTCTGGTTGTAGTGCCCAGTTTCAGCTACAGGAAATCCCAAATGTGGACAATTTATTCCTGTTATGCTGCCTGACTCCTCTTTTACATTTGGGAGTAGATGCAGGAGGCCTGGCTGGGGCAGCCCAAGGGCCCAGGACTCCCACACCCACTCCAGAGCTCAGAGCAGGACCTGAGGGCTCTGTCAGTTCCCTGAGCATGTGGCACAGCCCCGCGGGAGCTGCAGGGAAGTGTTCAGCCAGAAGTGGCCCATGGGCTTGTTTTCAGGGAGGTGGAAGAAAGAGGAAGTGGCCCATCAGTGGTGTGGGGAAGGGCGTTAACCTCCAGGGCTTGCTTGATGGGAATCGAGGGCTAGAGGTTCGCTCCACTCCAACCACACAGGGCTCTTCCGGCTCTCCAGCACAGTGCTCGAGCCGTTTTCTTTTCCGGGGTGTCTCCCATGCTACCCCTCTGCCTGGACCAGTGTCTCCAACTTGGCCTGGGCAACTCCTATTTCCTTCAGGCCTCAGCCTGACGTCACTTCCTCAGAGAAGCCCTTCCTGGCCCTTGAATCTCATTCCATCCTCCCCCGGTGTTACATTCTCATAATACCCTGTACTTGCCCTTTATACCATTCATCAGAGCTGATGTTAGCATACAGATATTTGTGCATTCACAGGTGATCAACTTCTATCTCATTCCCACTAAAGTTTAAGCTTCAGGAGGGCAGAGCCCTACCATGTCACCCTACCGTGATCAGAGCTATTCTCCCCTTGGGGAAGGGATGAGCCCAAGCAGGAGAAAGTTGCCCCTCTCAACCAAGTCCTGGGCTCCAGGAGGAAAGGAGGGGGAACCTTTCCAGGACCTCAGAGAACAAGCTCCCTGCGGAGCCAGGTGAGGTTTGACAACCACTGTGGCCAAGCTTTGAGGAGGCTCCAACACAGAACAGATGGTGACAGCCAATACACTCAGTGGGGAGAAGCTGGGGTACAAAAGTGCTCGCCCCCGGGGATCGAGTCCTCTGGTTGTAGTGGCCAGTTTCAGCTACAGGTCTGTTTGCTCACTATCCTATGCTGAGGGCCTGGCCCAGTGCTTGCACACAGGAGGCATGCAGTGAATGAATGAATGAGTAAATGAATGAATGAAGTGATGCCCTGGAGTGGAGTGAAGCTGGGAGTCCCTTAGAACACACAGCCTTGCTAGTAGGTATCATTTGATCATGCCTAACTTTCTTCCCAGCACTGTCCTTGTTCTTACATACGTTTTATTTGATTATAATCCATGAAGTGGGTATGGTACTCCCATTACACAGATACAGAAACCGAGTCTCAGAGAAGACAGTGTCTTGCCTGAGTTGCACGTGTAAGTAGGTGGTAGAGCTGATAAGAAACCAAGGCTGACTATGCATTTATCAGTCCCTCTTCCTTCCTTTATCCAATCCCCTGCCACCCTGCCACCCTCCCTTCCCTGACGTCTGCTCGGAAGGGCCCCATAGGGCCTTACCTCAGGAACGTGAGTTGGCAGGCGGGATGCCGCAGCCCCTCGCAGAGCAGCCTCACGCCAAGGTCTCCCAGGTCGTTCTGCTGCAGGTCGAGCTCCGCCAGGCTGGGGCTGGTGCTGAGCACAGAGGCCAGGTCTTGGCAGCAGCTGGACGTGAGGCCACAGCTGACCAGGCTGCAGGAGAGAGACATGCGGGCCCTCGGTCATTGTCCTGATGGCTTACTCTTCTGGGTAACTGGGGTCTGGCCTCCCTTACCTATAGCTATGGCCCTTTGGGAGCTCTGGGGTGACATTAAGGGAAGATAAAAACTTTCCTCTTGCAGCCAAGGAGCCCCTCAGGGTTCAGGCAACCTCCCTTTCTCACTCCTGTGTGATTCCCATGAATTCTGCCCCTTCCCCATATCAGCCTTGAGGAATGATTTACCCAGTGTTCCACTTGTACACCTGGTCTAACCGTTAATCACATCACCTGTCGTACACCCAGAGTCACCTGCCATAGGATGCTTTGGTGGGCTTCACTATTAAGGGCATCTGCAGTCCAGCAGCAAAATGAGTGAGCTAATAGAGAAATGGAAGTTCAGGGGGAATATGATGGCTTCAGTAGGAACTGAGGACTAGCCTGGGCTCCCCATTACATGTTGGGGTCTGGGGTGTGCACTGTGCAGGACAGGGCTGTGCCTGGCACCCTGCACGCTGTGCCGAGCAGTGCTGCAGCTCTCCAGCCCACCTTGCGTATCTGGGTGGATACCTCTGCCTCTCCCATGGCTGAGCCTCAGGCCGAGGGGAGTGGACGTGGGGTCTGTTGACCTGCTGCTGCTGGGCCTGGGGGATGGCCTGAGCTCCCTGATGTCTAGGGCAGCCCTGGTCCTCACTGTTCATGGACCAAGAACACAGGGAGAGGATGGGATGGCTCACATAGGAGGATGAACAGGGGTGGAAAGGCAGGCTGGTCTATGCTGTCTTTGCAGAT
>NW_012152397.1:1015790-1020078 GCF_000956105.1 Propithecus coquereli
GTGAGAGAGGCAGGGTCAGCTTCAAGGGCGGACGACCAGGCAGTCGCACAGTTGTTCAGGGCTGTGCACTGAGAAGGGCCTGCGATAGGGGCTTAATGCTCTGTGGCTGTCCCCACCTTCAATTTCTTAGTTTCGTGTTTGGATTTGTGTCTTGTGAATGAAGTATGATGGGACGATGGAGCCTCGGCTCACGTGTGATCTTCCGTCACGTCACTCCCTCCCTCTGCAGGAAGCAGTCTTGGCCACCCACTTGCCTGCCTCCTGGTGTTGTGGGGCCCCTGCCTAACCTTCCCCTCAGCACAGTGACCACCACCCACTGTCAGGCCTGGGGAGGTCGGAGTGGGGCATCTTGGGGTAGGGTATGGTGGCAGCTCTCCTCGTTCTGGGCTAGACAGGCCAGGTATCTCCACTTCCCTATCACCCAAATCCACAGCGTATTTTCCACCCCCTTTGGGGCACAGGCCATGGGTCTGGTGGCTAGTGGGAGGGGGCTCCTGGCATCATCCACGTGCACATGGCACCTGCCAGGGTCTGCACACACTCTGCTAGTGTCCCAGTGCCTGAGGGAGTGCCACAGTAAATAGCAAATACAAAATAGCAGGTAGGTTGGGAGAGAAACTATGGAAGAAAGAAGAAAGCTTTGTATCTTAGTACCTTTAGTGGCACTTTTCTCCTGAGTTTTGAGGAAGAGGACTGCATTTTCATCTTGTACTGGGTCCTAAAAATGATGTAGTTGGCCCCGAGATGAGGAGCAGGTGTTCTTTAGTTGGGGGGAGAGCCTAATTTAGAACATGCTGAGTTTGAGGAGGCTCTGGGACCTCCCAGAGGAAGGTGTCGGGTTTGGGTCTGGGCTGCGGATGGAGGCTTGGCGTGCACCATGGGAGGGGACACTGGGCGTGGTTGTGGCAGGGGCTGTGTGTGAGGAGGGAGGAGACCTGTTTGGACATCAAAGAGCCCTGCCAGTCTAAAATCTCCTGTCTCTCTCCCTGCTTTCACAACACCTGCTTGGACTTTCCTACCCAGCTCCAAGGTCAGCTGTATTAAAGACATGTCCCAGCACTGGACATTTTAGAGTGCCCCTGGCCTTTGCTTATGTCGGTGCTCCCAATCCTGACCTACAGAGTGTGGCTCAAGAAAGTCAGGGATTCAGCTGACAGATGTGGCTCTGTGATCACCACCTGCGCATCTCACACTTGAGGGCCCCTTCCCAGATGTCCGTGTCCTGTTGGCCTTTACCCTCCCTGGATGGCAGATTCTGGCCCCCTGGCTTGTCTGGCTTCCTGCTTGTTGATCTGTCCACCTCCCCTGGGCCCGTTCCTACCCCCAGGACTCATCTCAGCATAAACAAATGTGCTCTATTCCTCCCCAAACGACTAGCCATTACAGGCTGTGCTGTGTGGATTCCTCTTCCTCAAATCCCAACCTCTCCCTAGCCCCACTGAGGACACCTGACCTTGGACCTCAGTGAGGAGCCACAGGCCACCTGACTCTGGTGGGTGGAGTCGGCTGGTGAAGGGCAGAGGCTCTGGAGCCAGACTCGCATGGGTTCAAATCTCACCTCTGTCAGTTACAAGTTAAAGACATGGGCAGGTTGCTTCATCAAGTTTCAGTTTACTAATCAATAGCATGAATTTGCTGTGCCCGTCGCACAACATGCTTCCAAGAAATCCAAAAGTGAAATAAGCCAGACATAGAAAAATACTGCGTGATCTCACTTGTATATGGAAACTAAAAAAAATAAAATACATAGGGTATAATGGTGGTTACTGGAGTGAGGAGGGGGAGGAAATGGGGAGATGTAGGTCACAGGGTACCAACTTGCAATTATATATTTAAAAAAAGAGAGAAATCTAATCCTTAGTTAGGACTTTGCTAGAGGGTCATGGGTAGTCTGGCATGCAAAGGCAGGAAAGCTGTGTGCTCCTGATTTAGAGCTAGCTTTTTTAGTGTGGCAAATACGCACACTTGCCTGATCCAGGGTTGGTAATCTTGGACCACGTTTTTCTTTTTCTTATTTATTTATTTTTGAGACAGAGTCTCCCTCTGTCACCCAGGCTAGAGTGCAATGGCATCATCATAGCTCACTGCAGCCTCCAACTCCTGTGCTCAAACAATCCTCCTGCCTCAGCCTCCCGAGTAACTGTGACTACAGGCACATGCCACGAGGCCTGACTAATTTTTCCATTTTTAATAAAGACCAGGTCTCGCTCCTGCTCAGGCTGGTCTCGAACTTCTGAGCTGAAGGGATCCTCCCGCCTCAGCCTCCCAGAGTGCTAGGATTATAGGTGTGAGCCACTGAGGCTGGCCCAGTTTTCTTTCATTTTATGACACTACCCAGGTCAGCCAACATTAATCAGATCCTGCTTACCTGACAGAGAGGAGGTGTTGGTGCTGGGTCCTGCCCTCACTGGCTTTGTGTCTCTGCTCTCCCATTGCCAGCTGTGTGAATTTGGGAAGTCAGTTAACTTCCCTGAACCCGAGTTCCTAATATGTGGAAAATGGGAATAATTGTGCCTGCTGCTCCATTTTCATAGGTTCTTATTTGAAAGGACCAAGAAGATGAAGGATATGGGGGTGTTTTGGTTTGGAGATTATGAAGTTCTGTGCCAAAGTAAGGGGTCCATTGCAGATTGGTGTCACCCTATTGGGGTGTGAAGTTTGAGGTAGGACCAGGATTCCTGAGTTTCATTCAAAGTATTTTCTACTGGGCTCAGGTGGTGCTAATCGGAGTGATGGGGCGGGGGAGAGTGCAGAGCAGCCTCTTGTGAACACAGAAAGTGGCAGCATGAGGCTGGATTTGCCTCCTTCTGTCTGCTCAACTCCCACTGTGACCTTTTCCAAGAGCAATCTCTTGCTTGCTTTCCTTTCTTGCAGTCTCCTTTTCCTCAATCTCTCATCACTTTCTTTCCTTTACTTCCCTTGGAACCTAGCTTAGATTTCATGATCCCTCATTGCCAATATCTGACCTTCCATCATGTTCTTCTGGCTAATCCAAAACTCTGCCATATTCCCGCTCTCCACCCAATTCCCACCTGTGTAGCATGGCAGGTGGCCACCATCATGAACCATGCCCACACCCCTCACATGGGCCTTAATAATGCCTGGCGGGCAGCGATCTTCTGTCCTGCAATGGCCATTTGAAGACTTTATCTTCCCCAAACCCCCAAAACCTCAACCCTCACCCTCACTCACAGCAGACAACTCAATTCGTATTTTACAGAGAAAAATGCACCTGTCAGATGGGAACCCTTCAGCTCCTAAGTCAAACCTATGTGCCTACCTTTCTATTCCCCATCCTCATCTCCCCTCTTGTTACATTAGTGGACACACTTCCTCTTTCCACCAAGGCCAGTCTTTCTCCTCCCTCCTCCTTCCGAGTACAGAGAGCCATCCCTGACTGCTTCTCCTTCTTGGATCTTTCATCACCCGTCCTCCACTGATACTCAAACTCAGGCCTTTTCCTTCTTAAATACGAGTAAACAGACAGACACACACATACACATAGCTGGCCCAACCTCCCCCTCTGCTTTAGTGCTCTTCTCCTCTTCACTACCAAAGTCTTTGAAAGAAGTGTTTGTATTTGCAGTCTACTTTTTTTTTTTTTTTTTAACTTCTGTCTCCCTCTTCAATCCATTCCAGTTTGCATTCTGGCCCTTTCATACCACAAAAGCTGGCTCTGCTAAGGCCATCCACGACTCTCCTGTCACTAAACCAATGGACAGATTTCAGTTCTTATCTTATTTTGCCTCCCAGCAGGAGTGGCCCCTGCTGATCCATCCTCCTTGAAACCCTTGGCTGTGTTCAGTTCCATGACACCGCACTCTCCTGGTGTCCCTGTCACCTACACCTACCTGGCTGCTCATTCTCAGACTTCTTTGTTAGCTCTTCTTTGTTTGGTCATTAAAAAGTTGTGGAGTGGGATTCCCCAAGGCTTGATATGTAGTCTTCTGTTTGCATGTGAATTTCAGGATCAGCTTGTTCATTTGTGCATAAAATGTAGCTAGGATTTTTGATAGGGTTTACATTGAATCTGTAGATCAATTTGGGGATATTATCATTTTAACAATATTAAGCCTTCCAATCCATGAACATGGGATATCTTTTCTTTTGTTTAGGTCTTATTTAACTTCTTTCAACTGTGTTTTGTAGTTTTCAGTGTACAGTCCTTGCTCTTATTTTGTTAAATTTTATTCCTAAGTATTTTATTCTTTTTGATAGTATTGTGAGTGGAGTTGTTTTTCTAATTTAATTTTTGGATTGTTTATTGCTAGTATATAGAAGTATGATT
>NW_012152397.1:1021518-1024971 GCF_000956105.1 Propithecus coquereli
CACCCACAAACCATCTTCCTCACTATCGACATTCTGCATCACAGTGGTATATTTGTTACAATTGGTGAACCTACATAGACACATGATTATTATCCAATGTCCATAGTTTACACTAGGGTTCATGCTTGGTGTTGTATATTCCATGGATTTTGACAGCTGTGCAATGACATATATCCACCATGGTAGTATCACACAGGATAGTTTCACTGCCCTGAAAATCCTCAGTGCTCTGCTCATTCACCCTTCCTTCCCTTTTTTTCCCTGGCAACCACTGTCTCCACAGTTTTGCCTTTTCCAAAATGTCATATAGTTGGAATATACAGTACATAGCCTTTTCAGGTTGGTTTCTTTCACTTAGTAGTATGCATTTAGGGTCCATATCTCTCATGGCTTGACAGCTTACTTCTTTTTAGTACTTACAAGTCCATTGTCTGGGTGTACCACAGTTTATTTATCCATTCACCTACTGAAGGACATCTTGATTGCTTCAAAGGTTTGGCAATTGTCAATAAAGCTTCTGTAAACACCCATGTGCAGATTTTTGTGTGGACATAGGTTTCCAGCTCATCTGGGTAAATACTAAGTAGTGTGACTGCTGGGTCATATCATAAAAGTATGTTTAGGTTTATGAAAAACTGCCAAACCATCTTCCAAAGAGGCTATACCATTTTTCATTCCCACCAGCAATTAATAAGAGTTCCTGTTGCTTCACATCCTCACCAGCATTTGGTGTTGCTGGTGTTCTGGATTTTGGCCATTGCAATAGGTGTGTAGTGGTATCCTATCCTCTTTTTTAACATAGGCATTTATAGCTATAAATTTTACCTTCAGCACTGCTTTAGCTGCATCTAATACATTTTGGTATGTTGCATTTTTGTTTTTATTCATCTCAAAGTATTTTCTAATTTCCTTTGTGTTTTCTTCTTTGACCCATTGGTTATTTCGGAGTTTGTTGTTTAATTTCAGTGTCTTTGTGAATTTCCCAAATTTGCTTCTGTTTTTGATTTCTAATTTTATTTCATCATAATCAGAGAAATAGAATTAGATCCCTTTGTATAATTTTAGTTCTTTCAACTTTATTGAGATGTGTTTTTTGGGGCAGCCTTATCTTTCCATAGAGCCTTGTTTGATGCTTCCTTGGCATGTCCATTTGGATACCTCAAAGGAACTGGAAACCAACAAGCACAAGATCACACTCATGACACCTCACGCCCCGATCACGCCTCTTTCAGTATTCTCCACCTCAGTGAAGGTGCCACTAGCCCAGGACCTGCTCTGGCCAGAAACCTAAGATCGTCCTTGATATCTCCTTCTCCCTTTCACTCTAAATCCAATCCCTTACTGAGCCCAGTTATTTTACTTTTATACATCTTTTGAATCCAGTCACTTCTTTCCATCTTGATGGCAAATACTACAGTCTAAGTGATTACTATCTCTTACTGAAACTACTGTCATTTTCCTTAGTCTAAGGTATCACCATCTTTACAGAAATTACTGCAATTTTCCTACTAACTGGTTTCCCAACTTCTACCTTTGCACCCTTCCCATACATTTTTCTGCATAGTAGCCAGTTTCTATGTTGAAAATGTACTGATGTCGCCAACTTTCTGCTTAAAATTCCACCGCATCAGGAAAAGACCCCTAATGCCAACATGGCCCACTGGCGTTGCCTGGTCTTGTTCCTGCTGATCTCTGTAGCCTCACCTCACCCTTTGCTCTTTGCCCTCCAGATACACAGGCCTGCTTCAATTCCTGAGCTGCCTCGTCCTCCCTCCTGCCACAGGGCCTTGGTACATTTGTACCTGCTGTTCCCTCTGCCTAAAACTTTCTCCCTCCTGCTGCTCTGTTAAACCCTCTGTATTCTTCAGATCTCTTTCAAGCTGCACTTCCTCAAGAATGTTCTCTGCATTGGAGCCCTTATTTGGGCTCCAGTGGAGAAAATATAAATTTGTTAGTATAGTTCATTGTTATTATAAATTTATTATACATTTGTTAGTATGGTTCCTTGATTAATGCCAGTCCCTTGTAAACTCTGTGAGAAAAAAAATCCTGTCCCTGTTTGTTTACCATAGTAGCCCTGGCACCTGGCACAGTGCATAGGCAGAGGGGCGCAACAAATATTTGATGAATACAAAGACCAGTCCCTCATCTTAGACTCAGCTTCTCCTTTGAATCTTCTGCCCATCCTTGCTTCAGAGCAGAACCCAGGCCAGACTCACCACAGGGTCTCCAGGTGGCAGCGCGGACGACTCAGGGTCTCACAAAGACTGTGCACTGCCGAGCGGCTCAGTGAGTTTCCACTTAGGTCCAGCTCCTTCAGGCTTCCAGAAACCTCAAGAACGGAGAAGAGAACCAGCCAACTGGCATCTGTGACTGGGGCCCATGTGAAGCTGAGGGAGGGAGAGAGGAATGGGAAAGATGTGATCTGTGTGTGTGGGGTCTGATGTGGACAGCCCTTCACTACACAGTGGGGGTTCTGTCCCCCTGAATACCAGGCCACAGTGGGCAATGCCATCCCTGGGACTGGCGAGCCTCCCCACCAGGCCCTCTGCCTCTGCCACCCTGGGCTAGGAGCTCCTGCTCTGTGTGGCTCCTCATCCTACAGCTCTTACCATACCATACTGAAGCATTCATTTTGTATGTCTGTTTCTGCCTTAGTCTGGCAGTTTCTTGAAGGCAGGGGAAGATACTTGTCATCCTTTTTATCTTCAATGCACAGCTTGGGGCCTGGCACAGAGCAGGAGCTTGGTGATTTGGACAGCCTTCCTCTCTTTGATGCAGACACACCTATTTTCCTTTGGCACAGACGTTCTGTACTCCCAGTGCCCAGAAAGGAGAGGAGGAGATGGGAGGTGGGCACAGAGGCTGGGAGAGGTGATCTGAGGGTGACTTTATTATGGAAGGTTGTATGTGATCCTATATAGTGTTGTCTAGGTTGGCTTGCATGGGACCCTGTCCCCTTCCACAGATAGCAAGACCATAGAGAGGGTCTGCAGGAAAGAGGTGGCTAAGGGAATGTCTTAGGAGAGAATATTTGCAGCCTGGTGGGGAGAGCACAATGGACTTGATCTGAGAGTGTTAGAATAGGCCCTGCCCTGCATAATTTCCACCCATTTAATTTCTCCATATTCATACACTGCTTTAGTGACCTCATCTACTTCCCAGGGCTTCACCTTCTTAAGCTGCATTCCAAGTTTTGGACTAATATTTCTGTTTTCTCCCTTCCAAGTACTAACCGGGCCCAATCCTGCTTAGCTTCCAAGATCAGATGAGATCAGGTGCTTTCAGGGTGGTATGGCTGTAGGCAGATATTTCTATTTTCTGGCCAGATAGCTCCACTAACTTTTTGACCTAATACATCCCAGTATGCCCCCAACCTTAATTCATCTTCCCCGTAAGTCTGCAGAGCTGTGCGGAGGCGAGGAGCAGAGGCCGGGGAGCCAGCCACCTGCA
>NW_012152397.1:1025526-1034611 GCF_000956105.1 Propithecus coquereli
GTCTCTCCTTGTCCTCGTCTCCCTTCCCACCACCCTCGGCAGTCTTCCTTATTTCTTCCTGGACTGTTTGTGCACAGGAGCCCCCTTACGTTCTCTCTGCCTGGCCTAGCTGACTCCATGCCCTGAAAATCCCCTTCCCACTTGCAGCTGCAGCCTCCGACTGTCCCGTGGAATCCCTGCAGGCACCACTTGCCAGTGTCCGTCCCAAGCTCTCTTGGTCTGGCCTGATATTCCTGGTTCCTCATGCCCCACATCCGGCCTCTGCTTCTGTGCCTGCTCAGGACTCTTGTGAAGGCCCCACATCAGGCCACTGCCACTTGCAACACCGGTATCCAGATCCTTCATGGCCTACTTCTTTTTATTTTATTTTACGTTTATTCTGTTTTATTTTATTTTGTTATTTTATTTTATTATTTTATTTATGTTTAAGACACGGCTCTGTCACCCTGGCCAGAGTGCAGTGGTGTCATCATATCTCACTGCAACCATAAACCTCTGGGCTCAAGGGATCCTCCTGCCTCAGCTTCCCAACTAGCTGGGAGTATAGGTGTGCACCACCGTGCCCAGCTAATTTTTCTATTTTTTTGTAGAGATGGGGTCTCGCTCTTGCTCAGGCTGGTCTTGAACTTCTGACCTCAAGTGATTCTCCCGCCTTAGCCTCCCAAAGTTCTGGGATTTACAGGTGTGAGCCACCGTGCCCAGCCCTACTTCACATTTATAACCATAAACAACTAGAAACAACCTAAAATGGGCAAGCATACTGGAATGGCCAAATCAAGCATGGCACTTTCCCTGTTGAGTACCATGTGGCCATTTAAAAGGGTGTTGCATCAGACTACTTAACACAGGAAGGTAACCTTGTAACCTTGATAAATCCAGAAAATAAAGCTGATGTGAAATAAAATCTATGGTGTGGTTCAATTTTGCCACAGAAGTGTGCATAGAAAAAAAGGATAGTCTTCTTAGAGTTGACCATAAGTTCTTAATGATAGTCATCTCTGATGGAATTCTGGTTCATATTAATTTTCATTTTTTTGTTTAGTTATCTGTCATTATTTTTCTACAGTGAACACAAGTTTTATTGTGACAAAAAAGTTTAGAAATCTGAAAATAAATGACCCAAATCAAATATTTCTTCCTCTGGGAATTTTTTCTTTTCTGGTCCCTTAGGAAAGTGGTCACTCTTTTCCTTTGGCCACCATAGAACCTTGACCATACCTTTACTATGTATAGTAATGTATTCATACCTATAATAAGGCATCACACTCTACTGTCATTATTGGATGAATGTCTATCTTCTCCCCCAGGTTTTGAGCTCCTTAGGTCAGGGATTGTGCATTTTAGTCTGTGATGTGTAGGGCCTGGCATAAAATTAGTGCTAAATAAATATTTATGGAATGAGCCATCTAAAGGGGGAGATAGACACATCCCAATACTATGGTCAACAGTGCAACAGAGGCAGGGGAAGCCGGATGGGGAAGTTCTCAGCATTGCTGGGCTGGAGGATGATTAGCGAAAGATGCTGTCGGGTGCTCAGAGGGTGGGTTTCAGGTTGACTGCCTGGGACAATCGTGGCACCACTGACACAAACAAAGAAGTCAGTTTTTGAGAGACAAATAGGGGGCTTCCTTTCAGAAATGCATTCTGAGGTGGTGGGGGAAGATCTCAGGGCCAATGTTCATGTCATTGAGGGGGTTCCTAGAGCAGCCGAGTGAGCAATTGCTCAGAGAGAAAGCACGTGGAGAGAGGAGCAGGGGCAGGTGGGCTGTGGGATCCTCAGGGAGCGTGGGGGCAGCTAAGGTCAGTGTGAAGGGGGAGTGCGTCCAGGAGAGAAGGCGGGTGGCCGTCCTCGGGGTCGGAGAAGGGCCGCAGCTCAAGGCAGGGCCCCACCAGGCTTCTCTGGAACCAGCAGGACTTGTCCCACCATGGACAGAGAACAGTGGTCAGACTGTGCAGTTAGGAGTCACTGGTGAGCAGGCCCAGTGACAGTGCCTTCGGTGCTCAGGACATTCAGGCCCATGGGACGAATAGAGGGGCTGGAGAGAGGAGGGGGCGGATACTCACAGGACTACCCCAGGGGGCCTCCACGTGGGTCTGTGCTGTCCACCCTCATTCAGTTGAAGCCTCTTCACGTGGTGGCAGAATTTAATGCAGAAAGTGAACACCAGGAGCTCCACGTCCGTTTGGACACACACACTCATCCCTTGGAAATGGGCCATCGCCTGTGTCAGGAACTCCTCATCCTGAGTCTCGTACAAACAGTGGAGCACCTCCAGAGAGCGTGGCTGCAGCGGGGCCTGCAGGCCCTGGGCCTCCGCCTCGGCCCACTGCAGCAGCTCCCGCCTCCTCTCCAGGCACGGCCGGCGGTTGAAGATGCTCTCCATCTCTCTCCCCGCCTGCTCACTTAGAAGGCCGAATAGGAAACGTGTGGTTGGTGCCCCAAACACGTCATGGCTTTTGTATGCTTCTTGTAACTTTTCCACAACTCCGATGCAGTTAGGATGTTCACCTCTCTCCTCCGTATCCCCCAAGGCACAGGACATTGCTGCAAAGAACTCCTGGAAGCACAGGTGGGTGAAGCTGCAGCTCGGAGAGGTGTGGTGCTTTTGAAGAACACCCATCTTCAAGAAAGTGGTGATAATGGCCTCATCTAACTCGTGCTTCCTGAGGTCATCTGGGCTGAAAAGGCTCTTTCCTTGCCAGACACCCTCAGCAGCCAGGGAGCAGACGCCCCTCAGCTGGGGCCCCAGGGGCTGAGCTGGGAGAGCCTGGGAGAGGTGGCGCAGACAGAGGCCCGTGGCTGTCTGGGAGGTCAGTGTGAGTTCTTCCCCCTGCTCCATCTGCTGCTTCAGGGAAGAACAGACCAGCCAGGACACGAAGGGCACGAGACACAGGGTCCAGACTGCTCTGTTTGACTCAACCAAGCCAAAGGCTCTAATTGCTTGGCTTTCATCTGTGAAATAGTTGTAGAAATATTCCAGTCAGAGAACCCCAGGACCTCCACCCACCGTGGCTGCTCCAGAGAAGGAATGAGCTTCTGCAGAACTGTCGTCCGAGTGGTGATCAGCAAGGAAGCCTTGGGAAGTATGGTTTTCCCCAGCAAACTGCCCAGCAGCACGTGCACCGGCTGCTGCTGGCTCCAGTGCAGACAGAACTCAGCACTCTGCTCCTCTAAGACCCATCTTGGCTCATCCACACCATCGAGGATGAAGAGCAGATACTCTGGCCAAGACAGGATCTCTCCAAGCGTAGACAGAGGGGCCACCCAGGCTTTTGTGATGAGCTCAGCGAGACTGAGCACTTTGGCCTGGGCCAGCTCCCTGCAGCTGAAGTAGAACACGTGCTGGAAGCAGTCTCTGTACAGTTGGCCTTCCTCCCAGGCCCTCTTCACCTGCCTGGCTAGTGTTGACTTCCCAATTCCAGCAGCACCGTGCAGTATGACTACGCGAGGTTCTTCTTGGGGTCCCAGGACTGGGCCAAATAAGTCTCCGATCTCAATCAAACGTCCTTGATTCTCCACCATGTCGTGATGCCAGCTTCCCCTGACCAGGGACTCATGGCCTCTGGGCTGAGGTGTTTGTAGAAGTATGAGCTGTGTGAATTTTTGGTGCAAATCCTCACTTTTCCCGGACAGTGTGGAACAGGAGTTCTCTCTCCTCTGGCTCTGGTATCTTTCTCTCATTCCTAAGAGAGGGAAGGATGGAACATAAAGGTATAGAATAGACTTGTTCATTCATTTGTTCATTCATTCAACAACTTTTTTAGGTACCTACTCCAAGTCACACACTGCACTGGCTGTAGACATTGGTGTCTTCTTGCCATGTAGCAAAAGGGACATGGGCTTTTGGGTAGAAGATCCCAGTTCAAGTGTTGACTGAATCAAGTCATCCTCCCTGTTTGACTTTCCTTCATCAGATATTTATCAAGGGCTTATTATGTAGCATGTACTGTTCTAGTGGCTGAGGATAAAGAATGAACAAAATATGCACAAGGCTCTGTCCCCATTAAGCCCATGACTTGGGCCATTAGCGCCACTGAGCCTCAGTTTTCTCATCCGTAAATTGAGATTGTGAGATCTCCCTGTAGGAGGTCATGCAGGGCTGATGGAGATAATGAAAATGTTGCAGATGCTGTTGGGTCCTGACAGCATCCCCTTAGCACCCATCATTGCAGTACATGCCAACGATATCCTTCTGCAACACCTGTGGTTATCTGTCTGAGGGCCACAAGTGGGGTGGGCCAGAAACACTGGGGAGTTAAGACTCCAGGAGGAGTCCTCAGTGGACAACGGTTGAGGGTCCCTTGTCCCCAGGACAGACAATCCAAGGTATGTTTTCACTGTCTCCCAGACATCTCTGGCAGCATGAACCTCAGTTGCTCCCAGGGATAATCTGCTTCATAGTGCACCTTTCTTGGGCTCCACGCTTCCCTCACTTCTCCTCCCCATTGAACTATCTGCAAGCAAATCCTGACTCAGAGTCTGTTTCTGAGGGAGCCCAACCTGAGACACAAGGGAAGATGCCTTGTGAACTGTGAGGAGCTGAGCTCACAGGTAGGACTGTCCCCTAGGGAGAGATCTCAGGCTCCCATCATAGATTCCAAATAGAACAATTGCTACAACCCCTTCCTTTCTTTCCCTTCCCAATATCTCGAGTGCCTCTCACTTTTCTCCTTAGTGGAATTTTAGAGATGATGCAAGTGACTCATCTGGGATGCTGAAGTCCCATTCACCCTGGGAAACTTACTGGGCCTCTGTAGTTCAAGGTTACCTGTCCTACCTTTGCAGGTGTGCTGAGGAAAATCTGGGGAGAGTGGAGAAGGTGGGGTCAATTCATGCCTTTAGTGCTGTTGAGCCTGGGATGTTCAGAGGGCCACCCCACATCTGAGTTCCTAATCTATAGCTCTGCTTTTATTGTCTCCTGTGGGAACATTTCTGGCAAGGTGAAAATATTCTACGAGCCTCAGGATGGCCATGTGGGGTCATGGCCATAGTCTGCCCTGCTCAGACTGTGTCTGCCTGAGGTGCCACTGGGGGCGTGGCTCTTCTTAATGCCACATTCTCCAAAACCTCCTGGTTTTCATGGCTCTGTCACCATGCCATGTATCTAAATCCTCTTAAATCAAGTCATACTTTAAAAATTCTACCCTTACCCCCGATACCACGAATGAGTTTCATTTTAATATCATGTTCTTGATCAGGTATTGACAAACTCCAGCCAAATTCACAAAGATAGGTGGCTGCTGGATTTGGCTGGAGTTTGCCAACCCCAGCCAGTCACCTGTTTTAGTACTACTTGCAAACTAAGAATTGTTGTTTTATTTTTAGATGGTTTAAAAAAATCAAAAGAAGTATAATATTTCATGATGTGCAAATTATGTAAAATTCAAAATTTAGCATCCGTAAGTACAGTTTCATTAGAACACAGACATCATGCCCTTTGGTTTATATACTAACTATAGCTGCTTTTGGATTATGAGGGCAGAGTTGAGTACTTGTGAGAGAGAAACCACGGCCCGCTAAGCCTAAAACATTTACTATGTTGTCTTTTACACCAACACACTTTCCTACCTTTGTTCTTGATATATCAAAAAGCATATGATGTGGTTTCTGTACTTGCTATGAAACTGTTATTGGGAATGTAATTTTGTTCAAGTTCTTCACTTGAAAAATTCGCTTAGAATTTAGAATCAGGGAAAAATGTATTTCTCTTGCATTGGTCTTTTCTATTGAGCAATAGGTATTATGTAACCCTTTTTATTTCCCCTTTTGTCCTGGTTTCTGGGATGCTCACAACCAGTGGAAACTTCAATTATAGCAACCGATTAGTCCTCATGGCTTTCTTACTTGCTTTTTTCACTTTTAATGTTATTGCATTCTATTATAGTAAGGTTATTACATTTGTATGTTTCTGTAAGATGCCTCTAATGTTTCCTTTTTTCCTTCCTTTTTTCCTTTTTTTCTTTCTTTGAATGGGAAATGGCATGACTGAATAAGTTGATTGATATACTTTGAGCCCCGGGCCATATTTTAGGATCATGAATTCTACAAGTTTACTCCTAGCTGGGTACAGAATAAATCCTTTAAACATAACAACTCTCAGATTTCAAAGGGGACAACTCCTAGTATTGAAAGGCAGTACAGTTCAGTGGTTAAGACCATGGCATCAGGGACCTGTGTACCTGTGGCACAGGGAGCAGGATATATGAGTTAAAAGTGTGGATCATGATGTCAGAGAGAGTGAAGGCATCTCCATCACTATTAACTATGAGACTTTACCTTTTTGAGCCTCAGTTTTCTCATTTCCAGGGTCGGTTAATAACAATATCTGTCTCATGGGCTGGTTGTAAAATTCAAGTACAATATGCAAGTGTAGCCGGAGGCCCAGGACCTGACACAGAATGTCCAGCAAACACTTACGGCATGTGATTTGCTCTAGGTTGCCCAGGGGGTGAGAAGCTCAGTGGAAATGAAATCTAGCTCTCCTGACCCCAGGCCAGTGCCCCATCCAGTAAACCAGGTGATATGTTTCCTGTGCTGGAAAATGCATCTACATTTTAATGTTCAGAGGCCTCCTGGAAATAGTGCCTTGGTCCAATGGAGAGACTACAATAGTAGGATTTCTGGAGATCCTCTGTGTTCACCCTGCCAACTGCACCCCCAGGGGACTCTTTGTCCATGCTTCTGCCTCACCCACCCCTCTCCAGGAGCTCAGCAGGGTCTCACCTGTGCAGCAATTTCCAGATGTTTCAGCCAGAGGCCACTCAGTCCCTGGAGCCTCCTGTTTTCTGGGCCCTAGGTTGGGCTGAGGTAGGGATTGCCAGTCCCGGAGCACTGCTGTGGATGTGGGGGCATTTGGTGACTCCTGGCTTGGAGACTCGTGGTCTGGGGAGCTTGGAAGAGCTTGGTAGAGGAGTGAGGAAAGGTGTTCTAGAGGGGGAATGACAGGAAAGAAATGACTATTTACTGAACATCCATTTTATTTTAGGTGCATATGGTTGGAATGCTCACAACAATCCTGTGAGATGGGTGTTAGTAATACTATTTTTTTTTTTTTTTTTGAGACAGAGTCTCACTGTGTTGCCTGGGCTAGAGTGCTGTGGTGTCATCCTAGCTCACAGCAACCTCAAACTCCTGGGCTCAGGCGATCCTCCTGCCTCAGCCTCCCAAGTAGCTGGGACTACAAGCATGTGCCACCATGCCCGGCTAATTTCTCTATATATTTTTAGTTGTCCAATTAATTTCTTTCTATTTTTAGTAGAGACAGGATCTTGCTCTTGGTCAGGCTGGTTTCGAACTCCTGAGCTCAAACAATCCGCCTCTGCCTCCCAGAGAGCTAGGATTACAGGCGTGAGCCACCGCGCCCGGCCAGTAATACTATTTCTAAAACCATGTAAATGTAGAGAGATAATTTTATTCTCTTAGTAGCTGATTTGAAACTTCTTAGTGGGAATACAGTGTGGACAGTGTGTATTAGGTAGAAAGATATTTTTTTTTCCCCTTGAGATAAGGTCTCTCTCTCTTGCCTGAGCTAGAGTACAGTGGCATCATCATCATAGCTCACCACAGGGTCAAATTCCTGGGCTCAAGTGATCCTCCCGCCTCAGCCTCTAAAGTAACTGAGACTACAGGGATGAGCCACCACACTCAGTTTGAAGTAGAAGGATCTTTATAAGCCACTTCAAGAGCTGAGCTCCCCATTTCAAGTAATAATAAGTAGTTACTAAATGGCATTCTAGGGAGGGTGGTTTGTCTTTACTGCCAGGTGCTGCTTTGCTAGGCACTGAAATTTGAGCTATGCAAATTGGGGGCAGAGCAGAATTGCTCTGTGTCATAGAGCAGGGAAGAGCCAGTAAGACTGGGTACTGCATGGGGGAAGGGCAAGAGAGAGAAGAATGCTGGTGGGGGCATAGGAGGGCCCCTCTGTGGGGAGAGATGTAAGCAGCTACAATATCTTCATCTCCTACAATATCTTCAGTAGAATTTACATCAAGCACTTGGACTTCTGTGCAAGTGGGTTTTTTGTGCAGCACTCAAAGAGGTGCAAATTCTGTACTGTGGAGTGACGGGTGGCATGAGGAGTGAAAACTGAGTAGTATGAAGGTTCAGAGGAGGAAAATGAGACACAGAGGGGTGGAGTGACTTGTTCCATGTCACACAGCAAGCTGTTAAAGTCAAGGTGAAAATTGAGGGCAGTGGAGTATGAACCTGTGACCATAATTGCCGGGGCACGGGGGTGGGAGGGGTGGGAATGGGCATAGAAGGAAGGGAAAGAACAAGGGTAGGACTGTCACAAAGCAGCAGCAGGGTGAGGAGAAAATCACTGCACCAGGAATGGATTGTTCCAGGTTCTAGCCCTTGTTCTGCTACTAAATACTGTGGGAGCTTGGACAAATGAGCTGCTCTCTCTGGCCCTTCTGCCTTGGGAAGAGGTGACCACTTTGATGCTGTCATGAACAGAGGAAGAGACAAGGGTGTAGCTGAGGTTTGCGGCCTGGGTGATTCAGGATGTCAGAGACCAAAATAAGAGAAGTCTGGTGAGGAAACTGGGTTGGGCTGAGAAATGAGCCTGGCCCCCTCTTGGGGCCCATCTGGAGAACAGAGTCCTCTTGAACATCTGAACCACCCTGACCCCAAGGATCTTCAGAGTCCACCAAGATTGTGAGCTGAACTCTGCTGAGGCAAGGACGATGACACACATGGTACCCAGTTGGGTGAGACCTACTACTTGATGTACATGGGTCTCAGTTTCCCCATCTGTCAAATGGGGAGGGATATAATCTCAGCACTGGCAAGTCCCTGAAAGATATTTTGAGGCCTGCTGCTCTGACCACCCCATCCTGCCTCCTCCACACTTCCTCTGCTGTCCCCCAAGGTACACACTCACTCAGGTGGAGACCCGCTGGCTGACTCATAGCCCTACCCTAGGCTCTCAGCCCAGCTCAGCAAGCCTCACCTCCGAATGGGTGTCCAGATGCGTCAGGAAGCCATCTTGAAATCCTTCTCTTTTCTGAGACCTTGGGGTGCCCCAGGGACCCAGGGCGACAGAACCTCAGCACAGCAGTGGAGGTGGGCTGGCTGGGGGAC
>NW_012152397.1:1038916-1040333 GCF_000956105.1 Propithecus coquereli
GGTTACACATATTGCCTTTGCCCCACCTGAGTCAGAGCTTCAAGAACGTCCATCCCCCAGATGGTGCACACTGCACACATTAGGTGTGAAGATACCCATCCCCTTCTCTCTCCTCCCATCTGCCCGACGCCCGATGAATGTTACTACTATCTGTGCACTTAAGCATCGGTCAGTTAATACCCATTTGTTGGTCAGTTAATACTGATTTGATGGTGAAAATAAACATGTGGTGTTTATTTTCCATTCTTGTGATACTTCACTTCATAGAATGGGTTCCGGCTCTATCCAAGATTATACAAGAGGTGCTATATCACCATTGTTTCTTGTGGCTGAGTAGAACTCCATGGTATACATATACCACATTTTATTAATCCACTCATGTATTGATGGGCACTTGAGTTGTTTCCACATCTTTGCAGTTGTGGATTGTGCTGTTATAAACATTCTAGTGCAGATGTCTTTTTTATAGAATTTCTTTTGTTCCTTTAGGTAGATGCCCAGTAATGGGATTGCTGGATCACATAGTAGTTCTACTTGTAGCTCTTTGAGGTACCTCCATATCACTTTCCATAGAGGCTATATTAGTTTGCAGTCCCACCAGCAGTGTATGAGTGTTCCTATCTCTCCACATCACGCCAACATTTATTGTTTTGGGACTTTTTGATGAAGGCCGTTCTCACTGGACTTAAGTGATAGTTCATTGTGGTTTTGATTTGCATTTCCCTGATGATTAGAGATGTTGAGCAGTTTTTGTTTGTTGGCCGTTAGTCTATCTTCTTCTGAAAAGTTTCTGTTCTTGTCCTTTGCCCACTTTTTGATAGGGATGCTTGATTTTTTTCTTGGTGATTTTCCTGATTTCTATATAGACTGTAGTTATCAGCCTGTCATTGGATGTATAGCATGTGAATATTTTCTCTCATTCTGTAGGTTGTCTGTTTGCTCTTGTGATAGTTTCCTTGGTGGTGTGGAAGCTTTTTAATTTGATTAGGTCCCATTTATTTATTTTTGTTGTTGCTGTGATTGCCTTTGGGGCCTTCGTCATAAATTCTTTCACTAGGTCAATGTCTATAAGAGTTTTCCCAACATTTTCTTCTAGAATTCTTATCTTTTTATGTCTTAGGTTTAAGTCTGTTACCCAGCGTAAGTTGATTTTTGTGAGAGGTAAAAGGTGAGGATCCTGTTTCAGTCTTCTACATGTGGCTATCCAGTTTTCCCAGCACCATTTATTGAATGAGGATTCTTTTCCCCAGTGTATGTTTTTCTTTGCTTTGTCAAAGATCAGATGGCTGTATGAGGATGGTTTTATATCTGGGTTCTCAGTTCTGTTCCATCAGCGTATGTCTTTGTTCTTGTGCCAGTACCATGTTGTTTTAGTTACTATAGCCTTATAGTATAGCTTGGAGTCTGGTAAATTGAA
>NW_012152397.1:1040383-1043519 GCF_000956105.1 Propithecus coquereli
AGTGCCAGGGCTGGAACCTGCCTCTGCCTGATTCCCAAGTCTGTGCCTGTAACTACAATGCCAGGCAAGCGCTCTCCCCTGGGAGCAGGGCCCGAAGCCCACACCCACCTTTCCCAGCATTCCCCTTCCAGGCACTGTGAGGACCACAAGGGGGCCTGGGAATGCACATGAATAGAAGAGGGGGTGGGGCTCTGGGACTCAGCAAGGGTGCCCCAGCTCCAGATTAGTCTGGGGCCTGGATCCCCCCTTTGATGGGGTGGTCCCAAGTCACTGCCCAGAGCTTCACCTGGAAGAGAGGGTTCATTGGTGGTGGTGGAGTCCCCGGGGGGAGTAGACAGGGCCAGCAGACTATAGCAGGCAGAGGGGCCCTTTGTCCTCTCACCTAACAACAAGGCCTCCTCTTCCTGGGCCTGGGTACAGGGCAAGCTCAGGCCCATCAGCCTCCAGGTGTGGCGGGTGAGGTCCCAGGCCTGCTGCTCCCCATACCGAGCCACCAGATGTGAGGCCACCTCCATGCCACTCATCTTCTCTGGTGGAATTGCCATCGCCCCGGAAGAGCCCCGGAAGAGTGCTTCATTGTGCAGCCGAAGCTGGAACTCCTTCAGCTTCTCCTCCTTCAGTAGCTCCAAGTAATAGCCCAAATGGGCTCTGCTGGCCATCTCTGACCCAGAGTTGGGGGCCTGGGGGATGTTCAGGGCGCAGGGGAGGTGGATGGGTAGTGAGGGGCATCAGGCAGGCAGAGAACAGTGGTCTGCTTTTCCTTGGCCCCTACCATCTCCCACTGTGAGACTCCCACTGGGATCACTCCTCTTGGCTTGATAAACTCCTATTCAGCATTCAGAACCCAGTTTTGGAAACCCCAGGGCATCTGCCAATACATGGTGTTGGAAGTCGGGGAAGGGAATGGTAGGAAAAGTCATGGGAGTGAGGGGCCAGGAGGGGACTGAGAGACACTGAAAGAAGTCAGGTTATGTGAGGGTTCTGGGGTGGGGCCCAGGGCCTGGGAGTGGGTATAGGAGGGTGGGGGATGGGGTGTGGGTGATACTCACGGTTCTGTGTTTCTCAGATTCTTCCCTCTCCTGGGCTCTGAACTCCTGGGATCAATCTTTGAGCTGCAAGGCTGGCAAGGAAGTGGGCTAGGGGAGAGGCAAGGCAAGGGTTGGACTTCCAGCGTCCCCGGTCTCTTCAGACCTCTGCTGGCCCTGAGACACCAGCCAGTGACCACAGCCCCAGCCAGCCAGAGCAGGAAGAATGCATCACCCAGAGGAAACCCATGGCGTGTGTGGCCAGGGGAGGCGGGGTGTGGGGCACAGGCCCAGAAGGGCTGGTGCTGCAGCGGGTGCAGACCATACCACACATGGTGCACACACTTTCATGCAGGCCCCGCCAGCCTGGCACCCAGAGCCTGCCTGCAGACCGAGGGTGCAAACTTTCCTGGCATTTGGGTGTGGGGCCCAGGCCCAGGCTCTCAGGATGGGTGGGGCCCCTGTGTCTGCCAGGGGGAGACATTAGACCTGGGCCAGGGAGCACCCTTCCCAGCCTTTCATGGTTTTGGGGGCTTCCTCAGCCCCATTGTTCATCCTGCCATGCTCCAAGGGGCGCTGAAGCATGTGTCCCAGGCCTAGGGGTCTCTGTGCTTTGTGAGCAGCCTGGCACCCAGGTAGTAAACATTTCCGCCTGAAAGCAGAACAGCCCCCGCCTCATCCCTGCAAAGCCAGGCCTTGGGGGGAGCTGGGCCCAAACCTTCTTCCTCTTTTGTAGAATCGGCAGAGGCTGAGGTTTCCAGGATGAGGAGTGGCGTTACCCAACTGATTTGCTGTTGTATAATAAATAGCACCAGGCCAGGTGCGGTGGCTCACGCCTGTAATCCTAACACTCTGGGAGGCCGAGGCGAGAGGATTGTTTCAGCTCAGGAGTCAAGACCAGCCTGAGCAAGAGCGAGACCCCGTCTCTACTAAAAATAGAAAGAAATTAGCTGGACAACTAAAAGACACAGAGAAAAGTAGCCGGGCATGGTGGCGCATACCTATAGTCCCAGCTACTGGGGAGACTGAGGCAGAAGGATTGCTTGAGCCCAGGAGTTTGAGGTTGCTGTGACCTAGGCTGACGCCACGGCACTCTAGCCCAGGCAAGAGAGTGAGACTCTGTCTCAAAAATAAATAAATAAATAAATAGGACCAGGAGTGTCTGGAGATGCCTCGATTTGACCTGGGCTGGCAGAGTCCAGGCTGCAGCCCATGGTTACATGGATGCTCACTCCTTGTGTGGCTGATTCACTTCTCTGAGCGTCAATTTGCTTATCTATTAAATGGGACATCATAGGTTTGCCAAGAGATTGAAATTCGACAAAAGCTTTTTGTAATCATTAAATAATATTAGGTAAGTGTTAGTTTTTTTTCAATGGCTGATAAACCCATTGTAAGACATTCTAACATCAGACTTACCAGAAGTGGAAAGCCCTGCACTAAAAGCTGGGATGACCAGAGGGTTCTGAGTGCTCCATGAAGGACCCTGAGACCCTGTGTGGTGGGAGGAATGTCCTGGGGGAGGGGTGTAGGGGCTTTTTTCCCCCCTCCTGACACCAACCAGTTCTGACGCCAAATCTTCGGACACCAACTGGATGTGCTACAGTTCAGTTCAATTCTGACACTAACTGCCTGGAGCTGGCGTCAGACCCCACAGGTTTATGGGCTCAGTTTTGCAAAACTGCCCTCACTTCACATGTGAGTTGCAAATGGGGTTCCCAGACCACTTGCACCAAATAACTCGGTGACCAATTCAGGGGTTCCCACAGCCCCCCTCAGATTTGATAATTTGCTAGAACAACTCACACGACTCAGGAAAGCATTTATGATAAAGGACACAACTCAGGAACAGCCAAATGGAAGAGCTGCCTAGGGCAAGGATGGATGGGGTACAGAGCCTCCTTGCCCTCTCTGGGCACACCAACCACCTTCCCTGCACCTCCATGTGTTCCCTACCAGGAAGCTCTCTGCTTTTGTCCTTCTCCCATTATGTCTTATAAAATGTAGTACGATGTTTTCCTTGTTAGAGGAATGTAGTAGGAACTTAGTAGGACACAGCTTGACACTTAAAAATACTTTTACGTTATTGCATGTTCTCTCATTCTGTTTTT
>NW_012152397.1:1044929-1045258 GCF_000956105.1 Propithecus coquereli
TTTTCTCTCATTCTGTAGGTTGTCTGTTTGCTCTTGTGATAGTTTCCTTGGTTGTGCAGAAGCTTTTTAATTTGATTAGGTCCCATTTATTTATTTTTGTTGTTGCTGTGATTGCCTTTGGGGCCTTCGTCATAAATTCTTTCCCTAGGTCAATGTCTATAAGAGTTTTCCCAACATTTTCTTCTAGAATTCTTATCTTTTTATGTCTTAGGTTTAAGTCTGTTACCCAGCGTGAGTTGATTTTTGTGAGAGGTAAAAGGTGAGGATCCTGTTTCAGTCTTCTACATGTGGCTATCCAATTCTCCCAGCACCATTTATTGAATGAGGAT
>NW_012152397.1:1047966-1048218 GCF_000956105.1 Propithecus coquereli
AACCTTGTCTGGTTCCAGTTCTAAGTGGGAATGCTTTCAATTTTTCCCCATTCAGTGTGATGTTGGCTGTGGATTTGTCATAAATGGCTTGTATCATTTTTAGGTAAGCCCCATCTATGCCTATTTTGTTAAGTGTTCTTATTATAAAAGGGTGTTGAATTTTGTAAAATGCTTTTTCTGCATCTATTGAGAGAATCATATGGTTTTTGTTTTTGCTTCTGTTTATGTGGTGAATTACGTTTATAGATTTGC
>NW_012152398.1:0-570 GCF_000956105.1 Propithecus coquereli
GTCTTTTGAAAAGATAAACAAAATTGACAAACCTTTAGGTAGACTAAGAAAAAAGAGAAAGGACTCAAATAAATAAGTTCATAGATGAAAAAGGAGACATTATAACTGATACTAAAGAAGTACAAATGATCATTAGAGACTATTATGAAAAACTAGACATCAAAAAATTGGAAAACATGGAAGAAATTGATAATTTCCTGGACAAATAATACCTCGAACCATAAAGACATAGAAACCCTCCTCAAACAAATAATGAGTAACAAGCTCTAAGCTGTAATAAAAGGTCTACTATCAAAGAAAAGTTTAAGATCTGATGGCTTAACTGACGAATTCTACCAAACATTAAAAAAAAGATACCAGTTCTACTCAAACTATTCCAATGAAGGAAGAGGAGGGATTTTTCAAACTTATTCTAAAAGACCAGCGTTACCCTGACACTGAAACCAGGCAAGGACACAACAACAACAACAACAACAACAAAAACAGCTACAGGCCAATATCCCTAATGGACACAGATGTAAAAATCCTCAATAAGATACTATCGAACTAAATTTAGGAATACATTAAAAA
>NW_012152398.1:1825-2542 GCF_000956105.1 Propithecus coquereli
TGTCACAAAAATCAACTCATGGTGGATGACAGACTGAAAGCTAAGGCATGAAACTATAAGAATTCTAGAAGAAAATGTTGGAAAAATTCTTATAGAGATTGGCCTAGGGAAAGAATTTATGAAGAAGACCCCAAAGGCAATCACAGCAACAACAAAAATAAATAAATGGCACATGATCAAATTAAAAAGCTTCTGCACAGCCAAGGAAACTATCACGAGAGCAAACAGACAACCTACAGAATGGGAGAAAATATTTGCATGTTACACATACGATAAAGGGCTGATAACTAGAATCTATATAGAACTCAGCAAAATCAGCAAGAAAAAATCAAACAGCACTATCAAAAAGTAGATAAAGGATATGAACAGAAACTTTTCAAAAGAAGACAGACTAATGGCTTAAAAACATATGAAAAAATACTCAACATCTCTAATTATCAGGGAAATGTAAATCAAAACCACAATGAGATATCACTTATCTCCAGTGAGAATGGCTTTTATCAAAAAGTCCCAAAACAATAAATGTTGGTGTGGATATGGAGAGGTATGAACACTCATACACTGCTGGTGGGACTGTAAACTAGCACAACCTCTGTGGAAAGTAATACGGAGATACCTCAAAGAGCTACAAGTTGATCTACCATCTGATCCGGCAATCCCATTACTGGACATCTACACAAAAGAACAAAAGACATTCTATAAAAAGACATCTGCACT
>NW_012152398.1:4635-4929 GCF_000956105.1 Propithecus coquereli
CTGTTACTGATGGCGAAGACTGAAAACAGAGGCAGTGGCACTGTCTCAGGTATAAGGTGGGCCTCTGCTGCTTCCTATTCACCGCTTGCCTCAGCGTCATGTATCAACCTCGTGTGAATCACTGCATGAAAAGATATTCAGGTTCAAACAGGGGAAAAATTTGTTTTTTCTTATGGAACTGCAGGTATAAGCTAATTCACAAGGATAAGAGGGAAGAAAGAAAAAGGGAAGACTTGCAATCTGATGAGTAAATCTTCCCCCTAGAGTTTGTCTTTAGAATAGATTTTAGAATGC
>NW_012152398.1:16099-16612 GCF_000956105.1 Propithecus coquereli
CCGAGTTTCTTGCTAGAAACTTCCCTGCCATGAGAGTCAAGTGAAGAAGAAGTTAATGCACAGCCTGAAGCACAAAAAAAGAAAGATGAGTCAGAGGTCCAAGTAAACTCCTTGCCTGTGTATACATGAAGGCCACAAGAACAGAAACATGGAATGCCAGAGCCTGAGTACACTAGTATAAGTTGTTGGACTGCATGCTACTGTCTAGAACTTGCCTCTCAGTGGATCTAAAACATCATCACCATCCAATCACCAAGACCACCTCTGGGAGATTCATCTCACTCATGCCAGAACAGTCTCTGTTTTGCCCTTTGCCCTGGACCTGACATTCTGGACTAGTTCTGTCCTCAATTGTGGCGAGTGTAACAAGTATGCAATAAATTATATCTTCTGTTGTTTGAGCTGATGAATAAAAATAAAAAAAAGTCATATTATAAAAGTTCTCCTTTGTGAAAACTTAAAAATAACATTATATACATCCCACCAGCCTAGTATGATTGGAAAGTCTACAAT
>NW_012152399.1:0-324 GCF_000956105.1 Propithecus coquereli
TTTAGTTCACTTTAATGACATTAAATATGACATTATATGTACCCATTCATAAAGTCATCCAGTTACTATAATTTCTATGTTGATAAAACTGAGTGCTTTCCCCCTAAAATTGGGAACAAGAGAAGTGTGTCTGCTCTTACCATTCCTATTCAATATAGTACTGGAGATCCCAGCTAGTATAATTCAATAAGGCAAAAATAATAATAATAGACAGATTAGAAAGAAGTAAAATCATCTCTATTTGCAAATGACATGATTATCTACATGAATATAGCACAGAATAAAAGCTCAGCGTATAAAAATAATGTGCATTTCTAAATAGTA
>NW_012152399.1:13884-14761 GCF_000956105.1 Propithecus coquereli
CACTTTCTTTTGCTATGTAACTATTACAGGTAATAGTAACCCTTTCCTTTGACCTGTCTTAAACAGATTATTTTGTCTCTGCCTAAATGCTTATGTTTCATCTCAGTTCAGGTGTAAGACTTACTCAGCATATGTTTCCTCACTATTCTGTCTCATTTGTCTGTTTGCAGAGTAATTCCAAATACTATTCTATGATAAAATAAAAATACATATTTCCAGTTATCAGTGGAAAGTAATGAAGAACTGACCTCTTTTCATTTTTCAAATAATTGAATGATCTGTATACAACTATGAAGAAACCACCATTTAATAATGACCTGATTTTTAAATTACAAAAGAAAAAAACTAAATCTAGAATGTCTGCACACACTGCAGGAAGATGACACAGCATAATGCCAACGTGGGTGAGGACAGTGACTTGCTTTATGTGCCTAATGAAGCGTCTGACACATGGAAGTTGCTTAAAGCAAACGTTTGCCTAGATTATCTGAGACATCAGAGGAGTTGGAAATTGTATTCTTAAACACGACTCCAATTGCTGTAAACTGTTACCCAACTCACTGAATCATACCTTATTCTCCCAAAATGTAGCCTACAGCAAAATTCACCATGCAACATGTTCAACTACAGGTAACAGTTCAGTCTTTAAATTACACTTAAATCTATAAAGAAAACGAGGATTTTTTTAACATGAAGACCCAAAATATATAGCTTCTGGAGATTAAAATATAAAGGAACTGTAAGAATGGGTTGAAACCTTAATTTTTATGTAAACTTAGTTACTAGATTCTAGATCCTTCTCCATGACATTTACTTTATAATTTCAAGCAAGTAAATTACAGAGAACAGAAAAATGCCATCAACATAAGACTAAATA
>NW_012152399.1:14906-15230 GCF_000956105.1 Propithecus coquereli
ACTGCAGCAATTTCCTTGCATTTTTCAAATGATTTCAAGCATTTCTAATGCCAATGATCAACAGAAACACTAAACTGTCAGTGTAGTATGAATAATAAGTTTTCAGAACATTTACAAACCAAACAGATCTCCAGTGCCAATAAAATCTGTTATTCACAGATGATTTTATGCAAACTCATAGCAGAAACTATGAAAGCTGAAGAGTATGACAGAAAGGTGCATTCACCAACAACATGTTTAGCAAGGAATTCCCTTAAAGAGTTATTTTTTATAAACATTTAATTGGCACCATTATGTACCCAAAATTCTGCCTATAATTTTAGA
>NW_012152399.1:20441-20919 GCF_000956105.1 Propithecus coquereli
TCCACTCTCACATAAGGAAATCGAATATGTCTGTCTTCAAGGCCCTTAAAAGACAAAATATAGGGAGAATTGTTTCCCTTGTTAACAGGTAGACAACAAGGAGCCTCTCCTAAACCATCCCACTCTTCTCAAAAATATACAGCTGTCTACTATGAAAAAAATCAAAATTTTCCAAAACCTACCTTTCCAATTTCATATC
Organism: Propithecus coquereli; assembly: GCF_000956105.1. Classification (NCBI taxonomy): domain Eukaryota; kingdom Metazoa; phylum Chordata; class Mammalia; order Primates; family Indriidae; genus Propithecus; species Propithecus coquereli. The sequence continues at coordinate 20,641 of NW_012152399.1, forward strand.
CCATGTTCTCTTTCAAGAAAGAATCACTCTATACTAAAAGAACAACTTTCCAATCCACGTATGCACACCATGGTTTCCCCACACACAAACATCTTTACTGGTGTGATTCCCACAGCCTTCTATATATCCACTCCGCCACCTCCACATGTTCAAATCCTATCTGTTCTTCATTCCTTGTCAACATCGCCTTCCCAAGGAAACCTTTTCAAATCCTCTCAACAGGAGATAGTCCTGACCTCCAAATTCCCACTTTAGGTTTATTTCTTCTATTGTACTTTA
>NW_012152400.1:0-457 GCF_000956105.1 Propithecus coquereli
ACAGAAATCCTGGGGCTCCTAAGTAGAGGGTGATTTCATCTGAAATATGTTTAGATTTATTTCTCCCAGAAATTTCAAGGTGTTACTAAATATGGCAGAAATCTATTATGCAGTAGGTGTACAACTAACCCACAAATTTAAATGAAATATGGTTGTAATTTCTAAAGACATACATTTTTTGTCTTCCATAGTATAATGGAGTCAGACATTTTCCCTGTTTACATGATTTATTAGCATGTAATAATTTTATTGGCCTATTCTTTTTTTTTATTATGAAAGTTTAGCAAAGGTGAAGTTTAAGTTTTTTATTTTTTATTTTATTTTTTTTATTTCAGCATATTATGGGGGTACAGATGATTAGATTACATATGATGCCCTTACCCTCCCTCACCCTCAAGTCCGAGCTTCAAGTGTGTCCATTCCCCCGGAGGTACGCATCTCACTCATTGTTTGTGCA
>NW_012152400.1:2227-2822 GCF_000956105.1 Propithecus coquereli
AAGCATTATTGACTATGTTAAATTCCTTATTATATGTCGTACTTAAACTCCATGCTATTCCTTCAGAATTCTTGCTCCTGTAAAACATTATAATTTATATTTCTCTGTGTTTATATTTATTTCCTTAGAGATGGGGTCTCATTATGTTCCCCAGGATGGGATGCGATGGCATAATCATTTCTCACTGCAGCCTCTAGCTCTTGGGCTCATTTCTTTCTCAGTATCCCCAGTAGCTGGAACTATAGGCATGAGCCACTGTGCCCAGGTTTGTATATTTATTTAAGTATATCTGCCCCATGTGATGTGGGAACTTATGAGTTCTCAAAATTGAACTTATATAGTTAATCTCAATACAAAATTTTAGAATGGCTGACTAGATAAGAAAATAAATGATAAATGGTTTGCTTAGTTTTCTAAAATTTCATTCCATTAAAGAAAGGTGGAAGGGATATTTTGTTCCAGAAATGTCAATGAAGGTTTTTTTTTTTTTTTTTTTTTTTTGAAAGTTGCTATTAAGTCCTCTGCCTGGCACAGCCTCCCTGGAGGGCCCACAGCAACCTCAAAAAAAAAAAAAGAAAAGTAGAAACATGACAAT
>NW_012152400.1:7002-8852 GCF_000956105.1 Propithecus coquereli
CAAAGGGGGGCAGAAGAGGTTAAACTATCACTCTTTGCTGATGATATGATCTTATATCCAGAAAACCACATAGATTCTGCCATACAACTACTGGAATTGATAAAAAAAAAAAAAATTCAGCAAAGTCTCAGTTTGTACAGAAATCAGTAGCATTCCTATATGCCAACAACAGATAGAACCAAATCAAAAACTCAATATCCTTTACAATAACAACAAAGAAAATAAAATATCTAGGAATACATTTAACTAAGGAAGTGAAAGACCTCTACAAGGAGAATTATAAAACACCGAGGAAGGAAAAAGCAGAGGACATAAACAGGTAGAAAACTACACCATGTTCATGGGTCAGCAGAATCAACATTGTTAAAATGTCTATACTGCTCAAAAAGATCTACAGATTCAATGCAATCCCTATTAAAATACCAACATCACTTTTTGCAGATCTAGAAAAAATAATTCTACACTTTGTATGGAACCAGAGAAGACTCTGTATAGCAAATGCAATCTTAAGCAAAAAGAACAAACTGGGAGATATCAATTTACCAGACTTCAAGCTTCACTACAAGGCTATGGTATCTAAAACAGCATGGTACTGGCATAAGAACAGAGACATAAACCAATGGAACAGGACTGAGAACCCAGATATAAAACCATCCTCTTACAGCCATATAATCTTTGACAAAGCAGACAAAACATATACTGGGGAAAAGAATCCTTATTCAATAAATGGTACTGGGAAAATTGGATAGCCAAATGTAGAAGCCTGAAACAGGATCTGCACTGCATACCTCTCACAAAAATCAACTCATGGTGAATAACAGATTTAAACCTAAGGCAAGAAACCATAAAGATTCCAGAAGAAAATGTTGAAAAAACTCTTATAGACATTGGCCTATGCAAAGAATTTATGAAGAAGGCCCCAAAGGCCATCACAGCAACAATAAAAATAAATAAATGGGACCTGATCAAATTCAAAAGCTTCTGTACAGCCAAGGAAACTATCACAAAAGCAAACAGACAACCTACAGAATGGGAGAAAGTATTTACATGCTACTCATCCAATAAAGGGCTGATAACTAGAATCTATATAAAAGCCAGGAAAATCAGCAAGAAGTAATCAAACAACCCCATTAAAAAGTGGGCAAAGGACATGAACAAAAACTTTTTAAAAGAAGACAGACTAATGGCCAACAAACATGAAAAAACTCTCAACATCTCTAATCATCAGGGAAATGCAAATGAAAACAAAAATGAGATATGACTTAACTCCAGTGAGAATGGCTTTTATCAAAATGTCCCAAAACAATAAATGTTGGTGTGGATGTGGAGAGATAGGAACACTCATACGCTGCTGATGGGACTGACAACTTAGTACAACCTCTGTGGAAAGCAACATAGAGATACCTCAAAGAGCTACAAGTACAACTATGATTTGATCCAGCAATCCCAAAGGAAAAAAAAATTATTCTATAAAAAAGACATGTGCACATAATGCCACTGAACTGCACACTTAAAAATGGTTAAAATGGTATGTTTTATATTGTATATATTTTACACAATGAAAAGAAAATAAAGCCTCAAAAAAAAAAAAGACACGTGCAATTGAATATTTATAGCAGCAGAATTCACAATTGCAAAGATGTGGAAACAACCCAAGTATCCATCAATAAATGAGTGGATTAATAAAATGTGGTATTTGTATACCATGGCATTCTACTAGGCCACAAAAATCAATGGTGATCTAGCACCTCTTGTATTATCCTGGATAGAGCTGGAGCCCATTCTACTAAGTATCACAAGAATGGAAAAACAAGCACCACATGTGTTCACCATCAAATTGGTATTAACTG
>NW_012152400.1:19058-19364 GCF_000956105.1 Propithecus coquereli
GAAATTTTAAATTTTTTATCTATTTTTTTCTTTTATTGCCTGTGTCTTTACTGTTATATCCAAGAAATCATGACCAAATCCAATCCCATGAAGCTCTGCCCTACAATTTCTACTGAGTTTTGTAGTGTTAGATCTTTTATATTTAGGTCTTTGATTCATTTTTAGTAAACTTTTGTATATTGTGTTATATAAAGGTCCAAATTCATTCATGTGAAAATCCAGTTTTTCCAGCATCATTTTTGAAAAGACTGTACTTTCCCCTTTGATTCTGGCACGTTTGTGAAAAAATCATTTGACCACATATGT
>NW_012152401.1:0-403 GCF_000956105.1 Propithecus coquereli
AATTTAATATACCTATCAAACAATAAAGTAGAAATTACTTGCTGTCGCTCTATAGATTTTTTCACATATTGACTTCAGATATGACATAGCTAAATGGAGCGTCAGACAATTAAGTCTCATCTATATGATTAATTCATCCAAATGTTAGGAAATTAAAGCCACAATCTCATCTGAGTCTAAAACAAGCAATTAAACTTGTCTTCATGTTACTAATGAAATACAACCCAAATAGAATCTAAATAGCTTCAAGAACACAGTGAATAAAGGAAGAGGTTCAATTGTAATCAAATTGTTTTTAAAATGTATTTCAGTAAAAGAGAACATCTTTTAAAGCTGTGCTGTCCAAGATGTTAGCCACTAGCCACCAGTGGCTTAAAATGTGTCTAGTCCAAATTAAGATATA
>NW_012152401.1:2212-3568 GCF_000956105.1 Propithecus coquereli
TTGCATAGAATTTCCAGAATAACATTAAATAAAGGTAATGATTATAGACTTGCTTATCACCAATAAAAATGTTTCTATTATTTTCCCATTAAGTTTCAAGGAGTTTTATTTATAACAGTAGAAAGTATCAACTGTTATTTTAACAATTATCATTTTTTAAGAATAGGTGTTAAAAATTTTAGTGGCGTTTTAGTGTCCATGAAGATAAGCCATAATGGATGTCCTTATATTCACTATGTTAATGTGCTGCTGGATCCTAATAGAAAATATTTTATTTAAGATCTTTGTATCAATAGATATAAGTGAGATTGGGCTTTTTTGCATGTGTACAATGTTCTTCAAGTTTTTATGTCAATGTTATACTTTATTAACATAACTTAGAAGTTTCCCTCTTTTTTCTATGCTCTGAAACAGGTAAATAGCAGTGAAATTATTTATTCTTTTTTCCTGTTTAAATTAATAAAATTTATTTTCTTAGAGCAGTTTTAGATTCACAGCAAAGTTGAGCAGGAAGTACAGAGTGCCCATTTATCCTCTGTCCCCACACACAAAAAATTCTTTCACTAACAATGTTCCTCACTACAGTGCACATTTTTGTTACGATCGATGAACCAACTTGACACATTATTATTACCCAAAGTCCATAGTTTATATTAGGATTCGTTCTTGGTGTTTGTTGTACATACTGTGAGTTTTGACAAATATATAATGACATGTATGTACCATGGTAGTACTACACAGAATAGTACTACACAGAATAGTATTACTGTCCTTATTATCCTCTGTGCTCTGCCTATTCACTTCTCCCTCCCCTCTGGCCCCTGGAAACCACTAAACTCTTTATTCACTCCATAATTTTGCCTTTTCCGGAATGCCATATAGCTGGAATCACACACTATGTAGCGTTTTCAGATTGGCTTCTTTCACTTAGTAATATACATTTAAATTTCTTCCATGTCTTTTATGGCTTGCTAGCTCATTTCTTTTTAGTGCTGAATAAAATTTCATTGTCTGTATGTACCACGGTTTATTTATCCATTTGTCCTACTGAAGAACATCTAGGTCACTTCCAAGTTTGCCAGTTATAAATAAAGCTGCTTTATAAACATCCAGGTTTTTGTGTAGACGTGTATTTTTTATTCATTTAAATAAATATGAGGAGCACAATTGTTGAGTTATATGGTTAAGGTTCTGTTTAGCTTTGCAAGAAACTACCAATTGCTCCACATATTGGCCAGCATTGGGGGTTGCCACTATTCTGGATTTTGGCCATTCTAATAAGCATATAGGAATATCTCATTGTTTTAATTTGCAATTCTCTAATGACATATAACGAGGAGCATCTTTTCATGTGCT
>NW_012152401.1:5119-6086 GCF_000956105.1 Propithecus coquereli
TAGTTAATTTTCATTTTTAAACTTTGGTTGATATTACAAGCTTACTCTTCCTAATAAATTGGAATGATTTTTAACAATTCTTCAATTGCCATTGTATTGAATCAACAGATTAATTTCATGAGCCATGGATATTTTGAAGCCAAATCAACTATTGTGTCAAATTAGGGATTTTTTTAGTTGCAAACAACTAAAAACCCACGTCACACTGGCTTAAGAAAATAATGTAGACTAATAGTCCTTAACAATCCCCCAGTGAGGTGGGTTTCCCATGCAGTTCAAACAGGGCTTCAGTTCAGTTTCTCCATGACCTTCTGGGCTCTGCCCTCTCCTCGTGGGCTGTCTTTCTTCATTCTTAAGAGGGCTGCCAGCAGCAACCTCAGCCCTGTGCTTTCTTGGTAACATCCAGGCAGAAGAAAAGGCACGGCTCCTCAGGAGCATCTAAAAAAAGTCCTGAGCTTTGCCCTAATTTGGGCCTCCCTGATCTAGTTACTATGGCCTGGGGAAATGAGGTTACACTGACTGGGGAAATGAGGTTATACTCCCAGTCAGGGGCTACCTTTGGATTTGGAGGTGGAGTCATTTCAAACCAAACCAGCAAGCTAGTACAAAATAGAGGGAAAAATAAATGCTGGAACTACCCATGATGTCTACTGCCTTTAGCCAGATGAAAACTTTTTATAGTTGAAAAATGTCTCCAGATATTTCAACTTTCTTATGACATAGCAGTACACATCTGTTTAAAGTATGCACACACACACTCCCACAGGTGTAAACATACACACACACAATCTATGTGAATTTTCACAAGGCCTAATATCTAGAACTACAAGAGGAAATGGCCATATTAAAATAAGGGTAGATGCTGGCAAATCAGAAGTACAATTGGTATTGTAATTTAACATGCAATTCATTATCCTAGTTAGAACAGTATAATTTTATGCCTTACTGCTCACCAGCCACAGATTAC
>NW_012152401.1:8103-8479 GCF_000956105.1 Propithecus coquereli
ATATAGAATAAAGAGCTGTTTTCCTACAAAATGTCCCCAAAAAACTTCACATACCCAACACAACATGAGGCAGACCATTTATCTGACTCAAGGTGGTATGTCTGGATTGGTCCTTTAAGTGAGTTTTAATATAGAAGATACTAGAGAAAATTACCACTGCAAAAACCGAATTTTAAATCACTGAACATTATATTCACCATACAGAAGAGGATGGTCATTCTCAGAAGAAAAGCAGGAGTATATTTTCTAAAAAAAAAAAAAAATTGCACGTACAAGGAAGACTTTAAAAATTTAGAAAACATACTCTGTGTTCACCATAAGATAAAATCACAGTTGATTACAAGTAATATAATTCCATGGACACATTTTACATTAT
>NW_012152402.1:0-520 GCF_000956105.1 Propithecus coquereli
TTTTTTTTTTTTTTTTTAAGACATCCAACCTAACATGAGAACCAAGGGAATTATTACTAAAGATATGGCCCTGCTTTCATTCCAATGTCCAATCCCAAGTCTCTCCCCTCATTCCAGTCTCCAGCCACACTCCCTTCCTCTCAGTTCTGCAAACAAACCACACTCGTTCTGGCGTCGCAGCCTCTACGCTTGTTTTTCCCTGGAGAGCCCTTGCTCCGAATTTTCACATGGCTGACAACTTTGTCATTCATATCTTAGCACGGATGTCACCTCATGAGAAATCTTTCCTGACTCCTCTGTGTCATGTTGTACACTCCCACAGTCGGTCTCCATCACATTCTTTATATTATTTTCTCTATACACTTATCACTATATGCTTTATTTCATTTACTTGTCTATTTTCATTCTTATGTTACCTCCATTAGAATTTAAGATCAATGAGAACAGACTCATCGGTCTTTTATTAGTGCTATGTCTGAGAACATTGGACAGCCAATAGCAGATGATTGAAAAAATTGCT
>NW_012152402.1:570-1029 GCF_000956105.1 Propithecus coquereli
GCTCTTATAAAATTAAATTTCATTTCACATCTACAAAAAAAATAATGTCCAAGTAGATTAAATGGCATCAGTTTCCTATTGTTGCTGTAAAAAATTGCCACACACTTAGTGGCTGAAAACAACACAAATATATTATCTTATAGTTCTGAATGTTACAAGTCCAAAAGGGATCTTACAAGGCCATTCAAGGTGCTGGCAGAACTACATTCCCTCTGAAGGCTCCAGAGAAGAATCTGTTCCTTGCCTTTTTTAGCTTCTAGAGGCCGCTTGCATTCCTTGGCTAGTGGCCACATCCCTCTAACTTCTTCCATTGCCACATCTCTTTCTCTGACTCTGACCCTCCTTCCTCCCTCTTACAAGAACCCTTATGATTACATTGGGCCAACCTGGGTAATCCAGGATAATCCTCCCATTTCATCATCCTTAATTTATTCACATTCGCAAAGTCCCTTTTACTGT
>NW_012152402.1:3238-3793 GCF_000956105.1 Propithecus coquereli
TTCTATATTTTCATGTCACATTTTTCAAATAATCATATAAAGTCAGCTATTGTCAGAAGCAATTTTACTCAGTTTGGGGCATTGAGGAAAATAAAAAAATATAGAAGAAAGCAAACTCCATACATGCAGGGTAGCTATTGAATTTTCACCCTTTCTTGAAGTCTTTATCTGCCATAACTTTTTGCATTTTAACTCCTCGAAGTTCTCATCTATTGTTTCTGTTTGGTTTTTGCATACAAGTTAGATTCAACATTGATTTTCTTAGTGTGAATTGAAAGACACTCATAAAACACAGAATATTGGGGGGTGCTCTATATGTCAAGGGGCAAAAAGTACCTCATATAGGGAGAAATGACAATTGTGACCTCTTTTCCTTGGAAAATGTTTAGATGTTTAGTACAAAGGGAATGACCTTAGTCTTCTGTGGGGAGAAAGATAAATCTTACTACTCAATGATGTATGAAATACCAACATTGAGGTTTTAGAGGGATATTTAGAGTCATATATCATCACTACATTTACTGATCAAGTCTTTCATTTATATTATTTGGGAAT
>NW_012152402.1:5453-6359 GCF_000956105.1 Propithecus coquereli
GACAATGGTCCAGTGTCATATTATTGTAACTGAAGAATGACTTACTTCATATTTTATCTACTGAAACCATAGATGGAAAGTACGCAAAGGATCCTTCACTCTATAGGCAAGATTTAAGTTAAGCAGCATTAGTGTAAACAAAAGAGAAATGTAATCATTACATGTCCATAGAGACTCTCTCTAGGTCAAGACAGAGGCCTGAGTGTGGAACAGTTTAAATTACTGCTTCTCGTGTTCTACTTTACTTCAGGGATCTTGAGCTGCTGTTATAACACCTTTCACCAGACTGAACTTGCAATTGAAAATAAATCAATCTTAAAGTGATTGAAATTACTATTGCCTGACTTCTCACACTTTGTCATTCCATAGGAAGCCTTGATTGGCAGTGGGAAGAGAATTAACTGACCTTTTCTCTTTCACTTTGTTGCATCACAGACTAAAAAAATATTAGTTACAGCATCATTTTTTCTATGAACGCTAATCCATGAATTATTACAAATTGTATGTTTCGCATTTCTATTTTACATATATTTCCCTAATATTTTTTGCCCTCTGAACTCAATACTAAAGTTAGGTGGCTGTGGATATGATAGCAATTTGAGGCATACATACTCATGGTACTGGCATGACCTTTACAATGCTATGGTAAAGTTCTCAGTATTACAGTTGCTTATTAGCATACTAATAAGCAGAGAGCTAGAAATCTTCTGATATGGATAATATGTATATTTTGAATATTCAGAGTATTAGGAGAGCTTTTATTTTAGTCTCTGAAAATACAGCTTTCCATACCTTAATTATATTTCTAACTCTACTGAGGGCAATCATAATTTTTAGAAAACAAACTAAGGTTGCATTAACTCTATCCAGCTAGCCTGACAAACAAAACGGCACTCAAATTCACAC
>NW_012152403.1:0-506 GCF_000956105.1 Propithecus coquereli
TGACATCATCATAGCTCACTGCAACCTCAAACTCCTGGACTCAAGTGATCCTCTTGCCTCAGCCTCCCAAGTAGCAGGACTACAGGCACATGCCCGGCTAATTTTTCTATTTTCAGTCCTCAATAAATTAACATTAATGAGAACTAACATTTGAATATACTTTGAATTATTATGAGATATCAGTTACTTTATATGAATTGTGTTCTTGAATCTCTACAATAACCTTGTAAGGTAAATGTAATTATCACATTTTAAAATATGCAGGTTGAAGTTTGTTTTTTAGGTTTTTCTTTTTTTGTTTTGAGACAGTCTTGCTCTGTCACCCCATCTGGAGTACAATGGCATGATCATAGCTCACTGTAACCTCAAACTCCTGGGCTCAAGTGATCCTTCTGCCTCAGCCTCCTGAGTAGCTGGGACTACAGGCGTGCACCACGACAGCGGCTAATTTTTCTATTTTTAGTAGAGATGAGGTCTCAAATTCCTGAGCTCCAGCAATCCTCCCA
>NW_012152403.1:2126-3573 GCF_000956105.1 Propithecus coquereli
CACACACACACAAATTACATCTTCTTATGCTCTAATATGCCTTCTTTTTCCATTTGAAAGTAATTAGAATGCAACAGTGTCTTAGAAAACCCAACATGTGTAATGTGAGTAACCGCCCCAATAATCTAAAGTCCATAGGCTGCCTTCAGAAAAATCAGAAAGGAATTTATATGCAACTATCAACTAAAGGAACAGTTTTTTGTGCTCTTGTCCTTTGAGCCTTGATAAAAACTAGGATTTCAATCCAGTCAGTTTCTAGAATCTTAAAATGCACATCTTGAATTCAGGTGGGTTATGCATACTTGGTTCTTCACTGGGGAGTGTCTACTTTAAAACTGGCAAGACTGCTGAGACACCCTCAACTGCCTTTATGATTAAATAGTGCGAAATGTTCACACTGCTCCCTGACTCCCTCGACTGTTAGGAAAACCTTGAAACCCTAGGTCTCGGGAAGCCACTTGATGAGCACCCCGATTCCAAGCAAAACCACCCTTCGGGAGAGTCAAGGCTTCTTTCTCCAACAGAGATTCCAGGTTGACTTTGCTGTGAATCCCTCCCTGACCACCACCCCAATCCACCATCCGTGTCATAGTGTCCGGATCTGTAAATACTTAGGTATATTTCACCATCTCATAGAGGTAGTCCCAAATTACTTAAGAGGCAAGGGCTTCTTTTACTGAATTACATGTTAGAGTAATGTTCACATGAGGTTCACTGTTTTCCTGCAGAGTTTTACTTTATAACCTTGTGTTTGCAGTAGTAAAGACATAGAAAACTATGAAAAATAAATAATTTGAGTTTTAATAAACTGTGTGAACTGGGAATACTGATTATACGTTATCCTGTAAGCTTATTTCTGAATTTTTAAATTGCCTTTTCACGATTTTCTGGGAAAGAGAGCAGGCTCCGTCTCGTGGGACTCAGCACTGTAATTGAATTACTTCCCCCAAAGCCGTGTGTAACTTCACAGTCAGGCCTCGTCGGAAGGAAAAAGGGCCCCGCCTGACTGACAGTTCTGGCTCTATAACTTGGTTTATTTTCTCTTTGAATTTTAGCAAAGAAGATGATATTGGTTATCAAGGAATGTTTCTAGGTCAGTTATGAGTTCATGGTCATGTTGATGAAGTGAATTGCTCCTGTATAAGCAAAGAGGAATGAAGTTACCAACCTTTGCCTAGACATTAACTTGTTAGAAAATACAAGTATATACTTGTAAAATTTATAAATATATAAATTCTAATTGCATAACTCTTGAGCCTTTTACTTTGATAATTTAGTAGTATCTCATCTCTTGCCCTCATATTACAATTTAGCTTAAGTGACTTGCTCAAGATTACACATTTGAAAGCGGCTTTGACCTTTGAGTTCCTATTAATTTTATAGAACATAAGCCATATTCACTTTGACTTTCCTTACTTTACGAGGAAAAAAAATGACCAAAATCCCA
>NW_012152403.1:15649-15980 GCF_000956105.1 Propithecus coquereli
TAAACTTCATTATTTATGATTTTGATTCAGTGTTCTTCACTGAATAAATAAATTTCACTGTTACCTAACTTTTGAAAAATTACTAAGCCACAAAAGAATTAGTTTGTTATCCAAAAAAACCTATCTTATCTAAAAAACTTATCTTCATATCACTTTTATTAACAAATAGTTACTCAGCAAATACCTACAGAATTCATGGAAAAGATTTCTATGTAATATTATGACAACTCTACTCAACTCTTGCCTACAGAAATTCCCATGCTTTGTCCCACAACTTGCTGAATGACCCCAATAATTTTTGTATTATAGGTTATGAAATTTTAAAAATAAT
>NW_012152403.1:18520-18874 GCF_000956105.1 Propithecus coquereli
ATTTTTTAAAACCATATGAAGTGTATTGTTCAATTTAAGATATTTAAAATCTCTATATGTAAGAAAAAATAAACCCCATAAAAATGTTTTCTAACATTACGAAGACATTCACAGAAACAGAGAAGCTCAAAGAGACACACAGGCTCAGAGACATACAGAGGCAGACTCAGCCAGAGTCCGAGAGGCACTCAAACGGAAGTGGGCCCCGGGATACACACAGAGAAATGGGCAGAGACTGACAGTACACACATGACATCAACCACTACCCCTGCTCCACCCCTACCCTATCCCTGGCACTTTCGGTCTCCCTTACTTTATTTTCTTTTCCAAAGAATTTATCAGCTAGCATACCAC
>NW_012152404.1:0-1014 GCF_000956105.1 Propithecus coquereli
TATTAAAAAAGGGAAATTATTTAATTTTAAAGAAGAAAACAGCAATTTTTGTCAAGATATTATATTTCCTTCCATTCTTTCTTTTAAAACAAATTTCAGGAAAAAAATAGTTGAACTCTCTGTATATGTAGCATCCCAGCTCCCAGGACTATCTCTGCTTCCATTTATATCCTTGCATTTCCAGGGCCTCAGGGTTTGATGATGACATGACCTAATTCAAATCCTTCTCTCCCCAACGCCTGCGCCTAGAGCAATCTCCACTCATACACATGCATACTTCCCGCCTGACCATGTGAGGAGAGTTGCAACCTCCAAATTGTTTCAAAGAGGGCAAGCTTAATGAAAGGGGTGGAGGAGAGTAGAAAGAATATGGTGTGCTTAAAAAGCATGGGTCATCACAGTACAGGGACAGTGTTCATGTTTTCTGGAACTTTCATTTCTGAACCAAGTTCCAAATACAAGTGATGAGGCAAAAAAATCATTCTACTTTTTTCATGCCAGCAAGCTCACTCTGATTTCAGAAGCCTAGCAAAAATAGATTCCAGATTATCTTTCTCAATATATTTTTGTGGCCCTTGTAGTGAATGGAAATTTTCCCAGATTTTGGCAATTGAATGGATGTCAGTTCTAGTTCTTGAAGCTGATGTGGGGATGAAAGTTACTGGGGATGGCATGTAAACTGCATGGCTGGGAGTCAATGAGAATTAAATGAGATTCAGGGACCACGAATTTCATATAATTCTTTAATAAGAGTTAAGCTTTTTAAAGATAAATGCTGGGATATATTACAAGCAATTTGATTCATATATTAGGATCTGAAATTCATATAAGGATCTGAAAATTGCTAAGGATGGCACCTAAAGCTAATGAATGGGAGAAAGTGAGAGTGTGTAGCTCGCAGGAAGTATTCTGGCCACACTTGAACCCTTCATTCTTTACCCATTGGGTAATATTTCTAGGCAGGTATTGAGATAAAATAATAAATTTGAACCCCTTGTGATTTGCATATGTGAT
>NW_012152404.1:11509-11893 GCF_000956105.1 Propithecus coquereli
TAATTTTGTGGAAAAATAAGTTATTCATAAATATGCTGATCTATTTCTGGATCTCTTTTCTATTCTATTAATTTATTTGTTTGTCTATATAAATATTATACTGTTTTAACCACTGTAACTTTACAATAAGCTTTGAAATCAAATACTGTAAGTCCTCCAATTTTGTTATTCTTTAAAAAGTTGTTTTGGCTCCTTATAAGTCTTTACATTTCTATTTGATTTTAGCATCCGTTTTTCCAATTCTATTAAAACGAGCAAACAAACAAAAACCATGCCGTGTGTTTAACTGTAATTACATGGAATCTGCATATCAATTTGGGGAAAATTGACATTTTAACAATATTCGGTTTTCACATTATAAACAGTTACTTCAAATTTATTTAG
>NW_012152404.1:12863-13611 GCF_000956105.1 Propithecus coquereli
GGTGTCAGAAGAGTTGGTTTCCTCTGAAGGCTGTGAGGGAGAATATGTTCCATGTGTTTCTCCTAAGCTTGTGGTGGTTTGATGGCAATCTTTGGCATCCCTTGGTTGTCAACACATCACTCCCATCTCTGCCTTCTTCAAATGGCAGATCCTTTGCATGTGCCATGTTGTATTAGGGTCCCCCAAATGACCTCATCTTAGTTTAACTATCTGCAAAAACCCTATTCCTCAATAAGGTACTGCATCTAGGACTTCAACATAGGAATTTTGTGGGACACAATTCAACTCATGATAATACATGCCTTCTGAAAAAGGATGCTTCAGCTACTACATAATTATTATTATTTAATAATACATAATAATCAGCATAATAACTGGATTACGTAGTAGCTGCACATTTAACTAAGGAACTGCCAACTGTTTTACAACATTATTGTTCCATTTTATATTCACATGAAGAGTTCCTTCATACCCTTTCCAACATGAGATGCTCAGTGTTTTTCATTTTAGTCATCATAATAAATATCTCATTTTGGTTTGAATTTGCATTTCTTTAATGATTTATGATATTTAACATCTTTTCATGGGCTTGTCATTCATACATCTTCTTTAATAAAGTGTCTGTTCAAATCTTTTGCCAAGATTTTTTGTTGAGTTTCTTGTTTACTTATTAAATTTTGAAAGTCCTTTGTATATTTTGGATATAAGTTCTTTATTTGATATATAGTTTGAAAATATTTTCTCCCAG
>NW_012152404.1:26386-26734 GCF_000956105.1 Propithecus coquereli
AATAGAGAAAGAGATAAGAAAAAGAAAAAGATGAGTTTGTTAATGCAGGTATAAGATTAAATACTTTTAAAAAGCAGGAATGAAATTATAAAAAATGTATTATTATGAAACTTTCATTTTTAAATTAACGATATATTCTGGACATATTTTTCATGCCATTATATGCAATAACCTACATCATTTTTCTCATTTACTAATATAATGGGGCATAATAGTCTATTATATGAATGTATCATAAAAGATTTATCTAACCTATTATTAGTGACCATTTAGTTATTCCTTATGTTTTGTTATTATGAAAAATGCTACAATGTACAATGGACATCATACTGCACAGACTAAAAAGCC
>NW_012152405.1:0-714 GCF_000956105.1 Propithecus coquereli
TTTCCCTATCATCACAGTGGTGTATAATTAAACACAGACAGAGGAACTGGGGACAAAAATAATCCTATCGTTTTAAATTGTAATAGTTAAAGCTGTTGTATAAGCAGAGATTGGCCTTTTTCGTAGGGAAGGAATTGGTTCTGATTCATACTTCTGCCTACATTTGTATGTTTCTCTGAAAGTTCCTCCTGGTATGTGGTTTTCTGCGTGAAGATCGGGGGCCTTCCCTTCATACCCCTGATCCCAAACCTCCACTCTGATCGGCATTCTCTGTTCCCACTGCCGACTTCGCTCACGCTCATTACCTCTCGCACCGATTCCTGAAATGGACTCTAGTTGGTCTCAGTGTGTGCAATTTATCTCTGTCCAAACCACACCACTTGTGGTCCTTGTACAATCTTTCTAAAATGAAAATCAGTTTGGGTCACAGATCTAGGCAGAAGCATTCAGTGAGTTGAGCTGCCCAGAAAGATGGCACTATGATGACCAGTTTATGAATTATCACCACTCCCTGCCCAAGACCCACGTAAATAAACAAAAGGAAACAAAAAATCAAGATAAACTTTATCTGGGTGAAAATTAATGAATGGACCCAAATGGCTATAAAAATCATGTATAATAAATCTCATGTTTACAATATAAATAAATGCATCTGTAAAATATATACCTGACATTTTTAGAAAGAGGGTACTACTTAATTAGCATCATGAGTTC
>NW_012152405.1:3895-4542 GCF_000956105.1 Propithecus coquereli
TGAATGAACAAATGGGTGAACAAAACATATAAATAATCTAATTAAAACATCCAAGTATCCACCTCGGCCCACACACATGAGCTTATTGTATGAAATTGCAAAAAACTGTCAATAATAAGCAGATACATTTAGAAGCTATAAGGGAGAGAAAATAGATCTTCAAAGACCCACAGACTGACACCAGTCTAACTCCTCATCAGGACAGTTGATGTCAGTACTTGAAGAAATAATATTTTCAAAGTGCTAAGGGAAAAACTGTCAAGTTTAAATTTCTTGATCAGCTAAACTACCATCTGAAAGAATGCTATGGAAATAAAGAAAGTGCAGACATAAAAACTCTAAAGGAAAAAATATAATCAAAAATCTATATAAATGTTATTATCCCTTTAGGGAATATAATTAGCAAAATTGTCTCAAAAATAGCCAGGAAAATTTCACAGACCAAAAATCACAGAAGCAACTACAAAGGTAGTTTTAGATTTATCCATAAAATAATATCAGGTCTAGTTAATTTCTAGTAAATGGTTCATTTCAATTACTAAAGAAACATTATTACACTTAAAAATGAAGTCTCCAGAATTGTGCCATTTCCTGATTGTGTGACACTTTCCAAGTTACTTAACATCCTACCTGTTATTTTTCAATAG
>NW_012152405.1:5830-6202 GCF_000956105.1 Propithecus coquereli
AGCCTAGTGGTTGACCACGTTATGCAGATACAATCTAGAGCCCTTTAAAAAGCCTAGAGAGTTCTACACCATTAGATTCATGGTATCTCTCTGACGGCATCTCCTGCTACTGTCCCACTCGATCACTTCTCTACAACCCTGGTGGCCTCCGTGCTTTCATTTAAACATGCCATGTACACTCCTATAATTCAGCTTTTGCATGTTCTCGTCTCTGCCTAGAAACTTCTCCCCAACAGGTACACACATTGCTCACTCTCATGTATGTGAAGATTCCCCAGTCACATTTATTAAAATTTCTACTCCAAATATGAAATTCTACCTTACCCTTCCTGCTTTATTTTTCCCCATAGAGCTATCACTGTATTACTTGCT
>NW_012152405.1:7586-8011 GCF_000956105.1 Propithecus coquereli
ATACACAAATGGCAAAAGTATAAATTTATTAATTTGGGAAGAAAATTTAACCATATTATTCAAAATTAAAGGGGCAAACTTTAGATATCCCTCCCTCAAAGACACAGGAAAATTAATAATATATCCTTGCCATGGTATTCAATGAAGCTATTAAAAAGAAAGGACAGAAAGATCTTTAAAATTATGTTATTAAGAGAAAACTAAGCCACAAAAATATAAATTATATGATACATAATTACATTATGGCACCACAGATAGGCATATATACATTTGTAAATATAAAAATGAAGATCACTAAAAATGATTTGTGTTATACATACTAAGTTTTTCAATGGTTACCTCTTGGTAAGAGGGGGTAGAGGTAGTAAGGGGGCTATCATGTTTTATTCTACATTTATAAAAATTTGCTGGAATTGTTATAATAA
>NW_012152406.1:0-314 GCF_000956105.1 Propithecus coquereli
AAAGGAAAAATGGAAGAGAGATACTATGATTAGGCTTTATATTCTATTGACAGTCAATAGCATTTTTTTTTAACAGGGATGAACTGAAACACATCCCTTGTGTTTTGAATGATAAAAATTATTTTGGTGTCATTATAGCTTTTATTAAAAAAAAGACTAATGATTATATAAATGTTATTCTCAGAGGCTGTTATCTGAAATGGCAGCCAATAGCTTCTGGATATATTAGATTTTGTTGGTATTGTACAGATGTGTATAATTACTGCTTTGCTTTGCTTGAATAGAAGCCATCTGTTTATCTTAGGATCATTAGA
>NW_012152406.1:1929-2303 GCF_000956105.1 Propithecus coquereli
CTGGTGAAGGATGTGTGATTTTCTCTTCCCACCAGCCTAGACTATAGGTCCATAAAAGCTTGAGTTTTGGGCAAAGGTCACTGTTAGCTTTATGCAGCCTTCTATTTGAAGCTAGGGGGAGAATATGAACTACACTCCTGACCTTTAGTTTCCATCTATGAGCTTGAAACAGGTCATTTCTGAATTTTGAATGAAGGATTTTTTTAAATATATTTTCTTCTTCCCATGGTTACCTAGCAAGGCAAGAACTGGTGACTCCCACCTGTTTCCAGGTCAAGAAAACAAACCATGGCTCTAGCCCTGCCTCCTGCTCTCTATTTTAGTTTTGTTTTGATTCTTAAAGATCTCAATGTGTACGGTTGATTTTTGGAATT
>NW_012152406.1:3994-4322 GCF_000956105.1 Propithecus coquereli
GACTAATAAAGTAATTTTTAATACACATAGAAGCAACACAATTTAAGAGTACTTTAAAAACTGTTAATTTGAGTTATCAATTTCAATTATAACAAATAACTGAGCTAATGCATTCATAAATATACCTACTTCATTGAATGTTGCTTTCATTTCTATTTTGGATAAATGAATTTTATGTCTACTTATACAATTTGAAAAAAATACAATGATATATCTCCCTAATTCTTAATAAGGTGGTGAATGTTTGAAGATTCACACTTAAAATTTACATTGCTATTAATTATATTCATTATGACATTTAATCATTTGAACTAATTTTTCAAATAAT
>NW_012152406.1:7264-7540 GCF_000956105.1 Propithecus coquereli
GAGACACAGGCCTCTCCCAACATAAATTCAGGTACCTGAAACAATCCCCATTAAGATCTCCAAAAAATAGAAGCTGGATTCTGGGTAACAGAAGATCATTCACTATTGAGTACACACATTTTGGAAGTCACTACCTGCTACTCTTCAGAAAGTCTACTCATTGTCTACTGTGTTTCTCTCTACAAATTATATGTCTCCTAGTCTGTCATTTCCTTGTGTATTTCTTGGATTTTCACTACAATTCTTTGGTGCTGCTGAGTCAGCTTACACTCCCAA
>NW_012152407.1:0-327 GCF_000956105.1 Propithecus coquereli
ATTCTAATAGTTTCACTCTTTAGGTTTAAATCTGTAACCCAGCGTGAGTTGATTTTTGTGAGAGGTGAAAGGTGTGGATCCTGCTTCAGTCTTTTACATGTGGCTATCCAGTTTTCCGAGCATCATTCATTAAATAAGGATTCTTTTTCCCAGTGTATGTTTTTGTCTGCTTTGTCAAAGATTAGGTGGCTATAATGAGGACGGTTTTATATGTGCGTTCTCCATTCTGTTTTACTGGTCAATGGCTCTATTTTTGTGCCAGTACCAAGCTGTTTTGATTACTACAGCCTTATAATAAAGTTTGAAGTCTGGTAAGTTGATACCTCC
>NW_012152407.1:2891-3205 GCF_000956105.1 Propithecus coquereli
ATCTGATGACTGCGTGATGTGGTGTCTTCCTATTTGCATTGAATTTCCCTGGGGTCCGTTGAGCTTCTTGTACCTGTATATCTAGATTTTTAGCATGCCTGGAAAATTATCCTCTATTAATTCTTCAAATAGCTTATCCAGCCCTTGAGTGTTTTCTTCTTCACCTTCTGGAACCCCTATCACTCTGAGGTTCGGTTTTTTCACATAATTCTACATTTTTTGTAGGCTTATTTCTTTTCTCTTAATTTTCTGCTCGATTTCTGTGACTGACTTATTTAATTGGAAGGAGTGGTCTTCAATCTATGAGATTCTTT
>NW_012152407.1:6135-7365 GCF_000956105.1 Propithecus coquereli
GTATTAGATGCTATCACTGCTCTCATGTAGCAGTAGCTGAGGAGCTGAAACTCTGGCTTCCTTGTCACAACTTATACAGAAAAAAATAGATGTATACAATTATGTATTCTGAAAGATAATGCTCAAATATTCGAAGTCCCTGTAAGAACATTCCCCTCTGTGGTTTCTGACTGCAATAACATCCTTTGTTTTGGTCTCATCTTACTTGACCTTTACAGCTTTCAAATACTTCCTGAAAGATATTTTTTTCACCTAATTTATATATTGTAAATTCATTTTCTCTCTTATTTAGTTAGGAAATTTTAATTGGATTCTGTAAGTTACTGTGGAATATAATTTCTGGGAACTAATCCATGGAAAATGGCACAGCACTATTTAGTCTTGCCTGTGTATTTGATTAAAAGCTGTGTATTTTTATCTTCTTAAAAGTAACTACTAAGTACAACAAAATTTTGAGAGATGGCAGTTGAGGGGGTTACTTTGCAAATTTAAGGAAAGAAAAACAGAAAGCATAATTTTGTATTTTAAATCCTCATCTAGTATTGAATTACTTCTGTGATTGTCACCATAACATTATCTTAAAATTCTTAGTTGTGTATTGTAAGGTTAGAGGATCTTGTTTTCAGAGAGTATGTGGAAGAAAGGAAAGCCTGGCTAGTATTCCAGGTTTCTAGATAATACTTTTTAATTCTCCAAGATAAAGAGAACTGATGAGATTTTTAAAATTCTGAGCATACCTTAACTCTTAATATTTAACTCTAAATGTTGATGAAAGCCAGTTATTCCATGCTAGTCTCAGACAAAGCAAGTTCTTAGAGAGCTGATTTGATCACACTTTTAAGCACTACAACTGTCCCCCTCCTTCCTCTTCCACTGCCTTCTCCTCTTCTATCTCTTCATTTTCCTCCCTCTCCTCTTGCTTCTTCTCATCATCATCACCACCATCATCATCTTTGTTATTTGTTTTGAGAGTTATTGTAAGGTATGCCAAACAAGGAACCTCCAAGATGGCTCCATGAGAAGATTTTATAAACTGTTAGGGGCTGAGGATATCTTGTTTGAATGGGTGTTATAGAGGGTGATGACTAGAAATGGTGAAGTGGAGAAATGCTGAGCAAGGGATTCTGAGCGAGGAAAAGACTCTTCATTTGGATTCTTAACCTTTAAAAACATGAACGAAAAGCTTTTAAAACCAATCAAAATGATGATTCTACTACAAAGGAAATGGTA
>NW_012152407.1:7415-7750 GCF_000956105.1 Propithecus coquereli
GGTTGCATTTTGTTGCTTTGTTTTCTCTCTTGAGCCATTGTGGAATCTCGCCTTTCATCTTTAACTTTTGAGTGGTTTCACCTTCGGGAGTGTTTATTGTTAGCTGAAAATCTGCTCTTGGGGTGTAGGGCTAAGACCCACACTCTGGAGCAGGTCTCATTCCCCTCGATTCTCACCACTCCGTGGCCTCTCCCAGGCCTCTTCCAGGAAGCAGGACCTCAGGCCGATGGATCTCTCCCAGCTGTTACGTGGGCTGGGAGGTCCCCTCTCCAGGATTGTAGCCTAAGTTGGGTGCACAGCTTTCTTTTGGGAGGAGGGTTGCCGCTCAGGCACTC
>NW_012152408.1:0-804 GCF_000956105.1 Propithecus coquereli
ACTTCTTGGCTCTCAGCACATATACACTCCCTACTTTTCTTATATGTTCAAAGATGTTATCACCTAAAGTGATTCAACAATTGTACATGTAGCCCCTGGAATTCCAAGGGATTAGTGGTCATCTTAATTTCTACTTTGTCTTTAAGGGTGAATATGCTCATTTCTTAAGGGGTGATGAGAATAGGAACTTCATAGATGAGTGTCCTCAGATGCTGGGTGAAATATTTAAGCAGACTGCTTGGCTCAAAGTAACTACTCAAAGAATCTTTATTGAATAGCAGAGACTTTAACCAGGGTGACCAAACATCCTGGTTTTCCTAGGACTGAGGGCTTCCTGAGGACATGAGATATTCTTTGTAAAATTGGAAAGTCTTAGGCAAATTGGAGCTAGTTGGTCACCTATGTATTCACCCTGCACGTGTGTCGTTATCCTTTTGCATGCAATTTTGGAGAGGAAAATTGTTACTACTAGTAGAGGAGTAAAAAAAGTATTGTGTTTCAGGGACTCATGATAATTCCTTTCACATAGTTGCTATTTGAAAGATGTGATTAATAATAAAAATAAGGCCTGGTGCAGTGGCTCACATCTGTAATCTTAGCACTCTGTGAAACTGAGGTGGGAGGATTGCTTGAGGTCAGGAGTTTGAGACCAGCTTGAGGAAGAGCGTGACCCTCTCCCTACTAAAAATAGAAAAAATTGTCTGGGTGCGATGGTGTGTGCCTGTAGTCCCAGCTACTCAGGAGGCTGAGGCAGGAGGATCACTTGAGCCCAGGAGTTTGAGGTTGCTGTGAGCTAGGCTGATG
>NW_012152408.1:5924-6486 GCF_000956105.1 Propithecus coquereli
ACGAATGCATATGTGCATATACATGTATATACCCATATACATAAATATGTATTATACATACACATACATGTTAGATTACAATTTTTATTCATAAATGTATAAGTAATTTGCAATGAAATGATCCAGCAATAATTAGTTTATTGATTCATTTACTTACTCACTTATTCATTCCCTTAACCATTCATGCATCAAATCTTTGTGCAGTATCTGCCATGTGTCAGACCCCGTGCTGGAAATTCTATGAGTCCCCTGAACTGTATGAGTTAACTGACTCCAGGGGAAGACAGATATATACAAAGATAATTACAAAGTGAATAAGGTCAAAGCACCATGATAGAAATAAAAGTAGAAGGTATGGTTCCATACAAAGCGTAGAATTATTTTTTCCAGATCTGTGAAGAATGATAGTGCGATTTTGATAGGGATTGCATTAATTCTGTAGATCACTTTAAGTAGTACGGACATTGTAACGATATTGATTCTACCAATTCATGAGCAAGGTAGGTTTTTCCATCTGTTTACATCTTCTACAATTTCTTTTTTTAGTGTTTCGTAGTTCTCC
>NW_012152408.1:8221-29256 GCF_000956105.1 Propithecus coquereli
GAGGAGGGAGGAGGGGACGGGTATTTGTATACACAAGGAGTGCAATGCGCACCACCCGAAGGATGGACATATTTGAAACACGGACTTGGGGGGGGACCAAGGGCAACATATGTAACCTAAACATCTGTACCCCCATGATATGCTGAAATAAAAGAAAAAGAAAAAAAAAGTGGAAGGTATGAAAATCTCACTATTTTCAATTTTGTAAAATAAAGACTTTACAGAGGGAAGGGTGAAAGGCAGTATTACCTTTCATCTAATTCTAATTATTTTCTTATGTTCTAACATTGAATTATAATTCAACACAGCATTGTTTCTTTGAGATCACATCACAGAGTACTACCCAAGACATATGTTTTTGGATTCAGGGGCTACCAACACCTACGTGACAATATACTTTCGGCCTGTAGATGGCAGCACTCACTCACTGTTTCGATGGATCTCCTCCACACCTGTTGGACTCAGCCTTAAGCTTTAGGCCATAGCACTGTTAATAGTCTGCCCACCACTGCTCCACTCGTGCAGAGCTGCATATTTATTTATCTGGCCTGTTTTAAAACCTTGTGATGCAACATTTTTCATGTCAGGAATTTTTAATGTTTCTGAACATTTTGTGAGGAGAGCTCATAAATGCGTGTGTGGGAAAGGCTTCAACTTGAATGACTTTTGATCTTCAGATGTAAATAAGGAATTGTTTAAGGAAAAAAGTCGATATTGTAGAAAAATCAGGTAAATTAAAAATAAAGGGCATTAACCCTAAACATAAATGTGCGTGCTAAGCATAAACCCTCTTTGCGACACTCTACCACATCTTCCTTCTCTGAGATCCTGGCAATCTGGACCACCTTAGCCACAGGGCTACTATTATTTCAACTAAGCATTTATTGACTTTCTACTATTTTCAAGATACTGCATTGGGTAACGAGGGGATATTCAGTTGAATGAACATCAAATATGGTCTTTGAGACTCATAATTTGGGGGAGGAAACTAATCAAAATGCAGGCAGAATGTTACATCAGAAACTCCAGCAAGATCCTCTGGGAATAGAGGGATGAAGAATGTTACACCTAACAATGAATGGAACGTTTGTGGAGAAAATGGAATTAGAATTGGCTGTGAGACTCTACAGAGAAACTTCATAGGCAGTTATGAGGAGAAGGAACTCCAAATATTTGGATCAGTTTGGGCAAAACAGTATTTTATAAGCTCCTTGGAGACAGAAATTGTATATCTTTTTCCTTTTAATTTTTTTTCCATTTCTTGTAACACATAAGAAAATGCATCTGATATTCAATGGAATTCAATTTTAGATTTTACAGCCAACAAATCCTTATAATCCTCAAATAAATGAGTCTATGTCCTCTACAATTTATTCTATATCTTGAAATAATTGTTTACTTATACCTATTAAAATATGCTTATTCGACAACTTTATAGTATTTAATATATGCCTATTTTAAAAAAATTGCAAAGTTCAGGAAAAAAATAGGCAGTAATGAAAATAGGCTGTATTCCTACCTTCCTGATAAAAGCTATTTCTCATATTTTTTTAAAAAAATCTTGATTATATAAATATTACTATAGCATGATGTCTATGTTTATTAAAAGCTTCTAAGATCGACTAAATTTATTGATGCAAAAAACTTATGAACACAATGACATTTACCTGCCTTATTAAAAATTATAAGCAATCAATTAAAATGATTTCCATTTTGAAATGAAAAAAAAATAACTAGTCTCAGCTTTGGGCTTTGTATTAAATATTTAACAGATTTGAGTTTAAGTCCTGGCTAAGATAAGTTGTTTATTAGGTAGTTGCTTCTCTTTTGGAGGTCTATTTCCTTTTCTGTAGAGTGGAGTTGTAATATCCATTAATAGTTTTATTTGTGAAGTTTAAATGAAATCATGTGCTGGAGCCTATGGCAAATGCTTAGTAAATGTAATTTCCCCCCAACTCTTTATGTAAAGAGGACCCCTCTCTTCTTGCACATGAGAATCTCTGAGGAAGTTGTAAATATCACCCTAGTAGGATTCCTCAGCCTCAGCACTACTGACATCTGGGGTCAGATAAATTTTGCTATAGGAGCTGTAGGATGTTTATAAGCATCCCTGTTCTCTACTCCATAGATCCAGTGGTAATTCCCCCAGCTGTGGCAACCAAAAATGTCTTCAGACATTGCCAAATGTCTCCTGGGAGGCAAAATCACTCCTGAATAAAAACCACTGCCATAGGTCCTTAAAGAATGCCCGCTGAGTTGATACAGATGGATGGGGAATGCCTCTCTCTGATGCACGCCTGCCGTGCACCATGGGCTGCATCGCTATGACCTGGTTGAGAGTCCTTAAGCCCTCCCTTCGCCAGCTTCACTCTGCTGCAGGTACTGCAACTCTTTGATGGCTTTGCCGGTATCACTTAACTCCTGAGAAATCCTGGACAGTTTGTGTTTTAGCATCTTTTCCCCAGACAGTTCTTGGAGTCTGTAACTACCTGTGCTGTCATAGACCTATTATTGGGTTTGTCGTGGGTAAATAATTCACTCACTGTGAGACAGGGAACTAGCAGGCCCTGCTCAATAAGGAGTCATAAGACCTGAACCAAGATCTCTGATAAAATAGGAGGTGGTGGAGAAGCCGGCCAAAACCTGCTAGAACCAAGATGGCCCTGAGAAATGACCTCAGGTTACCCTCACTGCTCGTTATACTCTGCTTACAATACATTAGCATACTAAAAGTAACTCCCACCAGTGCCATGACAGTTTACAAATGCCATGGCAACTCGAAGAAGTTAACCTATGTGGTTAAGAAAGGGGAGGGACCCTCAGTTCTGAGAAATCCCTACCCCTTTCCCAGAAATCTTATGAATAATCATTCCTCTGCTTAACATAAAATTAAATAGAAGGCATAAAATAAGATCCCAGAAACTCGCAAAGTGCTACCCTCTGTCACTAGGAGAGATAGCTGCTGCCTTGTCTGTGGAGTAGCCTCCTTTTTTTTCCTTTTCTTACTTCAACAAACATGCTTTTGCCTTACTCTGCCAGCCCCTTCTTGAATTCTTTCCTGCGTGAAGCCAAGAACCTACTTGGCCTTTAGGTCAGACTCTAGTTTTGGGGTCCATTTTCCTATATCAACTACATCACAATCTCCCCAACTGCATGGATGCCTGATTTGTCCAAACAGGGTCTGCTTTGGTCTTGTCTGGCAGTCTGTTTTCCCAATGGCACTGCCCTCCACCTCAGGCCACTTAGCTGAGGCCCTGGCATCTTTCCTGTTTACAATCATCTTATAACCCAGGAACCTATACCACAGGTCTATACATCCTCCATGAATGACACAGAAGCTATATTTATAAAATCCTTGGGATGAAGGGTCATAATGTTGGGATCTGATCATAGTGGATATCTCCATAAGACAATGACAATGAAATAGAATTGGGATTTGAGTTAAACCGTAGTGTTTATACTTATTCTTTACTTTTGTTTTCTATCTTTTTTTTGTCTGCCATTTTATGCTGTTACAGAGAGTACACAATTTTGATTTACTTTTCTTCATTTATAGAGGTGATTTCATGCACATTTGACAGTTCTATCATATTTTTGGCTGTAAGAGCTTCCCCTGCATACAAGGGCATGAAGTTCTGCAGAACCCCTTGTCACCATTGCTCATCTCTTCCTGACAGTGCCATGATTATCATGCCTGGATGGATTTTAGCTAAAAATTTTCTGACCTTCAAGATTTACCTCATTGCCACCACCCTGCAATTATAGATACCTCCTTCACCAAGAACTCCTATTTTAGATTTTGGAACCTACCAGTTCTATTTGGTATCCTTGGGCATTAATTTCAGTTCAAATAAAGCCAAAAATATTACCATACTGTATATTGAACTTCTAGAATCGCCTCCACCCCAAGTGATCTTTTATTAGCCATATCAAATCCATTTTTCCCTGTTTTTCTAGATTCTATCTTTATTTTTTCTCTCATGAGTTCTAGGTCTGAGTGCTAGTTAAGATTTCTCAAAAAGCAGAATTTCAGGCAAGGGTTTGAATCATATACTTTATTTGAGGAAGTAATTCCAAAATAGGATGGAAACAGAGGCAAAATGAAACAGGGAAGAATGGAAAGAATATCTCACAATGTGTTATTGGGATTGTCACTGGTGTGTATCTCTTGAGCTAAATCCTGTTGGGAAACTTCTTAGCCACATACAATGCTTCTCAAAGTTGTCCACATAAGGGACAGAAGAGGGTTGAGTTTATCCACTGGCTCCATTTTCCCACTGGTCAAGAGTTACTCCATAGAGTATTAGTTCCACTGTAATTTCAAGTTTGGCCATGTGTCAAAAGAGTTTAGCTAATTGTCACAAGTGACTCATGTAGCAGTATGAGATATTTGCTGTAACAGAGGGGAAGTGCCGTAAAATTGCACCTACTTGCAACCGATTGCCAGAACAATGGCTTGAGTGAAAACGTGAATGGAGGGGTTGTGAGGCAGAACATAACAACTACCACATGTACTTGGTGCATCCAAATACCTCCAGTTGATGAGGCCATCGACCACTGCACCAAGACTGCCATATTAGTAATACCGGCTGCTAAGTTACAAGATGACTTGAGAGAAGATGTGGCTCCATCTGATACTAAGTAACTCATGAAAAAGTGTTATCTGAATGAAGCCAGCATTACAGAAGAGAGACAAAATTTCAAGATAACCTCAAATGTGCATATTTCCATCCAAGACTCAAACAGATTATAATAAGCCCATTGTCCTGCATTGGTTTTTAAATTTTCTCTTGTTCAATATTTTCAGTTCGCGTTGAACTGGAAGAGAAAAGAGCCCTCTTCCAGTTCAACATGATAACCAGCCATATGATGTGTGGTAACGTTCTCAAAAGAGAAAGGCAAAATCAGTTTGCTATCATTATCTTCATCTTCTGTCATGGAAACTTTCATATCGTTTGTGATCACTACAGGATCTGGACATTTTGGTGGGTCCTATTTATATGTCCAGATGAAAACCAACATTATATAGATCCTGCTTAGGGCCTGTGTTAATTATGGAATGGGTTTCGATAAGCAGCTTCAAATCATGATGCTGGGGGCATTGATAGATAAGGAAGTTCATAACATGAACCGAGCATTAATCAATATGGAGCATGTATGACTTCAGCTCTTCCCTCCAAATCTCTGAAGCTTCCCAATATATTTCAGCATTTCACATTCTCTGCCCACTCTCTGTGTAAACCTGTGGCAGAACATTGTCTCAAGTGATTTTATATCGAAGTGCCCCCAGGTGAGTTTATATACAGTACGTGTGCTTGTGTGTATGTTGGGGGGATGTAGAAGTGTAGAAGTTACAGGGTGTTGTGGATTAAAGGAGGAAGGATCATCTTAAATTGGGTTCTTCTAGTAGCAGAATGAGAGACAAAGATTTAAATGCAAGTAGCATCTTGGGTGATCCCAGGAAACACTGATAGAAAGCAGAGAAATGAAACAAAGAAGGGAAGGAAATTGTGTTATTCCAGGTCTTCTGAGAAGCAGGCATCAATCAAAATTATATGTATAAGATTTGATTAGATGGAATCAACTGTATCAGAGAAAATGGGGGTGCAGGAGAAGATGCTGGGGGAGCAATCAGGTTGCAGTGGAGGCCTGATCCTGAGTGAAGGAGAGAGGGATGGAAGGAAGGTTGGGTGGAAGCTAAGGAAAGTTTCCAAAGGCCTACAGACAATCCTTGGGCCATAGTAAGCCATCAGAGTAAAGCCATCTGCTCTAGTTATACCTGCCTCTCTTGGTCATTGGCAGGGAGTAGTCCATGGCAAGTGTGGTCTTGATGCAAATATAGTGTTGGATTTAAGAACAAAGCAGCTGCGACTCTCAGTCAATTACTCATCTGCAGTCAGAGATCTGGCAGGTGTATACTCAAAGCCATCACAGAAGCCAGTAAAAAGTACATTAAAGAGCATGTTAAGGACATTGGCAATGGGGCTCAATCTTGCACAGGACCTCTTGAGGCTGTGAAGAACGGAGCTCAAAGTTATGCTACCTCAGGGATGAGGAAGCTGAGCTATTTATTCGCCAGCTGCCAGGTGACATTACCTGAGGACTGTTTCCAGGATCATCAAATACCTGGCACCTCTGGCCTGCTCCACGCTCAGCCAGTGAAAACCCAGGCATAAAGGGGCAGGTGCTTGCAGCAGGAGGCCACTGGAAAAATGCAGGATGGTATGTACCAAGGGGATGTGGGCAGAGCACCAGCAGAATCCATCACAGTGAGGCAAGGAAAAAGAGAAGCAAATTCTTCTGAATGCTAATTATTTCTTTTTCAGCCTCTCTAGGTTTCCCAAGATTTGGGAGTAGTCAAGAAGCATTTTCTTTCTGTTTATGATTTCCCTCTGAGACTATCATTGCTTTAGGCAAATGTATTCATGTGAAGAATCATTTTTCTCCATGTCTGAGCCTGTAATAAATGTCAACCCTTTTTTTGGCAACTGTAGCTAATGCTGCAGACCTACCATTACTGAAATTGAAATTACACATGTTAGGACCCCAGATCAATTTATTTCAAGGGACGGTCAAGATCACTCTGGACAAGCAATGAACTCTCTCCACCTCCGTGGCTCTGAGCCTCCTTCTGAAAAACAAAGATGGGATTTTCTTTTTTTTTTCCCTCAGTTTTTGGATGAGGCAAATAATACAAACAAAATTTCTAGCCTTATCACCCCCCTCAAATCTAGCATTGTCTCTAAAATACTCAGTAAAATCGGGCACTCAAGAAACAAAGTTTTAAATCTTCAAAGTCTGCTCAGTGTAGCTTCTATGCTGTTTAATAACTAACTCTTATATTTGCATAGGAATCATAGGCTACAGGAGCAAAAAGTAAGCTCAGGCAATATCACAGAAAATGCTTCTTTTTACAGGTGAGAAAAATGAATCTCAGAGAGGGGAATTGATTTGCCCAAAACTGTGTATCTATTTAGAGGCAAAGCTAAGACCAGAATTAAGGTTGTCTGACACTCATTCTAATAATTTTCAATACTATTTAACAATTATAAATTTAATAATGAAATGGTAATACGTGATATTTTTATGTTTTAAATTCTGTGGATTTTTGTGCATTATCTCACTTAAGGGAATCTTTAATGAGCTGATGGATCATTTATGAGGCAGTGCAGCAATCCGGTTAAAAGCAAGGGGCTTCTGGAATCAGAATGCTTGGGTTCAAATTCCAGCTTCACTGTATAATATTACGTGCATGGCCCAGAGTGATATTTTTCTGCCTCCTTTTCCTCCATGGTAAATAATAACACCTACTACAGTATTATTGAAAGGATTGCGTGAGATAATACAAGCAGAGTCCCCAGACAGTGTCTGGACCACAGCAAGTACTCAATAAATGTGAACTGTTATCACGCTGTCTTCCCAACAGCTCTCTAAGGCAAGTTCTATCATCCTCATTGTATAGATGTGGAAACAAAAATTTACAAAACTTTCTCAGTAGCAAGTGGAAGATCTATACCTCAAACTTAGGAGTGTCTGTCCTAAAGCTTTAACCAACTGAATTTTACCGTCTTTCTTTTTGATATTTTTAAAGAGCAGAAACTTGTGCAATGGTGATACATATCAGCCACTTGACTTCAAATGCATTTCTCATTCTATTTGGCAATTTATGTCCCTTTTCTTGAATATAATTCCTGTGTCACCCTGGGTCTTACAATGGTTGAAGAGACTTTTCTCATCCCACACGGTTCTTCATGGAATGCTTATGGCTGGGGATCAAGACCAGTATTATTAATTTTCAGAAAAATTGCATATGTAATTTCTCAAATTTCAATATTATGACATGAATCTTCATTAACAATATTTTAAGACAATGCTTTTCTTTTTTACATGTGTTCTACAAAGTGGCTGCCACTCATTTCTCCTTTGCATCTTGTTTTACGTAGCGTAGTTAATGGGTCTCTACTTAGCTGCCCCTGGATTTTGTTCATGTCTTTAAAGAATATAATTTAAGAGAGAAATATTAGGGCAAATATGAAAATATCTATAATGAGGCAAAAGTCAGTTGAGTAGGACAAGTTATAGACTGATACATAGAGTGTAACATGGGCAAAATAAAATGTTCACTTGTGCATTTTATTTATTTGAGGAGCATCTTAAAATTGATCACTAAAGGTCGTACAGTGTTAGTCCTCTGCCTGAACCAAAGTATGTCATTGCCCTAAGAACTCGAAACAGAGAGAAATTTAGCTGTAAGACAACATATAAATGATGGTGCATAGAAATGCAGTATTACCTGATATGGATCATGATTCCCGAGACAACTAGACTTCAGAGAAACAGTTCTGAACATATTAACATTCTTACAAAATAATGTGGTGATCAGAATGGGATTCAGCATGCCTGGTAATGTAGAAAGAGAAGAATCAGAAATTAATGCTAGTAGTGTCCAATCAATCACTTGCCATTGGCAAGGACTTACCATAGATATATTAGCTCCATTGCCCTTGATTATGGGATTCTTCTCACAGTTCTTATTTTTTCTATGTTTACCAAGGGGTATCAAGAAGATAGTGCATTGATGTCAGCCTTTGAATGTTTCCATTCTCTGTAACAATGATTTCTTGTACTTAATAGATAACAGTTTCTAATTGTGATCTGGGTTCCCGAGATCATTGGCTCAAAGAAGAAAAGATTCAACAAGAGATCTTAACATCGCTTGCAACAAGTTAATTATATTTCTCTTGTAAATTGATAAAATGATACTCTGAAAAGAAACCAGTTTTGTATAGTTTATTCAGTGAGCTATTCTCTCTGTGCCTCATTGTGCCTGCATAGGAGTAAAGCAGTGTCAGAGCCCTTAAAGCAGAGAGATTCAGTGAGTCTCTCTCTTAAAAGACACTTTGCCGATATCAGATTCATGTTGTCTTCTATTGACAGCTATACTTTTAAAGGCAGATCATTATTTTTCATGTTGTACCAGTGTTTCTCTGAGGAAAACAATTATCCTTATTAGATAAATACTTTGATTGTCACATTTCAGTTAAAGTTGGAGGGTTGAAAGCATGGTATAGAAAAAACAAATTTGGCATATGAAATTGACAGGGATTTAAGATTGAGATGGAGAGAGGCATAACAGAATGGAGGGATAGAAAATTTAATGGTACCATTAACGTGAAAAAAATCTGAATCTCTATTGGCATAAATGGCCAAAGACATTTTAATATTCCAGTGATACATTAGAAGCCTTCCCAGTCTTATATGCAAATAGAAGTTTCATATAGATAGAGAGATATGTTGTTGTTATTGTTGCTGGACTCAAGAGAAGGGAGTGTCATATCAGGTTATTCTTTCCTGACATGAGCCTGAATACAGACACTATCTGGAAGGTGATACACAAACAAAATTAATTCAGAGGAAGCAGAAACTGACAATCAAAAGTATCTGAAAAAAAAGTAAGTCATCTCCCCTTAGAATCCCTGTAATACTTGGGGAAGGTACTTTCTCTACTGCTTTTAAATCTGAAAGTACAGGATATTCCAATTGACCTTTGGGTTTCATGGGGAAATAATTACTCTCTTAGTTATAGTCACATGGATTTAATGGAAAGGAGAGATCATTTTATATTGGAGCAATCAGAGAACATTTCATAGATGATGCAGCAGCCAAATGGGGATTTGAGGTATAAGCTGTATTCTGTTAGATAAAATATATATGAGTAGTTAAATAGAGAAGGTTGGAAAATGAACTTGGCAGAAAGAAGGTTCTGAGCATTTGTGAAAGCAAAAGGGCCTCTGGGTGGTCACAGAGCAGATCATTTAGTTGGAGTACAGGGCTTGTGGAGGGATGCAAAGTCGCTATCTATCTGTGCACTGAAAGAAGAGCTGCTAACTATGGAGCCATATAAGAACAAGAGGTCCTGGGACCATATTGTCTTTGGGAAGTCATCATAAGGCCATTAGCACAATCTATGAGCCACTGAAGAGCTATCAAAGCAGAAGTCAGGAAGTGTGTGTAAGGTTGGGGGCAAGGAGAAAGCAAATACGAACCTCTCTTGGGCTCCCTCTAAAGTGCCGATGTAAGAAGGGCCAATGCTTTTGGTTCCCCAAATCTTGTCCCACAGTCCACCTCTGATTTCAGTGCCACTATGGTGGGCATTCCGAGGCACATGACTGCATCATCCCATCCCAAACCCACATAGTGAAGACTCTGCTTTTCTGCTACATATATGTCTCTGAAACCACTGAAGGCTTCTTAGCTTGTGTACATAGCACAGCTCAGAAGGGTAGTAAATGAATGCTCCCAAGGGAATTTGTCCCACTTAAGGAATGGGAGTCAGGGAATAGATGCCCTGCTTCCATCCTTCAGAAAGAGAATGCTGAGGCTCTTTCTAGCAGGTTCTATAGAAAGTTCCAGGAGCATTGAGCCCTAGGTGTCTACCATAGTAACCTGGTATATAATGCACCTTTCCCTTCCTCTGTCCCACTTTCTCTGCTCTCTGACTCCTGGTTTCAGGAGTCGCCCCACAAATAAACCTGCCCACAAGTCCTTGAAGTTCTGTGTTATGATATGTATTAATTATGAAAAGATTTGGGACAACCGAGTGCCCTTGAGATGCAGGCAGGGTAAAGCTAAAATATTCTGTGTCCCAATCTGCTAATGGCATTTAAGGAAAGGGTTGATCCTTGAGGAGTTGGGGGAAATGACTCTGTAGAAATAAGTTGTAACCAGAATGTAAAGGCTCTAGGTCCCTAGACTAAGACTTTGGAAATTTAAACTACAGAGAACCACTAAAATTTGCGGAGGGTGCTCAGATGTAACAGGAAAACATCGAGTTTTGGGAGGGAATATTAGGATGTCTAGAGCTGAAAGATGAGTTTAGAAAGACTCAGAGAAGTTAGAGACAAAAGACCTGTGACATGGTAATCAAAAATAAATAATATTTTTCCATTTTTTTCTCCTCAGTTTAAATTTTCTATGACTTTAAGGTAGTTACATCTTTAATCTTAGGCTAAATGATAAATTGTCCACCAACGAAAAGAAAGGTCTATATATTACATGTATCCTTGCAATCCTCTTCCTGACACCACAAATTCTTAATATGCCTTTGACTTTGGACTTCAAGTTCTAACAGTTGACTTGGGGAGAAGGCATTTGAAAATTTGCTCAGGTTTTCCTGTCTCAGCAGAAACCAGTCACACCAGTTATTTGATGAAAGGTGAAGATTTGCGTCTTTTTTAGAGAATTTGCCTCCACGAGGATGAAATACATGAAAATGGGAAATGTTTCAGTTTAAAATGGCTGAACACAAGATCAATATTTATCATGGAAGTTGCTGACATCCCATTAAGAGAGGTTCAACTGCAATTTGGAAAGATGCATTTGGTGGGGCTGAGAGGAAAACCAGCTTTCCACTGAATGCAGAAGGCAATTTGTAATGAAATTCAAAATTGAATGAAATTGGTCCAATCTCAAAACCAAGAAAAGAAATTTAAGTCTTTTTAGAAGAACTCAGTCAAGTTTCAAATCAATAAGAGCTGATTTATTATTTGAGGCATATAATAAAAACCAAATTTTTACTGGACTCCATCCAAAGTGCCTCTACAATTAGAATTTCTGTGCTTTAGCAGATCCTGTGAGCAGGAACAATAAAATACATGTAAAAGCAGGAAAAAACATCACTGAAAATCACTTTGGAGAATTTTTAATGTCTTCAAGTTTCCTTGACCTGGCATTCAAAGCCCACGGGTCTTGTCTTTGGCCCATGTTTATAACTTGTGCAAAAGGATTTAAAAATGGGATTTTTTTTTCAATTTTTGTCTTTTCTGAGGCTTCCAAAAGCCAACAACAGAACAAAGATTGGTGGCAAGTGCTCCCCATTTCATGCTGACTCCCTGTCTCGTAGCCCTCAAGGTTTGTCTTTGACAGGGTAGGTGGAAGCATTTCTTTAAAGATATTGAGTTCCAGAGGATTTTCCCTCCTTCCTTCCATGGCAATGACAAGAATCATGTTTTGTTCTCACTTTGAGTCAAATGAGCAGAGATTTAAGGGAACGCCTTGCACAAGTTCAATCTGAGGGCCATAGGTGTCAGGTAATGGCTGTGCTCTGCAGAGACACAGCAGAGTATGAGAGAGACCTGGTTGTAGAAGAAGCTAACTACACTTTCACCCATGGCATGTAGATAGGAAGCACGAGTTTCCCAAGTGGGTCACTGGGAGAGACGGCAAAGAGGGCCACTTCCACTTTTACCTTTGGGTTCCTTGCTTCATGTGTTCTTATTGGGGAAATTGCAACATATATTTGTCTTGCATCAAAATGGTGAAATATGTGCTATGGAAAGTGGATCCCATAAGCACAGGCCCACACAAAATCGCCCTTGAGATCTTGCAAGAAGGAAAGGCAAACCCATGGCTATACCCAGAATGAATGTGCATTCATATGTCTATTCTGTTAAGGTGAATGACTGACTTTTCTGGGATGGAAGAAATTCAGTGTAGTCTCCTTGTTCTCAAATGTTCATTTAATCTCCTCAAGATGTGGTGACATATCAGGACTTAGAGCTGGACTCTTTTGCTGACAGGTTGGACTCTGGCCATGGCAATAGCTAAGTCGGCTTTGGTTAATGGTAGGGGTAGTGGTCCATGTTGTCCGGCCAGGTACACCTTTCATTGCCATCACCATGGCTTCTTCACTTATATTCTAACTGTGCCAGAACTGGGGTGGCTAGAATAGAGGCTGGCTTACCCCAAATGGCCAAAGCATTTTTCTTCCTGATTGGTTAGTACCTCTTTCATGATAAATGTTCACTGGTGGAAATTAAAGTGTAAAGATCCTCCCACTTGGTGCTCTCCACTGATCTCCTTGTCTATCTCCATCCCTGTACCCCAGACTTCCTGTTACTGGTCTTCTAGTCTTTCTCCTTCCACACTCCTACCAGCCAGCCAGGCCATTTCCCGCTGTCCAAATTCCATATATAATCCAACCTCAGGGAATTTCTCTTTTGATACAAAGTAGATAACCAGATGCATTGCCCAAATCTCTGCCCACTGAAACAAATTTACCTTGTGTCTATCAAGGCCATCCCTGAGTGGGGCTATAGTCCAGGTGACATCCACTGCAGGCTTACTCTCATATATTGAAACTTTAGCCTCCTGATTAGCCAGATTTATCTCCAGCTTCCTTCACTCATGATCAAGTGCAAGCTACCTCAGGAAGGGCATGGCCTTCATGAGATAGTTCTCTACAGGAGAGACAGACACTGAACAAAATAACAGGTGCAGACCCTCTTCCAGAGCTGGGTAACGAGTCTTTAACAAAGGGGATCTGAGCAAGGTATCTTCATGTCCAGTACAGTCCTCTGATGTGCACTTTAGATTCATGTATCATTATACAATCAGGAAAGAGTTTCTTCAGGAAACTGGTGGGCCTCTCTTCTTGAGGGGATCTTGTGAGATGCAAGTTAGAGTATGACCCAACTGGCCGCAGCTGGTCTCTGGGCTGGGCTAATACTTACCATGTCCCTTCTGCATTTTCTGTTTCAAGTTCCTGTTCCCCTCAGCCACCATCGCTGCTGGGCTGACAGTTGCCAGACCCAGTCCCGCATCCCGGAGAAGCCCTATTCTCTGATTAGTGTGCCTTTCTCAGTCAGGGGTTGCTCTACCTATCCTTTTACCATAAGAGTTGGAGAAAGGAGTACCAAGAGGTGCTAAGGGAGTCACCAGGATTACACATGGATTCCTTTCTGCCTGGCTGAGGGCATGGACCAAGCCTGAATTTGTATCTTTTACTCAGTGCCTGGCACATACTCAACACATATCTGTGCAATGAGTAAAGATCTTGATGTGTTAATTAGTACCGGTGCCTTCACCTGTAATTCATGTCCACACCCCATGTCTAGTCATTGATTCTCCATTTGTTACCTATGTTCAGCTCAGGAGTGCCCTCACTAGTAATAGTATAAGAGAAGGCACAGTATAAACTATGATTTGGTAGCATTTTCCACTTGCTCCCGAAAGCTGCATTCTCTCATCTCCTTTTAGCCCCCCATCAACTTGTACACCTCTGTGCAAAAATGTTGTGCAATCAACTATCCTTACTTACTTCCCATGGCTTATTAAAATGTAATTTCTGCATATTAAACTATGTGAGACTGTTTCCTCGTAAACTTTCAGAGAGGCTAGCATGAGCTACAACTCCCATCAATGAACTAATTACATGCTATATTAATATGTTAGCAATTAGTATATTAATAATTAGTAATTTGTTAACTCATTGATTAGAAAAATATAAATAAAATATCATCTCTTCTCTTGTGGAGGGCAGCACCTAGAAGAGGGTACAATGGGTGCCATCATAGAGTGTGCATAAGACAGAGAGAAAGCCCCAAGGGGAGAGCTATAAATAGAGACAGAGAAGGTCTGGATTTCAGTGCACCAGGAAAGAAGGTTTCTAAGAGCGTGAGTGACATGATCTGGGAATGAAGACAAGTTTGAGGAGAAGATTCTAGCACAGAGGCCTTGAGGGAAGTAGCACAGTATCACCAGGAACTAGGATCACCACAGTTTGATATTTTATGTATAAAAATAACACAGATCATCAGATCGTGGGCACCTTCAGTGACACACCGAAGAATTGTGGATAACAGCATAAGTGAAAACAATCCTTAAAAGCTTTAAGCAAGGATGCAATGGGATATAATAAAATGTTATGTTATTTTAATGAACATACAGAAGATGAATTGGGATGTAAGACTGTGGAAGTCAGGAAAGTCTCAAGGGGAAATGAGGAAAATTGAACGCTCATTTATTGAACATATTTTATAGTTTCAGTCATTGTAACCAGCACAGGAAACAAAACAAAGACAGCTTCCCTTTCTTCCTTTTGTTTGGGTAGCTGTAATTTTAATTTTTTCAGCAAAAAAGAATGAACCGATCCTAGCCATGGGAGAATACCAATGTGTATGAACTCTTTACCATGGAGTTCTGTTTCAGATACTAAAATATGGCAACATGTTTAATTCTCACATCACCGTTTTGAAGAAGTACTGTTATCCTCACATTACAAAGAAGGAAAAGGAGGTTCAAATAAATGTGTATACTGACACATTTATACTGACATTTATACTGACAGTTTTGTCTAGATTTGGAAGTCAGTCAGATCTGGATCTGAAACCTGCTTCTGTTACATCACAATTGGGTGATTTTGGACAAATTACTTGATGGTCGTGTTTTTTAAGTTTATTTATTTATAAAATTCAGGACACGTTTTATTCTTGCAGCATTGTTGCACACATGAGAGAAAGTAAATAAACCGCTTGTTTCAGTGCCTAGGATTCGATAGTCTCTCAATAAGTAGCGATATTGTATTTAACGTTTAATCAAGGGGTGTGGTGGTGCTGTTTCCTATGATTTAAAGACTGGTGGAGGAACTGGTGTGAGAGAGGGGATTGCTTATTTGGGGAATACTTGACAGCCCTGGAAAACATTATAATAAATGTGGTGTTTTTCTGGTCCACATTGCCCTGATCCATGTGAGTTCTTGAGGATAGCCGGTACTGTGTAGTTTTCAACACAATGATAATTCCTTATCTGTCTCTTTTTTTTTCTTTTTAGACAGAATCTCGCTCTGTCACCTGGGCTAGAGTGCCGTGGCATCATCCTAGCTCACAGCAACCTCAAACTCCTGGGCTCAAGCAATCCTCCTGCTTCAGCCTCCCAAGTGGCTGGGGCTACAGACCCACCATGCCCAGCTAATTTTTTCTATTTTTAGTAGAGACGGGGTCTCGCTTTTGTTCAGGATGGTCTCTGGAACCCCTGAGCTCAAGCAATCCTCTCGCCTCGGCCTCCCAGATTCCAGGATTACAGGCATGAGCCACCATGCCTGCCCGATAATTCCTTATCTCAAGATTCTGAGTCTGAGTCCCTTTTCTTTGAGGAATTTCTCCAGTACCGTCAGGGCTTGTTTTGCTTCATGTAGGCACATCTAGAAGTGTGGGTTAGGAATGCTCTTGGGGGAAAACCTCAAGCAGTAGAAGACAGGACTTGTTTATATATATGCCAGCGTCCCCCAGCTCTGGTGGGATCATCTGAGATAGTTCCCACTCCACTTACAGATGGTCCCAATAGGACTAAACAATTGCTCTCACAATAATACCCCACTCCTCATTAACACACCATACCCGGTCTCACGTCACCACTTTTTTGTGCTTCCTATAAAAAAAATTGTCTGTACCCACGTCCCGGTGTCAGGGTCTACTTTTAAGGGAACCCAAACTGGGACACATATTCAAATGAAAATATTAGTTGAGTTTACAACCTACACATGATTGTTAGCTCAGTGCTAGACACACAAATGATATGCAATAAATGTTTTTTGATTAAATAAGTTGATGGAGCAAAGAGACTATTTGTAATGACACATTATTTATTTTAAAATTAAGTATAAGTTATAGCTTAGAGTGTAAGTGACAGTTGACAGTTTGGGATTGGATGGAATCACTACAGAAGAATATACTGAATAGTAAGAACAAAGAAGGCCAGGAAAAAACTTGGATGAATACCAATTTTTTATTGTTGTAATATATTTATAACATAAAATCTACCATTTTAACCATTTTTATGTGCACAGTTCTTTGGCATTAAGTCCATTCACAATGTTGTGCAACCATCCATCTCCGAATTTTTTTTATTGTTTCCGAAATGAAATTCTGTACCCCTTAAACACTAACTCGCCATTATTCCTCCCCCCAGTATCTGTTAACCACTGAAAGACCAACTATTGATGGTCAGGTAAAAAATACCAACCAGTGTGACAGACAAAGGTATTCACAAAAGAGGACAAAAGGAAAGGGAGTTCGAAGGAGTTCTTGAAACTCAAGAGGTAGCTCTAAGAAAGAAAAAAAAAAATGGCCCATGGAATTTAATGCTGGATAAAGGTAAGAAATAAAATGTGTCTGCTGGATTTTGGAGGTTAGATATTCCCATAATTTGAGCAGTGAATGAAGAACTTATATCAATGGACTGGAAAAGAATGGTGAATGAAAACTGGATTTAAGAGCCCATGCCTGTCTTTTGAAAAATGTTTATTTCCTCCATAAACATCAAAGTTTCCAAATTGTATTAGGCGTATGCTTAGAGAAAAAAATGTAATATATTTATTTTTTTCTCACAGAAATTCGAGATTCTGCATTCTCTCAGGGGGAATATTTTAGCTAACTAAACTAAAACTTATTAAGTGTTTATTATGTACCAAAATCTGTGCTAGGAATTTATTATATGTTATCTCATTCCTCTGGAGTAGTTATGACTATCCTACCCTTACAGATAAAGAAGTGGGGAGCCTGAAAAATCGAGAGAAAGAGAGAAATTTCCCCATGGTATTTTAATACTACTTGTATACAGTGTAACCAAAGTAGGTTAACAGTCTGGTGTTTTTCCCACTATCCTGGTAGGTGTATAAAATTTGATGTTACACTGTCCTCTAAGACTTGGATAATTGGGAAGCGAGGGAGGGAAAATTATGGGAAAAATATATGTACGTGTCTCAGGTACATTTTGGCTCCAGGTGATAAAACCATGCATTTCTGTGTGGTTCATTGCCCTCTATCAAGAGCATGGGTATCCAAAATGTAATTAATGCCAGGTTCAAGTTTGATTTTCTCATTGGTTTGGGCTAAGCTTTAAGTGTCATTTAACCCAAACTGGAATTGTTAATGCTTAAAGAAAATCAAGCCTCTCCAATATAGCCTTCTCTGAAGCCCCCTCTCTCCTTTAGGCAGGGGAGTTCTGCCTTGCCTTGTGGTTTTGCCTCTATAAATGAATTCAAACATTTTTCATTGCAGCTTACAAAAACTCAATTCATCCTAACTTAGCTAAGTTTAAATTTAATTTAGGCTAAAGTGGACTATTTAATTAAAAGAAAAAGTCAAGAAGCTGACTAAATTTAGGCATGACCTGATAGAAATGATCATGCAATGTCTTTGGAATTTGATCTCTGTTTTGCTAGCTCAACTCTTCCTTCACAGACATTGATTTCATTATTAGGTGCACTCTCCCCATGTGGTCCAAAGACAGATCCCTGCAAATCTAGGCTTACATTCTACTAACAAAACAACTCTAGAGGGAAGAAAAAATCACTTTCCTATTAGTCCCAGTCAAAGTCCCTGTAGTAACCTCAAAACATACTTGTTTTGGCCACATGTACATCCTAAGGACAAGCCTTTGGGGTCAGTCTACCTGGACCACTAGTGCCAAGAGTGCAGGGGATTGGCTGATTCTTCAAAGTAAGTGAGAGAAAAACGATTGTATGCTTAAAAGACAAAGCCATAGATGTTTATCCCTCTTTCACACTATTTATCACTCTGTATTTCAATTGTGTATCGCCCTCATTTGACCCAAGGCCAGCAGGTTACATTCATACATCTCTTCACCATTTATCCATCCAACACATATTTATTGGGCATTTACTATCTTACAGGAACTCTACTAAATTCTGAGGACATGGTGATAAATTAAGTAAACAGCTTCTGTGTTCTCACAGAAATTATAGTCTATTATAGAAATAGACAATGAAAGAGTATGCTGGATCTCATGAAAGGAGAAATATAAAGTTCTAGGGTCCTCTAGAAGCCTCAAACAGAGAGAGCTTTATGTTACTTGAGCAGGTCAGAACGGCTCTCCCAAGTAAGGAACAGATAAAGATATAATTATAAGCTACAGATTTCAAGAAATGCTCTTTAAATGAGAAAACAAATGGCCACTTTGTGCACTATTTTCAATGGCTATAATAATGTCTTATGTAGGCTATTTGATTTTGCAAAGGACCTCACATTTGCTCACACACTCTGCATGATGCATAAGAGATATATATATATATATATATATATATGATATATGTAAATATATGTTTGTGTATGTATATATACATATTTTATCTCTTTACTGTCCCTTACATATTTGTTTTGAGTAAGTATAAAGACC
The DNA here is from genome assembly GCF_000956105.1 of Propithecus coquereli. Classification (NCBI taxonomy): domain Eukaryota; kingdom Metazoa; phylum Chordata; class Mammalia; order Primates; family Indriidae; genus Propithecus; species Propithecus coquereli. The sequence goes on from NW_012152408.1 coordinate 27,197, forward strand.
AATGAGACAGGAGCATACGAAGTAGGCAGACTGGGTCTTGATGGGGCTGGAGCATTGAAGAGGGGTCCTGCCATAAAGGGTCATGTTACAAAACTAATGAGATCCCAGGAGCCCTTGAAAGGATTTAAGTTAGGGAACAATAGGTTCGTCTTTTGGAAAGGTCATCTGACTACAGTGTGGAGTGAATTGTGAAATAAAGGTGGGTATGATGAGTTGGAAACAATGGGGTCATTAGTCTCTCAATGGACTTCACCAAATGAGAAAGAACATGGTTACTTTTGGCCCTACCATTCTCTGTGGGTTATAAACAGTTAAAATATTAGCCTATTTAGAGTTTTCATTTTCTACCACATCTTCACAATTATTTGCTGATTTACTTTAGATAGATAATGTTGAGATAGTCTTAGCAACATTCTCAAAGCCATAAGACTAGGAATGCCCAGGTCCCTGATATCATTTAAGGTCTGAGGAGACTTGGGTACTAGGGCTTAATTACTCACAATCTCTCCTAAGTGCAGAGGTGGCCGCTTCTTGGGAGAGCAGAACTTGAAGCACTCCCTCTGAGGTTGTCTTGCCTCGTAAACTTTGTAATTCATGTCCCCAAGCATTTTTACTGTATGCCATCTGTAAAAGGGAGGTGCTGATAAAATTGTCTGTGCTTTCACTCAGAAGGACAGTTGTACTCATCAAATAAGAAAATGTGTGTGCAAGTTCTTGGTGAATTCATTCATTCGTTTAACCATTTATGAAGCACCTATTATACAGCAGGAATCACATATTGGGGATATACATTCAAAGAAGACATAATCTTTTATCTTGCAGAACAAAATAGAAAATGAAAACAATAATTAAAATACAGCATGTCAGTTCTTACAAAGGATAAGCAAAGGCACACTATGGTAGGTACCATCAAGAGAAGCTCTTAGTCCATGTGTGTGGGGCATGATCAAAGAAGGATGCCTAAAGGAAGAAATACTCAAGTTCAGTTTTGAAAACACCAAACACTGTTCTTTGCTGATATTTTCAATTATTATTTTTATTATTATGAATTAATATTAAAACCTATACTAATGACTTTATTATTAACCACATGAAAGAGGATCACAAAAGAGCTTGTTTAGATTCTTTAAGCACACAGGCGAGATTTCTTGGGAATAAGTCTTGCTACTCCTATGCAGATGGTTCTCCGCAAGAGGGAAAATTCCTTTCCAGAGGGAACCTCAATGCAGCAGCTGGCATTTCTGATATACTTGCATAACTGTCAATTTTTATCCCAAATTTGTTTGTTATTGTGTACATGCTATAAATCATCTGGATTTTATTAGGAAGCGGTTATATTTCTTAACGAGGTAAAGTCTTCAAGAGGGGAGACTGTTTGTCTCGGCCATGAGTAAATAACATTTTAAAACATGTTCTGAGCTGGTGGCTCTGGTAACAGCAAATGGGTTGAAATGCAAGACAGTGAGCTCTTTTATCCTTTTATAAGCCAAAGCTTGTGTTTTATGACTCTCATGCTTGCATCTGGTCTCTGAAAGATTCTAAATGTGAAATCATTGAAGTTATTAGTGGTCTTTTCTACTTCCAAAGGGAAGTTTTAGTTTATTTGCTTGTTTTCCCTTCTTTTCTTTTCCTTTCCTTTCTCTTTCTTTCTTTTCCATGCTAGAGCTTATAAACATGTATATAAATTAACTAAAGGAAACAAAAAACTTGAATTAAAGCAACCTGTTGAAATACACCTAACGTAATGGATGAGTGCTTTTAGTAAAGTAATGTATGCTGGAATTTAAAGCTAATGGGTTTGGGAATCAGGGAGAAAGACTGAGAAAGAAGTGGTTGTAGATTAATTTCCTTCTTTATTTTGAAATGCTAAAGTGCCAACCACAATAATGGTTATGAAGATGATGATGGTGGTTAGAATAACTATGATTTTATAGGGTGTTATATATAATATATAATAAAGCAATGACAGGGAAATGGGAATATGGAGTGTTTCTATTATATCACATTTTATCTTCAATTGTATCTTTCTAATCTTTATGAAAGCTTTTGTTTATTCATTT
>NW_012152408.1:29306-42503 GCF_000956105.1 Propithecus coquereli
AATTTTATAGTTAGATAAAATTTCATATATAATTTAACATATATAGGAAATACTAAATCTTGTGATTATGTGCTTCTAAAACAGCATCTGTTTTTGTGACCCGAATTGAGTGGGAACCACTCTCCCTCGATATTTATCCTGAGCAATTATAGAAATTTTAAAAAATCTTTATAAGATTTTTAAGACAAATTATAACAGAATTTGCAGGATGGAGGCTAGCCAAATATGGCTAGAGATAGATGTGAGTTAGAATAGAAATCCAATATGCACTCACTCTTGAGAATCAGGCATAGAAAGCTACTGGTCTAAATTAGAACATTAAACCTGTACACTACACAAGAGTAGAGAAAGGATTCCACCTATTAGAATTACTAGGGAGGTAAATAACATTAATAAGAGGATTTACAAATAATGTTTTATTGCTGTTTGTTTTTGTTTTTATGTCAACGACATAAATAAGAGTAAATCAAATAAACATCATTAAGTCGATGCGAAACTTTAGGGATCAACTCTTGACAAAACACAGAAGACGGAATAATGTTTAGAGAAGAGAAAATAATGTTATAAATTTTTACAATGCAAAGTCAAGTTACAGCTGCCCGAGGTTCAGAGGTAGCAGAAGGAAGGTAAAGTACAGAGAAGATAAAATGTGTTCAGATCACCATCTAAATCCTGTAATGGGAAGTCACAAAGACACCATAAAATACAATTCTTCTCTGCCTAGGAACAGAGAGCAAAAAAAAATTAGTTAAATTCTTACCTGTTGTAGCTAAAGCTACAGATAATGTCATTAAAAATAAGTTGTGGTGACATTATAGAAGTGACCAACAAGACAAAACAAAACTATTTAAAAGTGAAAATTGAAAAGGAGAAGAGAGGGGGAAGGAAGTGTGGGAGGGGTGGAACCTGGAGAACGCAGAGACAGCGTCTAGGGAAAACGGGCTGGTCGGCTCTTAGGGGAGGACAAGTAAGTGAGGGATACCAGGGAGGACCACAGGATCAAGAGAAAATCACGTCTTGTTTGTTTTTTACCTTACATTAAAGGAGATTCAACATGAAATTCAAGGATTAAAAAGCAATCCTTTCTGGAACAAACCAATTAAGAGAGACATGGTGACAATATTGGATGTAATTAATCAGCAATATCCCCAAGAACAGGGAGTTGTCCGACACCAATGCCCAGGTGGAAGTTTCCTTTTTCCGTGGGAAAAAGGACCTCTCGAGTTGAGACCTAAGGAAGAGTTGCAGGGTTGGGTGCTGATTTTAACAGCACCATCACTTCCCTTTCTCTCTTTGCAGTTTTTTATTAACCTAAATCAGAATCTCATTGACATTTTATGCAGCTAAAGGAAACAGGCCAGATGAACAACATGACTAACCCAGAGTCACATTCTTCAAGGTGTCAGATCCACGTATTCTGTTCCCTAGTGGGAAGCTGGTGTTCTTTCCTTTCATATTTCTTTTATCTTGATTTATATGACTGAGTACAAACTGCTAAAGTACTTAAGTGCTTAGTGAATACTCTTCTTTTTGGCTCTTTTCCTTTGTGGTAATATCTCCTTAGGGATTCATCTGAAGTCTTTGAAATCAACCTACCTACATGAAAAATGCAACAAGGAATGCTGTATTCTATGTCTGTGCCAGGAGACAATTTTAGAGTGAAAGAAAACCAGCTCTATTAGAGCCTCCAGGAAGCTTAGATTTCTGATATAAAAAGGGAACTTCAGTGTTGCCTCTATCTTCCATGTTTAGGACTTCAGCTTTTATTATTTTATTGCTGGCAACCCAGAAAAGGGAAAAAGAAAGATAAAACCATGTCATTCTAGAAATGTGACCTAGACCTAATTTCAGTTCCGGAAGAAAGGGAGAAGTATGAAGAGTCAGAGGAGAAAAAAACCAATCTGCAGGAAGAACAGGACTATTATGGTTCAGAATTAAGGTACATCAGCAAAATTCCCTTACGGCAGAGGCTGAAATAGAGAGGGATGATTTGGGCTGCATGCAAGCACGTGCCCAAACTCAGAAAGGGACTTGATTTTGCAATCATTTCACTGCATCTGTATCTTGTGTCTGGCCAAACCATGCTAATCAAAAGTCAGCAAGGTGAGAAGCCAGATCACGAAACCATTTATCAATCTGTGGTCAAAAAACAACAAACATATCGGATAGGTAAAACAATGGCAAATCAGTAAAATTTTAATTTTCATTTATAAATTTCATTTCTGTTACATTATATGGCTCTTCTTAGTATGTGCCAGAACGGTCATAAACACTTACAAATGTCAACTCATTTAATCTTCATAACTACTCTAAGAGATAATTTGTACTACTGTCCTCAATTTTTTGATGTGAAAACTGAGGCACACCAAGTTAAGTACCTTATGCATGGTCAATCAACTAGCAAAGATTAAACCATTTGATAATGCACTGTGTTGGCGAAGGTACGAGGAAACAGGCATTCTGTACATTGCTAAACTTCATGAAAGGCAATTTAGCCATACGCATCAAAATTACAAATATACATACTTTGTGAACTGTCAATTTCACTTGTAGGAATTTATTATATTAGATTGTACATATATGACCTTATATGGGTGAAATGAGTTAAGTACCATGGTATTCATTACAGCAGTGTTTGTAAGAGCAAGTAACTGGAGGAAACCTAAATATTTGCCAATAGGGAATGGGTTTAATAAATTGTTATACAGCCACAAAAACAAACAAACAGAAACAAAATACAATGAGCAAAGACAGGTGTCTCTTCCTGGGAGAAGCAAACACACAGTTACAATAGGAAGGCGATTACTGTATTAAGAAATATTAATACAAAGGAAACAATTCGAAGAATTTTTCTTTAAAACCGATGCAGGGGATTTTCTTTGTTGATGTAGTGTGTATTAGGTATGAACCTGTATGAGAATAAACTCCTTTGAGTTTATCTCTGGATCTCAGGCAAGGTGGAGGGTAAGGTCAGTTCCACAGGCTTAAGGCAAATTCTCTCATCTGTTAAATGGGATAAGAGCAACTTTCTTACAGAGTTTACGAGGATCCAGTGAGCTGAACTAAGGTCCCAGTGCAATGCCTGGTATAGAGAGGGTAGTTAAAAAGTTACTTCTCTTCCTTCCATTAACGATGGAAACGTGTTTACACTTTTGCCATCTTGCTGAAAAATTTTGAAGAAGAGAAAGGTGGATACAAAGGAAATATTAGAATTAAAAAAAAAAAAAACCCTGAAGAGATTAGAAAATTGAATATAATAAGTATTATGTTTTTATACTTCTGATAAGAGTTTTCCTTATATCAGGGCTTTACAAATAGGGACTAGATGCTGTTTCCCCAAAGGCTAATGAAGAAGCAACTGGATACGTTTTTGTGTCCCAAAAGAAAAATATGACTGACAAATTAAAGTTTTATTTTTAAAATACTTTTTGGAAAATTTGTAAAAGGCTTACCATGTCGTGTGGTTTTAATTACATTTCATGTGTAATTGCTCTCATCTTCTAAATCCTCTTGAAATTCTTGATTATTTGTTTAACTTTTCCCTAAACCTCCTGCATAATTTTTAACTCTTTACTCACCTGTGTCCTTGGGCAGTTCCTCACTGTGGCCTCTGGAAGGAGACCTCTCAGTGCTACGCAGGCAGGCAGGCATTGTGCCATGTGCCATCCTACCCTCTGGTTCTCCTCTTTAGAACCTCTGGAGATGGTAACATTATTATCCCCAGTTTAGAAACGAGAAACCTACATTTATTATAAATATAAAAGAGCATCACAGTGAGAGTGATGTTTGGAGGCACCTGGTCTGGCTTTGAATTCTGGTCCCCTATTTACTAGCTGTGTGATTTTGAGCAAGTTGCTTGACCTCTCTGTGCCTAGATTCTTCATTTGTGTGATGAGAATAATATTTGTACTTTTTGCATGTGGTTATTGTAAAGCTGAAAGGAGATGACGCATCCTTAGTACTCATCATAGTACCTTGAACAAAGGAAGCTTAAAATAAATATTAGCCATTATCCTTATTGTTAGAGAGATTAAGTATCCTGCTTCTAGTAAATATCAGCAGCTCCCCTAAGAGGCATGTCAGCTTGTCTCCAGGACCAACGCTCTCCACCGTTAGGGTGAACACACATCACGTGTTATGTTATTTTTATGAATCAAATTGAAGGCAAAGTGCTACAGTCTTTGGAAAAAAATTATTACAGCTTTAAAAAGTCCAAAAAAATTCATTTTATTAATTTAAAGGTGTCAGAACATTGTAAATATTTGATTCTTCCTACAATTGAAATGGAATGATGGATATATATGATTTGCGAATAAAATAAATGTACACATAAAGTGATCTAGCTTGACTATCTCCAGTAATGGAAATGGTAAGAAAGTGTCCTTTCTTACAAGGATAATGAACAATTTACAAGTGAAGTAAATACAATCTGCAGCTCATTAAAGTCTTAGCAATAAGCTCCCTGTGGTAAAGAGGAACTTATTAGGGCTTGAATGCAGGATAGACTAGGTGCGATGATGGATGACTCTAAGAAGAGTTTTATGGGAGGGACAATTAAAGAGAGATAAAGAAACATAACAGGAAAAAGCTGCTTCTTTCTGTGGTTCTGCACTGAAGATGAAAGAGCCATTTAGGAGAGGGGACTGGCCAGCACCCCCTCTCCGAAGGCAGATGCTTCAAGGGCGTCCTACTTAGCACTGACATTGAGAATAGATTAGTCCCTTGTTTCCACAAACTTTTTAGAACCAAGTGTTTTAAGACATGTGAGCACCTACTTGCAGGTCCTGTTTACTTGACAACTCCCTTTCTTGCCTTTCCTATCTCATTAGTTCTAGCGAGTTGAGAGTCTGAGCTTGATTTTCACATCTGTGTAACTGTATGACATTAAGACAATCACTTCATTTCTGTGTGGAAATTTTGGGCACAATGAGAGCACAAAGGAAAAGCAACTCTCCCTGTCTGGGGCTGTAAGATAAGGGATCATTTCCCCAAGGCTGTTGCCAGATGTGTAGGAGTTTGTTAAATGGAGGAAGAAAAGGGAACTGCATGTAAAAGGGAATAGTGAAAAGCACATTTTGAGAAGGTGGCTGGAGAAAGAACACAAGTTCATGGTTCATTATCCCTTCTTTGAAATGTAGGGGCCTAGACCTTATCTACTTGAAAATTTGGACTTTTTCGGATTTTTTGAAAGATAATAGGGAAGACATGCCTTATGTTACATGCTGCTCCTGGTTCATCTGGGCAGTGCCACAGAATCAAATCAATATTTCTGCAACAAAACACATGATCATTTCCAGAGGGATAAATAAAGACCACAATTAGCCTTAAAGTTGAGTTCAAGTTTGTTGAGTTTGTCAAACTTTCACTGTTCTGTTCCCATTTAAACAGTTTCTTCTATGAGTGCTGGACTGAATCAGTGCTTCCTCAGCTTATATCCTTTACCATTACATTTTTCTCATACTTGTGGCAAATGGCCTCTCCCCAATTCCCTGCATTGGTCTAGAGTTTTCTTTAAGAACTTGAAAAACAAACATCAGACTTTGTTGTAGGAGTAAGTGGTGATAAAGCCCATGAATCAGAAAGCAACATAAGAACAAGTTCTTTTGGGTCCCCAAATTGTAACTGCTATGTCATTTGTGACTCGGGGTCCATGAATTTAGTTTTCACCTAGCAATTTCCTTTAGCGCTCAGTGTTCACATGTTCAAATGAGATTTTTTTTTTTTATCCTTGCTATATACTCCCTGTCTCCACATGCACAAATACTTTGCAAGGACCTGGTTTTATCATAACCATTTAATTGGTAAGCATGCTCAATTTATATCAGTGAGAGTTTAGCACATTTTAGAAAATTTTGCATTGCATGCTTTCATGAATTGGAACAAGAGAGAAGCCATTTAGCGTTACACGAATGAAAAAAAGGTGGGTGCGTATGTGTGTTACCCATGTTACTAGACTATTACAGTGGTTCTCAAACTTGAACATGCATCAGAATCACCTAGAGGTTCTTATTTCTAGAGTTTCTGATGCAGGAAGTCTAGAGTAGGTCCTGAAAATATGCATTTCTAACAGGAACTGCTGCTGTCCCAGGAAGCACGCTTTGGGGACCACCAGGCTTTAGCATCCTGGGGGGCTAATCAGCTGGGGGGAGTGAGGGAGGCTCCTCCAGCTGGCTGCTCACATTAACTGAAGGAAGGGAGGGGAGGATAGCCCTGAACATTCAGCAGATGAAAGAGATAAGAAGTGAGGAATTAAGAAATATACCTTAGACTCTTCCAAAGCACAAGATTAAAAGCAGATGGCTTGGGAAACAGCTGAGAAGCAGCGCAGGACAGGAGGCAGAGAAGGGGTGACTGAGGATCTGTTATGACGTCCTGATGATGACGTTATGGGGAGGAAGAAAGAGAAAGGAGAAAGATCGAACTTTGACACCAAACAATCCTTGTTTGAAATCCAGGATATTCCAGTTTACCCAAGTGGTTTGAGGTTTTTATAAGTGAGTTAACCTCTCTGACTCTCAAGTGCCTGACCTGTGAAGTAGGCGTAACTATGGTGACACCATGGGGAGTAAACGAACTCTGTCAGACACTTAGCACATACTAGCTGTTAAATAAAATATTAAAATTCTCCCATTAGTCATAATGAGAGAATCAGCTGATGATGATCAGAATTCTGGAGCCAGAGATCACATTTGATATGTGGTTGTGTCCAAGCAGAACTTATGATGACTGGATTAACATAAAAAATTTGAGGCATGAGAGAGAATTACAAACTGCAGAGGAGCTGCCCTCCCTCACTCTCTATTACTGGATTTGGAGAAGAGTTATGGTTGAACTGAAGGAACAAATTGCTACTAGTCATTTGTCCCAAATGCCTTGAAGAGTTTAGGAATATCCATCATGACAAAGGATCTATAGCCAGACTGCAGAATATGTCATCTTAAAGAAAATAACAATAATAATAATAAAAAAAAAAGCAATGAATTTTTATTGAAATCTTTCTGAATTTCCATGTGCCATGCCACCACAATTTTAAAGTTTATGCCTGCACACGTCTGTGTGTATATGTATATATATGTATGTATTTGTATAACTTTCCACAGAACTCTGTAACAAAACAGGTATTATTACTATCCTAACTTGTGTTGGGGAAAAATGAGATACAGATAAACTATAAAGCATGTAAGAAAAACCCCACCGTCATAAATTCAGCATTTGGCATTAAATAAGTCCAAAGACAGTCCTTGATCTGTACGCATATTGCCCCGTCTATGTTTGTTCCAAAGTGTCTCTTGCTTCATTGCTCCATCATCTCAAATACCCCAATTCATTACAGGTAGCAATCCAGGTGCTATGTTCACAAGCCCTCACCATGTCCCCTGACATTTTCTCTTCATTCCTGCCATGCTGCTCTTTAAAAAATGCATTATTGGTAATAACATCTAAGTACAAGAGTGGAGTGCCCAGGTGTGGCCATCCATGTTTCTGTTCCACATTCAATCGTGCAGGGTGGGGCATAACACAGAATCAGCCGCCCTGTGGGAGAGTGAAGGTAACCACTAGCTTCCTGGCTAGTGGAACTAACTTTCTGAGTAGGAGTTACCTACCAAGTTTCTATCATCAGTCCTGTCTTCAAAGGGCACACCAGCCTAGCCCGCTCACATGGACTACCACTGCCCTGCTTTATGAGGGAGGAAAGTTTACAACCAAACTCCTGTGATATTCATCACTCACTAACTCAACCTCTGCCTCTCTAGCCAGCTTGGTATTTCATTCTCTGTCTGGTTATGTCTTACTGCCTTTCCATGTCTCCCCTCACCTCCCTTGCTAGCTTCAGGAGTCTCTCTACTCTTTGTCACCTGTATCTTGGTGAGAATGAGTAATGCTCTAGAGTAGAGCATTAGCAAACATAAGAATCCAGTAACTAAGACATGTTATTCTAAGGGGACCAAGCCAATAAAGTCTGTTGCCTTAAACTAAAAGGCTTCAGGAGATAATTAGCACCCTATATTGTAACAGAGAGAAAATTTGCTATTTCTAGAGGCTGTCATGCTGGTTATGTTGCTTGGACTTCAAAATTACAGTCAGCTTAAAATTCATGAGTTGTATGGCTTATGGCTCCTCAGTGACACTGTTGAACAGACAATAACACTCTCACCTTCTTTCAGGAGCATTTTTTATGGCTGGAGAAGAAACATCTCCTTTACTTCAAGTATCTACCTCCCTCTGTTTTCATAGCTTCCAATGCTTACCTTTATTACTGAGCTTATAATAATACGCTGAAATAGTCTAGTTACAGCTGCTTCTCCTGCCAGCCTATGAGCTAGTGGGAAACTCTCTTATTTATTCATCATTGTATCCTCCACATGTATCTCAGTGTTGGGGACATAAAAAAATGTGTCTAAAGAATGTTTGTCAAATTGACCTCAATTAAAATGGGACTAGGGGCATTGCTAGGAGGGGTTGTCCTTGGATTAAGGAACATTTTAAACATTTGTGGGGATCCAGCTGTGAAAATTAGTTTTATGTGTCAGCTTGACTGGATCCTAAGATGCTGGGATATATTGCTAAATGATATTTCTGAGTGTGTCTGGGAGGGTGTTTCTGGAAGAGATCAACTTTTGCATTGGTAGACTGAATAAAGTGGATGGCTCTCCTCAGTGTGAGCTGGCATCGTCCAGTTCCTTTAGGGGCTCAATAGAACACCAAGTTGGAGAGAGGGGGGACTCGCTGGCTCTGCCTGATCGTTTGAGCTGGGGTGTGGATCGTCTCCTGCCCTTGAACTGGGACCCACACTATTGGCCTCTGGCTCTCAGGCCTTTGCACTATACCATGGGTTCTCCTGAGTCTCCAGGGTACAGATGGCAGATGTTGAGACTTCTTAGCCTCCATAACCTCATGAGTCAATAACCTTATAATGAATATCCTTATATATATGTGTATATACACACAGATACACACACACACACATATATATATGTGTGTGTGTGTGTGTGTGTATATTAATACATCTCCTGTTGGTTCTGTTTCTCTGAAAATCCCTGACTAATATACCAGCTCTTACTGAGCCTTAATAACACTGGTGTGGGTTCCTAACCAGGAACATTTCTTATGACCTATAGCTAATGACTTCAATGTCATCTGACATAAGCCTCAAATTTTAGTCTTCCAGGGCCAAGCTAATGGGTCTGCAAATTCCCTGTGGTTAACATAGATATGTCCTCCCCATTCACGAAGGGTCACTATTAGGAAACCTCTAATTAATACTATCTCCAACTTCCAACACACAGTCCATCCTACCCTGTTTCACTCATTGCCATACGTTTCTTTAAATCAAGAAACTAAGGCTAGGCGTGATATACAGAAACTAATAGACTTGATTCCTGAATTTTTAAGGAAAGTGGAGTTTTGGAGGGAGGAAGCTGGTGTTTTAGCCGAGGTCAGAATGTGGTTAAGGGAGGTATAGAGGCCTTCACCGACTGAGGTCTCCCCATATGCTTCCTCTTCTATAAGCTTTGGTGAGTACAGATGACAAGCCTGACATTGTAAGGACCTTAGATGAAAAGTGAAGAGGCCACCCAAATCACACCCAGAGTGAGCAGGCAGAGGAGAGCTAGCAAAAATAAGATCAAGCCTGGTGCCTGCTTGGTCATCTCTGCAGCACCCCCTGCCACCATGGTTTTGTGTTACCCAAGTCCACGATTCCTTTCACTCCTTTGTTATCTGAGAGTTGACTATCACTTTTGGTACAAACTCAAACATTCTTTGATAGCCAAGGTATATTTTCTAATATGCAAATCAGATACCTGGGAGATCATTTTCTCCTTGACTTTTGAAAAATGTATCTCATTTTATCTTTTCATGTTTTCAAAGACAATAAATTAAGGGCAGGCTCAAACTGTCAAGTCTGATCCAAATTTTTTCTGGACCCCCTGATGAGACTAAATTCAAAACCAATTAGCTGTTTCATGACTTTCACCTTTGATGGATGGTAGTAGTTGCTTTCCTCCCCGCAGGAGTAAAAATAAGAATCAGAGAGCTGAAATGGGATAAAGCAGCTTTTGAATCAGAAATATTCAGTGTCTACTAATTTTAGTGATTACCTCAGGCAAAATTGTAGCATTTTTCTGGGCGATAATGGCCATAGAGAACAAGAAGTCCCAACATCTATTGTAAAGATGAGAAAGCCGTTTCAGAGAGTTAGGTAACTTGTTCTAGGTCACAGAAGCAGGGGGTTTAGAACCATGGCTGAAATAGAAATCTTGGGATTCTCTGTTCTGCATGTTTTCTAATACACTGACTTTTCTCCAGAAAATCCTCTCCTTGGTAGGGAGGATGCAGAACTTGGTCTTTGGCATGGAATAAACGTATTTGGTGTTGGATTTCGAAGTTGTGAATATTTACTCTGAGCCCCCGATGAGTCTTTTTCAGTGCTCACTGTTGTTGCTTTCATTGGAACACTCAAATGATGCAGCAAACTCCTTTCCAACAGGTATTCTCCCATATGCAGTTCAAGGTTGGGGGGGTGGTGTCACCATCCACATGTTGACTATGGAAATGTTCTGAATCATCATTCTCTCAATACTGCTATTGGCCTTTGCTCAAGATACTTTCTCTATGCCTGTCTGCGCTGCTCCCATTCTTTGGGACTAAATCAAATGCCACCTCTTCCATAAAGACTTCCTAAATATACCCACCCTCGAGACACTGTACTTCCAGTGGCTGTGGTAGTTGGCCTGTTAAGATGTTATCTGGGAATGCTGATTGATGGTGTAGGGAACCTTGGGAAAGCAGTGGAATGAGTCACCGTACTCCATTGTTGTGTTTCAATCTTGCAGACCCAGAAATAAGAACAGTGACCCTCATTGATCATTTACTAAGTAGAGGGTACCATGTTAGGCTTTGTGGTGAGCAGTTATTGCATGTAATTATTTAACACTGTAGCAGCCATGAAAATGTGACTTTCAGACTTCCAATAATAGAAAGCTTCTTTCCCAAGGTTCACACACCAGTTGTACTCTGACATCTATTGCCGCATTTCTGAGCGAATGACTGAGTATGGCAAGTCCGTTCCTTAAAACATGTGTATCCACAGATGGCTGACTTCCACTCCAGGACTCCCCCTGAGTGGCCGTACTGAACCCTCCTTGGACTGCATATTGCTCTAGGATGCTTGCAGGAACCTCCCCACTCTCTGACCTCCTCTTGTCTCCCAGCTTGTCTCCCAGCCTTTCCAGCTCCTTATTTATTTCACAGGCTTTTCCTCCATTAAATCTTTGAATATTTATTCCACTCTTGGCATCTGCATCTTGGAGGATTTGGACTAATACAAATTTTACAATAACTCTGTGAGGCAAGTACTATTTTCCTCACATTTGGATAAGGAAAAAAAATAAGCCCTGAGAATTCGCTGAAGTCCCACATATCTGTTATTAGAGAAAAACAGGTCTGTAGTTAAAACTCAGGAAAGGATGACTCTAAACCCTATATTTTAAATGACTAACTACCCTGTGCTTTCTTAGCATACCTAGAAGGGGCCAGTATGCAAAAATAGGCAGGAAAAAGCCTCTTAAATGAGTTAAATGTAGACCAAATAGAGCTGAAGACAATATTTTTAAATTACATGATAAACCAGAGAAAAATTACCCAGAATGAAGTATAAAGTAATAAAGATATAATTGAGATGTTTGATATGTAGCTTACAGAAGTTGCAAAAGGAAAGGATAGAAAGCGTGAGGATAATGGAGAATTTGGGGAAAGAATGACTATTTTTAAATGAGTTCTTAGAAATTGTAACTGAGGACATTTAGGAACTTAGCTAAGTGAGATAACTAAGATTTATCCCTGCGTTTGTCTGAGTGTATAAATAGGCCCTTTTCCAAGCATGCTTGCTGTCAACTGGCACTTCAAGTCATTTTTATAAATACAATAACTAAATCTTGTTTTTCCTCTGGATATTTAGTAAGTTTGGTTTTAAACTCACATCCTGAAACTTGTTTCTGTTTCTTTGTTTTTTTATGTTTTCTTATAAAATTGATTTTACAATAAACTCACCCTTTGAAAGTGTTGGTATAATTTTTGGATATTAATCTGTTATTGAACATATTTGGGCTTCTTTCTGGCTTTACAGCATCCCCAAATAGATTGGCTCAGCATACTAAAACAGGGTCAGTATTTTAACAGTCACTAAGATTAAGTCAATTGTCTATCACTAACTATATATTATTCAATTCCACTGCTACCAAACTGTGCTAGTCACTTTCAGAGAATACAAGAAATTTATATTTCATGGCTTCTGCCTGTATAAAATTTGTCATGTTGGACCATGTTGAGTACAAAATCACAAAATATAAGTCAATTCACTCAGAAAATGAATCAACTTAAAAAATGCATAAGTTCTGCTTTTATATTGGATAAAAATAGTTGTTTTATGATTATTACATAAGCACAAGACTTAAAACATTTTTTCATTTTTTAAAGCCCAATGGAAGAACTTTCTAATCTATTTCATTTAATTATTTTTCAGTCATATATTTATATTACTGTTACATTTTTAATTTTTTAAAATTGAAATACACTTCATGTACCATAAAATTCACTCTTTTAAAGTGTACAAATCAGTGGTTTTGCGTATGTTCACAAAGTTTTACAACTATCACCGTTAACTAATTCCAGAACATTTTCATCTCTTCAAAAGGAAACCTCACACCCATGAGCATCATTACTCTTCTACCCTTCCCCCAGCCCTGGGAGACCACTACTCCACGTTGTTTTCAAGCTTCATACTAATAAAATTTTAATTGTAAACTTGCCTTACATGGATCTTTGCCATAGAAAAATAAACATGTTTCCAACACTAACCTTTTTTTATGTTACTTACCTTGAATTCAAACCCAAGTACATAGCAAACCGGCACACAAATCCAGATTAATGGTGGCTTCAGTCATCAATCTTTAACTCAGAAAACTAGTTTCACTCTTTCAACTTCAATGTAACTTTTATCAATAGTTTGGGAAGGAAAGAGGAAAAATGATGGTAATTACGTGGAGTAAAATATTTCTGTAAAAATAATAGAGCTAGGTATATCTCCCATTTTGCTGTAGGTTTCAGGAAATTCTGAATAAAGCTTAAATCTATGTTTAGCAATCAATTAAGGCATTGTAACCAGTATATTTAAATTATTTATCTTTGTCTGACTTT
>NW_012152408.1:43083-46082 GCF_000956105.1 Propithecus coquereli
TTTTTTTTTTAGCATTTTCTACTTCAAAACTTGGTTGTCATCTTTGCTGGTTGTATTTCCTTCCAGGATTAGTTGAGCACTGGCTGTGCTAATAGCTTCAAGTCACTTTGCTCCCAGGAGATGTTCAGCAACGTCTGGAGACTTTTGGTTGTCACAATTGGAGGGGAAAAGTGCTTCTGGCACCTCATGGGTGGAAGCCAGGAATGATGCTAAACCTTTTATAATGCATAAAACAGTTCCCCACAACAAATAATTATCTGGCCCAAAATGTCAATAGTGTCAAGGTAGAGAAACCGTCGCCTAAATACTGATGATATGAATAATTTGGTGTGAATAATCTTTGCAATAGTCTGTCCTACTTTCTTAGATCACTTACTCTGGAAAAAGCCATGCCATAAAGGAGATAAAACAGTCCTGTGGAGAGACGCATGTTGAGAGAAAGTGAGAAATTCTGCTGATAGTCAGCATGTGCTGTCACCCTTATGATCGAGATATCATGGAAGTGGATCCTCCCTGCCTATAGTCAAGCCTTCAGAGGGCTCAAATCTGGCCAGTATCTTGACTGAAAACTCACGAGAGACCCTGAGACAGAAGCACTCACCTGTGTCACTCTCAAATGCCTGACCTGAGTGCAATAATAAAATTTATTTTCGTTTCAAGCCACCGTTTTGGAGAAACTTCTTAGGCAGCAATTAATAGCTAATATATTGCTCACATGCCACGTTTCCAGTTTCCTTCCAATTTCATTCACCATCTCTGGGAAGCAGCAATTAAATTTTTTCCTGAAGTGTAACACTCAGAATCTTTGCAACATTCTTTCTACAACCAGAAAGAGTTAAAAGGGAGACGGAAAGAGTAGAATTTACTCCAGGGACAGGAATTCAATCATTTCAGAGAACAGAGTGCATTGTTGCTCTCAAAAGCATCTAAAATGTTGGACTATTAAATTATCAGCTAACTCTCTTTAGTCCACAAGCCCAATCAACCTATATCAGGGAAAAATCCTGTTTTAAAGAAAAGATCAAATTTTGTTATACCAGTGAAGATTAGCTCCTTACCTTTTCCCTAGTGGATTTGCATGTTTTGAACAGAATGCCAAAACTTGTAGATATTTCATTATCCTCAAAATTGTGTTACGGCAAAGGCACTTTCTGTTTCCATAGAACTTCATTGGTCTGGAAAAGGTGTTTCTATTTCTCTTTGTAATCTCAACCAGGCCGTATGTTGATTTAGGTGACTCATTCTTATTTTAATCACATTCAAATGAGCCCTTCTGAGATATGGCACATTGTTAACATTTATAGTATATGTTATTATTTAATTAACAACCAACAATTTGGTGATAACTGTAATGTGTTGGGGTCAAGATGATAATAGTGACTTGATGAACACTGTGATAACAATAAGTTGAATGTTTTTTAAAGCCAATGGGTCAATTTGATAATCATAAAAATATAGATTTAGGAGGAAATGATTGTCTTGTATGAGCTGCAAAGGCAGCTGTCTAACAATGAAAGCAAGTGTGTCAACCATAAAACATACCCAAAGAATTTTGACAGAAAGGTAATTTGTTTAGAATTCCCTTAGACATTTTACAATGAAGATAATGTCATTCAAAATTCCCCGACTTGGAATACAGAAAGCCCTGCAATTGAATTGCTGGTAAAATATTGAGACTGTCAGATTCCAGTTTCATGTTAGAATCATCAGTCCAGACATTATTTATTAAAGTTAATTCAAATCCCTTTTCAGGTATGTCTATCTTTCATTTAACTGTGGGTCCCTACATGATACACAAAATGCTTTATGCTACTTGTTTTATGCTACATTGTTGACCAAATAGAAAGCACTCAACCAATGTTATTTAAGAGTAAGGAAGAAGGAAAGAAAGGGAGGAAGAAGAAAGAGAATGCCATCAAATAAGACAAAATAATCAACTTAATAGTGGGTCTTGAGGGTGTTCTCTCATTCATTTATCATATACCCACTGAGCACTTACAGTTTCAGAACCCAGGAATCAAAGAGAACATTCACTAGTCCCAGTCTTGAGCAGATTATAGGCAGAGGTAACTGAAAATAAGCAAAAATCATAATGGCATCTGATTAATTTTACAATAGGGGCTTAGAAAAAAATATAATGGAAAGATAAAGAAAGTACTGAATATTTCCATTAGTGAAACAAGATTCTTCATGGAAGTTTTCAGGTAGCAAAGGGGAGAAAGACATTAGAGAGAACAGTATCAGCAAGGGCAGAGAGGTATGTAAGAGACTGATTCTTTTGCACTTTTGGGTACAATAGCATGTACATGATTTTTTGTTGTTATTTTTCTTATTTTGTATCTCCATCTGTAAGATAATTTGCAATTCCAAGTGCTGCTATGTGTGCCTCTTTCTAGTAGATGTGGACAGCGACATACCATTGATGTCAAGATTGGCCCTGTGCACTTTCCTTTCATATGTTTATTGGCCATTTGTCTATCTTCTTTAGAAAAGCTTCTGTTCATGTCTTTTGCCTGCTTTTTAATGGGGTTGATTTTTTTTTTTTTTCCTGCTGATTTGCTTGAGTTCTTTGTAGATTCTGGTTATTAGCCCTTTATTGGCTGTATAGCACACAAATATTTTCTCCCATTCTGTAGGTTGTCTATTCACTGTCCTGATCGTTTTCTTGGCCTGTTTAATCAAGCTCTGTTTATTTATTTTTGTTATAGCTGTGATTGCCATTGGGGCCTTCTTCATAAATTATTTGCCTAGGCCTAGATCCAGAAGAGTTTTTACAACATTTTCTTTTAGAATTCTAATGGTTTTCTGTCTTAGGTTTAAGGTCTGTTATCCATCTTGAATTAATTTTAATGAGTGATGAGAGGTGCAGATCCTGTTTCAGTCTTCTGCATGTGGCTGTCTAATTTTCCCGGCACCATTTATTGAATAGGGATTCTTTTACCCAGTGTATATTGTTGTCTGATTTTTCAAAGATCAGGTGGCAATATGTGGATAGTTTT